>NC_054371.1:70546471-70858062 GCF_017654675.1 Xenopus laevis | reverse complement strand
AATTACAGAGTTTTACAAATTACACCATTTATTTTACACAAGTTTTACACCCCTTTGAATGGTTTGAAGGATTTTACACAGCATGATCAATAGGCCCCCTGAGTGGAGAGCTCAGATCTCCAGGTGCACAGTGCATTTGGCCAAATGGTGTCTAAAAATGCAAATTTTAACTTGCCCACATCAACAAACTTTTAAACTAAGTGAAGCTAAAATTTGCTGAGACATGTAAGCAGCTCTGAGCAATAGCACTTATTGAAAAATAATGTATTTGGTTGTGTTCTAACGCATTGAGGGTAATGATGGGCGTATCTGACGCTTCGCAGAAAATTTGCAAAACAGTAAAAAAAAGTCACCAAACACACTGAAGTTAATGTGTGTATTTTTCATGCAACATTTTAACTATACATGAGAGTCTATGGGCATTTTGCAGCAGTCTGGAAACTACTGTATTTTTCAACAATGAAAAAAGATCAGACTGCTAAGAACCATCAGCCTCAAAGATTTCTAACACAGTAACAAGGTAAATTAGGTTGAAAAAATACACACGTCCATCAAGTTTTGGTTGCATAAAAACCAGGTGTACTGCCAAACAGAGTCTCCTGTAGGCTGCAAGTCCTCATAGGGACTACCAATAGCCAATCACAGCCCATATTTGGCACCCCAGGAACTCTTTGCATGTGTATGTTGCTCTTCAACATTTTTTTACATTTGAGTGTGGATAACGGGTAAAAAAGGTTGGGAACTCCTGATCTAGAGGAAGGAATAAACCCCACTCTCCAATTTGCCTCTTAGTGGGAAAAATTCTGTCCAAGGTGGCAATGGGACTAGTCCCTGGATCAACTTGTACTATGAGCTATCTTCTATAACCCTGTATTACCTCATTTGTTAAAAAGCCATCCAACCCCTTCTTAAAGCTACCTAATGTATCAGCCTGTACGACTGAATCATTGAGAGAATTCCACATCTTCACAGCTCTCACTGTAAAAAACCCCTTCCGAATATTTAGGTGGAACCTCCTTTATTCTAATCAGAATGGGTGACATTGCATCAGCTAGAAAGACCTACTGGTAAGTAAAGCATTAGAGAGATTATTATTATATGATCCCCTTATATATTTATACATAGTTATCATATCACCCCATAACTATGTATAAATATATAAGGGGATCATATAATAATTCTTGTAAATGCCATTTTATGCAAGGAAAAAAGGGTTTCAATGTTATTTTTCTGCAAGACCGTAAAGACATTTACAATTTGACGTCACTCCAAAGGGCATATAATCACATAGTTTGTGCTGAAATAACTTCACCTGACTGAGTCTCTCTGAATCTTAACCTTGTACTTACAGAATCTGCACCTGCTTTAAAAAATCTTGATACAGACATGATTTGTTTCAAGTAGAGCCAAGAGATCAAGACTTAATTAAGAGCAATGTATCAGTTACACTGATTAGTTCACTCAAGGCTCCCCTCAGGGCTGTGGGTTTTTCTCTTGACACAATCCGCCATCCAAGCCTTCCTACTTCCATTAATTGTCTTTTTCATTCTTTTTTTTGTTATCTGGCAACCATTCATCCTAAGCAACTGTGTGGACATGTTTCTGGGAAAATCCCTGCCCTATTTACACTGTTTCAGACTGCACCATTCTCTGCCACAGGGGGATGAAAAAGCCATGTTGGCAAACTACTCATCGATGTATATCATGGCTTGTGCTGCTATAAAATTAACACTTGCTTTAAGATTATTCACAAAGTCTTGTTAGCATTGTTGCCCTTGAGTCATATAATATTGGTGTCGCTGCACTGGCAACTAATTGCAGGCAAGGTCAATATAGGACAAGACATGCCTAATTTAATTTAATTTGTACGGCTGCCATCCACTCCCAGAGATTTCCCCTTGTACTCGGCAATTCATGCTCATCAAAGGCAACGACAGCTGCTTAGTGCCAAGGCAAAAATCAGTGTATAAGATGACTCAAACAGGCACTGGCTCTTTACAGGCAGAAACATAATGACCTTTGCAGATTAAAAAACAATGTTAGAATGCAAATTTAGAACAAGTCTTCCTATATACGTCTTTGCAAAAAAACATTTTAGTAATAAGTAACACCTCAGTGAGTCTTGTTCTATTCGCAAAGAACCTGAGACTGCTGTTTTAGTTTTGAGAATATTTTACTTTAGTGATTTCTAATAGCTAGGCAAATAATATGTTTATATGCATAAAAAAAAGACTAAACACCACACACAGGGCTTATAAAAAACTGTGTGTTTAAACCAATCTTTCAGTTATGAAGACGAACATAATAATGAACAAAATAGCAAACAACATAACATACCTTATACAGGTATGTTATCCATTAAAATTAATTAATCCCAATAGGATTTTTTTACCTCCAAAAACAATTAATTATATCTTAGTTGGGCTCAAATACAAGGTACTGTTTTATTATTACAGGGAAAAAGGAAATTATTTTATAAAATCTTAATTATTCAATTAAAATGAAGTCTGCGGGAGATGGTCTTCCTGTAATTCAGAGCTTTTTGGATAATGGGCTTCCAGATAATAGATCCCATTCCATGTACCAGCGATTTGGCACTAGGAATCGACATCACCATACCTGCTACAACTAAAAATCTGCAATATTTTTCAGTCACAATCATAGTATACAATGTCTGCAATAATAGAACATCATAAAACAAAACACCATATGTTTGGGGCCCCCTAATTGAATCAATCATAAAATGTAAAAACCTATGATCCATTTTACAGCAGCAATAAGGTAGCAAATATTGGGCTTTAATACGATTGTTGACCTCAGGGCCAAATAATCGGATTACAACTGCAGATATATGAGCAGCCAGAGCGAGGACCGCATCAACTAGCTGATGCAGTCCCCAATCCAACAGAAAAATCAAACCTGCCTGATCGATTGGACGATTTTTGGCCAGATATCAGTCTGGTAGGCCAGTTGAAGGAGGCCATACATGGGCAGATAAACTGCTTAATCTGTCTAACAGGCCCAATGTGGCAGATTAAATCTGACTGTGTATGGCCATCTTTGGTCAGAAAATTACATTTGCTATTCAATGTTAATATTTGTAATTATGGACATGTCAAGTTTGGAAACCACTTTGCCAAGCCGCACAGGTGCAAAGAAGAGGCTTATCATATATTATATTTTTACAAGTTTTTTTAAGCTCTGCAACTCAACACCTTTGAAACGCAGGCACATTTATAGGTATGGGCAGCAGAAGCACATGCCTGGTGTGAATAACAATTCCAGAAAATATGTGTATTGTAGTTTGCACAGGTAAAAAACCATTTGAACTCATCACTGGGCCAGCTTCTTGTTTCTCCTCAACCTTCCTATGTAAGGTTCCTTTCCCCCCAGTAACTTTTCCAGACAGGGGACATGGTTGTTGGACCATGGGCACAGCTGTCAACTCCCCAGTTACCTGATTTTGGTGCCACATCCCCCTCTTCCCCGGACAATTTTTAAGCATACTCACAATTTTTAAAAGGTTCCCTTTAAATTTCAGGCATGCACAGTAAAAGTTCAGTGATTATATATTTAGCACGTGCACATGCAAAGATAGTATTTAGGGCCTTCAGAGAGCAAGTGCAAATGACGTCATGTGTGTAACATCATTTCCAGTCTTCGGTTAACATTTGTTAGTGAGTGCCCGTATGCCTTTTCTCTTAGGTTAACAGATCTTCATGGGAGGGGCACAGTGATAGACACACTTGCAGTGAGTTCCAAAACAGCTTGAACTAGCTATCTGCAATTTGTAATAGAGCAAGGGTTATATGACTAAAGCAAGCCATACACATAAAGATCCGGTCCTATACACAGATAAGTATGGCCACCTACATGCTGGGTCAAATGATGCCAACGATAAGATCATAATGATGATCCATGCATGCACATCAGATGAGGGTCCAAATAGGTTTCCCTGGCATAACAAAAAAACTACACTCAGGCCTGATTATAATGCATTACTTAACTGATACTAATGTCAGTGCAACCAAAATCAGATTCTTCATGCTTTCTACAATGTCTGCCCCAGCAGCCCCAGCCACCTAGTAGATGGCCACATTAGACAGGGCCATGCTGGGCAACCTACTTGTTATTTCTGCCTTAAGGTGGCCATAGACGTCAGATTTACCTTCACATCGGACGAACGATAGTCACTAACCATTCAGATCAAATAAAGTAGTAAAAGATAGTAAAACAGATCAGATGATTTCTGCCTCTGACAGCAACTGTACGCCATTCGGCAATACATGCAGAGATATTATCGGTAGCCAACAGAAATTTTCTAACCTGTCCGATTGTCTGAATGACCGATCACCATGGCACGAAAAATGTCAGGACACTCCACAAACGGCCCTAAAATCGTACAAATCGAAGATTCATACGATCAAATCTTTGCGTCTATGACCAGCTTAATATACAATAGAAATGTGTCTGAAACTGATGTAGCCCTACAAGCAAGTAAATGTAAAGTAGGTAGAGAAGTCACTCTGCCAATGTTCCACCAACAAGCACCACCTTATAAACATGCAAAAAATATTTTACTTTAGTAAGAAAGGTGTCTCTTTAATATTTTTGGCTCAATTGTGGCCTAACATTTCTGCAAGGCAGATCACATTGAGGTTTAGCTGACAGTTTACTTTCATAAAGTGAGGAATTAAATGTGATAAAACTGATCTTCTGTTGATAACCACAAGAGGTGCTTTTGTGCTGAAGGTGCCACAGGTCAGGTAAACAGTATGGCAGCTGCCATTCATGTATACAAGTGCAAATGAATACAAAACAAATGTTCTACACAACAAGTAATTATTTCTTCAGATTTAACAGTCCATGTTATAAAAAAACAAATGGTGACTAAACATCACTTGAAACAACGTCTACTTTCTTTTTAACGTCTAAACATAAGGATGCATGGAAACAGGAACAAGACTATAACTGGAACAAAGTGCTTTTTATGACTTGCCGTTCTTTAGTTAAGTGAAAAGCCATATTAATTGAAAAAACAGAACCAAACAAAGTAAGTAAGCCTGGAACCTACTCAATATTATATACATTTTAGCTTCAGGTATGATAATATTATATCCCCACTCGTTGGGGTTTTAAAATGCAACAAATAAAATGAAATCATTAGGAACTCTAAAGCTATTATTACTAAATAAAATTTACGATATGTACTTTATTATTTGGTTCACAGCAGGCAACAAGCTAGAGAACCATTGCAAGGGTTAAGGCTTACATCACATGTTTCCTGAACAACCAGAAAATCCATCCTACTATATGTCACAAAAGTCAACCAAGTGAATGCGTTCCCGCTGCATTTTATTGTCTTTCTAAATGTAGCTGTTAGTAGTAAATTAGTCAACTTAACGCCATTCATGTCTTCATAATAACCCACACTATGACATTACCCAAATATGCAGCGTGTAATCAACAATCAATAAATGCCATTATTCGCATACCTCCTATAGAGATAGGAGTGAAGCCTTCTCTGTTTGGTGATGGTTGCATACTGGTATACTACTGAGAACAATTAGTGGCCTTTCCACCCCTGCTTTGGTGTGTCTTTTTTATTAACTGTGACTAATGTAGCTCTCATACATGCTCTGCTCTAGAAACACACACCCTATATATATATGGCTGCTTAAGGCTAGGCCCCAAATGTCACCAAACACATTCCTATAGTTTACTACTGCTTAATGTCCAAAAGACCACTTTGTAATAAACAGAATGTTAGACTCCATTGTCTGTATTTAATGGAAAAGAAGTATGTGCCTAAATATGATTCAGTAGCAATATATTTCTATTAGGCCCTAAATATTTATACTACACACATTAAATAAATTAAATTAATTAAATAAATTAATAGAAAACAACAAATATTATTCTAGCATTTTTTTCATTAAGTTTTGGATACGATTTTATCAGCATGAAGCTATACTTGCACATCTTCCGCTTTACATAGAGAAATCTCCTCTACTTCAGAACTGGTGGGTATGCATTAGAATACGTAATGCTCAGTTGTGAATTTGCCCGAAGAGAGGCAGTTTAAATTTTGCCATTAATGCGACTGCCACAATCAGTTTTGGCCATATTATACATATGCTATTACACCCTGCCCAATTAGAAATCTATTATATTGTTTGTTATGATTTATTGCACTAATATAAATAAGATATCCCACACCCAAAAAGAGATGACTGAACTACGTGCAACACGGTTTTCTAAAAATGTATGTTTTCAAGGAACTATTGTGTGAAAATTTCACAACCATACTACATTTTTAGAAATGTCGGTTTTATGGGCTGGGTAGGAACATTTTTAAATGACTCAACAGAATAAAGGAATTATTTTTCTATAAATACCAAAGATTATGTAGGCATTAGATTTTTCCTAGGTAGGCTCAATTTAGTTGGCAGATCAGCTACAAAATTCACAACTGCTGTCACATCCCTTGGGAAATGCTTTATACTGTTGGAACAGGTATAGGATCCATTATCCGGAAACCCTTTATTCATCTCTCATAGACTCATTTTAAACAAATAATTTATGTTTTTAAAAATAATTAGCTTTTTCTCTGTAATAAAAGTACATTGTACTTGACCCCAACTAAGATATGATTAATCCTTATTTAAAGTAAAACAATCCTATTGGGTTTATTTAATGTTTAAATGATTTTTTAGACAATGTAAAGTATTGAGATGCAAATTAGGGAAAACCCCAGATCCCAAGCATTCTGAATGATCCCATACCTGTACCTGTCATTTTTAGCCTGACTTTACTGCCTTTCAATTAGTGGCAATGGGAATTTTGTGCCTCAGGATTTAATTGCCTGTGAGTAGGTAAAGAAACACCTAGAATTCCAATGAATTTGTTGCCCACATGGGGAGCTAATAAATGTTCTGGCTGCAATACCCCCATATCATCTCCATTGTTCCTAAAGCGGAGGTGTCCAAACTTTTTGCAATGAGGGCCAGATTTGGTGAGGTGAAAATGTGTGGGGGCCGACCATTCAGCCTGACATTCTTTGAACCATTTATATTATTTAACTAATTTAAACAAGGATTTACGTCTTCAGTACGTCTATTTACACCTTCAACTCTAAAGAATCATGCGAGAGCGGCGCGTCACTACGGGCCATTATGTGTCTATTGCTAACACCATCAGCACACAAGCAGCAGTATAGACCAAGTGGCAGATCATTTCACTAATTTGCCCAAATATTACTGCTACGGCTGCGCGATTCCCGATCGCACTATGCTGGCGGGCCACATTATTATTAACATTAATGATGGAGGCTGAGGGCCAGTGTAAATTTGAAAACTGGCCGCAATTGGCCCACAGGCCTGACTTTGGACATGCCTGTCCTAAAGGAATGTTTCTGACGGTGGCACGTCTGTACATAAATATCAACAGGTCTTAAATTTTGATATTTTTTAAGATGTTGAGATTCCTCAATCTCATTCTAATGAGAATATCCCCAATGTGCCACACGTTTCCCTGAAAAATTATCCAGTTTCTTCATTTATTTCTCTGCTCTCCCCTGATTTTTTCTTTATTCTATTAAATTTGTGTTATTTTTTAGAAAATAGTCACATTTAGGGGCACATTTACTAAAACTTGAATTAATTCAAATTGTATGAAAAGCGGTACAAATTCAAGTTTTTATCGAGGTTTAATAAATGGGCCCCTTAGTATGAAAATAAAATAAACCAGAAAAAGCTTTTTTTTAACACACCAGGATGAAGAACTACATCTACAAATTACCACAGGCAGATATATAGGGGTGAATTTACTAAGTGGCGAAAATTCGCCAGTGACAGCTTCGCAGCCATTGCAACATTTCGCCGGGCGAAATTTCGCGCAGACAACGCTAATTTACTAAAATACGAACTTGTGTCCAGGGCGCCGAATGCTGGCGAATTTTCGCTAGCATTACTTTGGCAATGCGAGCAAATCAAAGCGAAGATTCTCTAGCGTTCAGTTCTGCCTAGCGCAACTTCGTTAGAGGTCTTCGCTGAGGCTAATTTGCATACGGCAGGAAATTTAAAGTTAAATGGACGTATATGTTGCAGCAAATTCATTACATTACATAAGTCCAGGGAACCTTAATAAAAAGAGTTTTTATAATGCCCTACACATGAGCCCACTGTATAGTTAATGTTCCATATGAAAATGTATGGGCTATCACTCTGAAAAAAGGAAAAGACACCAGCGTTTATTTGGAAACTTTTTCCACTAAAAATATGATGTAAGTAACAGAAGACTGAGGAAGATCTATGCACTCCAATGCACTACGCCTGGTCTGAGCTGGTGAAGGCAAGTCTGGCGAAAGAGGTAATGTTCAGTAAAATCCGCATCTTAGTGAATTTGCAGAGTAACGTCCATTTGCCAGATCGAAAATTTGCCTGGCGATAGAGTGCGAATCACCGCTAGTGTCTGTCTCCTTCACTAATGCCTGTAAGTAAATCGGCGAAGTCCCTGAAAACAGTAAAAGAGACACAGGGTCACTTCGCCCTTTAGTAAATCTGCCCTAATATTCCCTAGTTCAGTGTGACTTCTACAAGAGGAATGATACTTATACTCTACAAGCCAGTTATACTTGTGATTCTCGGGTGCAAGTCCCTTGATGTCAGGTATTTTCTACAGTGACTTGATTACAAGTTTCTGTCAGGAAAACACATAGTTCATCTTATGGAATGTGTAATTTGTCTACTCTAGCTTCTGTTGCATATTTATGAGAATTGCCTTTGGCTTATTTAAAAGCCAAAGAATTGGTCAGCAGGGCTGATACATTTTCTTAGTCTGAACTCTGGGAAAAAGAGGATTACTCAAGGTATGTCATGTTTAATGACCTGGGGGCTCACAATGACTTTTACAGATGGCATCATTAAGGACCACATGGTCTTGTTTTGTTCCTGTAAAATATGTTCTCAAAGGAAATATCAGTCTCAACCTGCCCCTTATGAGTTAGGTTTCATGTCCTTTCATTAAAAAGGAGGGGTGAGAACAACCTGGAGCAAACTACCAACCTCACACTCTTACAATATAATTTAAAAATACATGGAGGTATTCAGTGTTGGAATTTCTGGAGTCCATTCTCTCAGGCTCACTGAATAAAACTCTTCTGCTAACCTTGTGTGTAGACATTCCACCTATCAACATCAATTGGTTTGCCCTCTGGAGGGTGTCGAGCCCAGTCAAGCTTAGAATCAAAATTTCTTCAACATATGCACTATATTTAGGTTGATTAGGAGCCAACTAACCTGCCCAAATGTTTGTGAAATGTGAGAGGGAGCAGAGACACAGAACATACAAATGCCTTACAGCTAATACCCTATTGGCAATCAAACTCAGGACCCAATTGTTGTAAGGGAGCTAATCACTGTGCCACTCATTCATACTGCTTTGGAAAACAATATGTAATGTTAGAAGCTTTCAAAGCTGTGAGTGTGACATAATATGTACTGTAGTTTGTTTTACTAATATAAAGTGATGCAAGCTATATGGTGTACAGTAATAAAGTGGTGCTCAGTTTCACAACTGTTCCTGGTTTAAAACAGCAAGAATTCTTTTTCACAGATTGTAAACCCAAATTATTGTTTATTAATAAAACAAATGAGATTAAACAAAATATGCATGGCAGAGATAAGACATCTATTATCTGGAAAACTCCAAACTACCTCATTTTCCAAACAATTCTTAATTTTTGACTGATTTGTTTTCTCTCTGTAGTAATCAATCAGCACCTTGTACATATATGGGATCCCTTATTAGGAAACCTCTCACAGAAAGCTCTTGATTATGGTAAGTGCATCAAACATAGAGTCCATTTTAAGCAAATAATTCAAATTTTTAAGAATGATTCCATGTTTCTCTGTGATAATAATAAAACTGTGCCTTGTACCTGATCCTAGCTAAGCTGCATTGGTAGTCATGTCGGTCAAAGCTATATTAATATTTTCATGTAAAGTTTTCAGTAAATACCCTAAACTGCATGAACCATATTGGAGGCAAAACAATCTGATTGGATTTATTTAACGTTTACATGTTTTTAGCAAGCTTAAAGGGGTTCTTCACCTTTAAATGAACGTTGAGTATGATGTATTGTAGAGAGTGATATTCTGAGAAAATTTGTAGTGGGCTTTCATTTTTTACTATTTGTGGTTATTTAGCTTTTTACTCCAAATTACCCTAGCAACCATGCACTGAGTTGAATAAGGAATATGAATAGGAGAGGGCCTGAATAGAAAGATGAATAATAGAAAGCAGCAATAACAATACATTTGTAGCCATAGAGATCATTTGTTTTTAGATGGGGGTCAGTGATCCCCCATTCAAAGCTCAGAAGAAAAGGGAAATCATTCAAAAACAATAAAAAATAAAGCCCAGTTGAAAAGTTGCTTTGAATGATCCATTCTATACCGTACCAAAAGTTAACCACCCCATTAAGATATGGTGATCCAAATTACAGAAAGTTTCCTTATCTGGAGAACTCCAGGTCTCAAGCATTATGATTAATATATCCTATACCTGTACTTCATGATGACTAAGTTATTAGATCCATGTTGATGGCAACACAATCCTATTGCTTTATTATTATTTTAAATGTTTTAATAGCCCAATTGCACAGTGCTTCACAATACTGAAAGATCACTTATTCAGAAAACCTTAAAAAAAAAAATGATTTATAGAGAACATGGCTCTTAGATAATTTAACAAAGGTGACAGAATAAAAATAGCATTATCACAGTACAATTTAATAATAAAATAAGCTGTTTTTTATGGCTATAATTTCGGCTCAAGGGGCAGGTTGGCGGTCACTATTAGAAAATGGCAAAATAGAATGTACAAAGAAACTCCATAGTTCACTTTCCGGTGAGAACAATAGGAAGCTATGTTAGTAGCCCTGGAACTAAAGCTGGCCATACAGGAACAGTTCAGTGTGAAAAAAAGAACTGGGCAAATAGATAGGCTGCGCAAAATAAAAAATGTTTCTAATATAGTTAGTTAGCCAAAAATGTAATGTATAAAGGCTGGAGTGACTGGATGTGTAACATAATAGCCTGAACACTACTTCCTGCTTTTCAACTCTCTAACTCTGAGCTAGTCAGTGACTTGAAGGGGGGCCACATGGTACATTTCTGTTCAGTGAGTTTGCATTGATCCTCAGCATTCAGCTCAGATTCAAAAGCAACAGATATGACCCATGTGCCCTCCCCTCAAGTCACTGATTGATTACTGCTTGGTAACCAGGGTAACCAGTCAGTGTAAACCAAGATAGCTGAAAAACAGGAAGTAGTGTTCTGGCTCTTATGTGAGACATCCAGTCATTCCAGCCTTACATTACATTTTTGGCTAACTAACTATATTAGAATTTTTTTTTAGTTCGCGCAGCCTTTCTATTTACCCAGTTTTTATTTTACACTGAACAATTCCTTTAAGATCTGAGGTGCTGACATACCTCCCAGCTGTCCCTTTTTTTGTGGGACAGTCCTGATTTCTTACTGAAATGTCACAAGTTTCTCTTTGATCTCCTGCACTGACACCAGAAAAAGATGGGTGTGTTATGGGGTGATTTTGATTACATCTAGCCAGCAGCAGCCATTAAATATTATATTTGCTAAAGCTCTAATGTTTACAGTGTTAAATTTGGGATTTATGACATCTGTGACATGATAATGTGTTATAAAGATACCTAGTATCTAAAGCTGGCTGCATGTGTGTTGATTTTGGGCTATTTGATCAGTACTGCACACCCCTTTGCTATAGCCCTTAGAGCCTTAAAAATTTAATTTTACCTAGAACTGTTATGTAAGGTTATATCACAGAATACACTATCATGCTATTTAAAATACCCCACCTATCCTATCTCTAGCTCCCACTTCAATAGTACTTGCTAACGTATATGTTATCATTAGGGTTGCCATCTCACCCCTTTAAAACCGAAGACATATGAAATCCACAGCCTCTAATGCTAATTAAAAATTCATTTAGATGCATGATGCATGGCTGCACATAAATCAGTTCAGGCTGCAGCATGCATCTAAATCAGTGATCCCCAACCAGTAGCTCGTGAGCAACATGTTGCTCTCCAACCCCTTGGATGTTGCTCTCAGTGGTCTCAAAGCAGGAGCTTATTTTTGAATTCCAGGCTTGGAGACAAGTTTTGGTTGTATAAAAAACAGATGTACTGCCAAACAGAGCCTCAATGTAGGTTGATAATCCACAAAGGGGCTACCAAATAGCCAATCACAGCACTTATTTGGCAGCCCAAGAACATTTTTCATGCATGTGTTGCTCCCCAACTACTTCTGAATGTTGCTCACGGGTTCAAAAGGTTGGGGGTCCCTGATCTAAATGAATTGTTAATTAACCACAGAGGCTGTGGATTTCATATGTCTTCGGTTTTCAAAGGGTTAGTTGGCAACCCTAGTTATCATGCCCAGGTTTGCTCCCAATGATCCCTGGAATTTCTGCTGCAAGATTGTGCACATGTGACAAGGCACACAATGACTCCATTAATTAACAATTTCCTTTACTATTTAGTTATTGCTGTGCAACAAGTTTGGTTCCTGCCGTGTAGGAGGATAACACAAAGCCTGAGGAGAATTTAATTATCCACACCCCTTAATTTGGTATGCAGATGGAAGTATGCTAGTTTTACCTAGTAATGAAATGCAGCCACCACCTGTTTAATTAAAAAGTGCCCTTAGCAGATATATCAGCAGAGCAAATGAGTTATTAGTCAGGTAACACTAACAAGGACACACCAGCCAACTTGTTACTTTTACTAACCCAATTCACCCAAGTCAGCTTTCATAGCCTTTTTTCTAAACAAATGAAAATAACCTTCTTGTAAGAACAATAGGAATCACTGTCTGCTTGCAAGTCCAATATTGTAATCAAGTGAAAATGGGACTGGACTGGCAAGTAGACAGTGATTCCTATTATTTTCAATAAAAAATAATTGTACATCTAGACATTTGTTGCCTGTGCTGATTTTGCATTGGAGACAAAATGCCTCATTTGCAAAGCCAAACACACCATGCACAGTGCAAGAACATTTTTTTTTGCACTTTTGCATGCTGTTTGGCTGTCTGCAAATGGTCAGTGCAGCACACAACACGCAGGGGGTGCAAGTGCTCACAGAATGAGCAATAAGGAGTGCCCCCGTGAAGTCAAAAATAACCCCTATAATATCCATCTGCCAATACCCTGAAGGAGTGCATATTGACTTTGAAACACTGCTTTGATTTTTAGCTATAGGATTTAAAAGCACAGAAATTATTATATTTTTTCTTTAAAATGCCATGTGATCATCAGATAGCAAAAAGAAGGCATTTACTGCATTAGAGATATGCTCACCGGTGAGTTAGCCATAATGATATTTTCAGAAACCTCTGCAAAACACCCCTCCGTTAGTAATCAACACTTTTATTATTTACAAACCTCCCACTATGCTAGAGATGTTCTCCGTAGGATGACAGACAGGCCCGGATTTGTGGAAAGGCCACCTAGGCCCGGGCCTAGGGCAGCAGGATTTTAGGGGGGCGGCATGATGCCCAACCACACCCACATTGGTTCAAAAACACTGGAGATACAATCATTTTTTAAATCCCCATTGCTCCGGTCCAGATGATGAAAATTTGCACGAATAAAGGGGAGGGCGACAAACGGCAGTGGGCCTAGGGGCGCCCACTATGTAAATCTGGCCCTGATGACAGAACAGGATATTTCCAACCCTATATTTGGAAAGGAGCAAATACCACACGTCCCACCTCCTACTTTTACATACTCCCCTCTGGGGATGACACCCCCTTTGGGAAATGGTCCAATATCATACAGACCATTACCACACCTGATGTTGCCAAACTCCACTCTCACTCTATGGGAATACAACCATCCAGTCAATATCAGATTATTGCCTTACAACTCCTACATCAATCTTACTTGACACCATTATAGAGGGCCAACTGACCAATGCAACATGCCCAAGATGCTTAGAAGTAGAAGCATCTCAGGCTCACTGTATATAGCTCTGCCCAATTATTAATGTCTTTTGGCTGGATGTCTATAGCTATTGGCAATCTCTGACAAAGCATTTACACCCAATATAGAATAGGACGTGTTCAGTAAGCTCAGGGGTACACCAATATCAAAAGCCAACAAAGCTTTAGCGGAAAGGTTAGCTAGAAAATCTATACTACAAGAATGGATTTCTCTTAACCCACCACCTATGAACCTAGTAAAAAATAAACTACACTTTTTATTCTACATGGACTGGCTAGAGGCATCCCTGAACAAGACTGCCCAAACTAGCAAATTTACATCTTAAGTCTCCCCCCCCAACCTCAGACAACTCACAGTCTCTACATTTCGTTCTACTTCATGGTATGACTTGGAAAGCTTAAGAGGCACCAACCCCTTAATCCTAACCACAACAACCACAACTTGACAAGTGATCGTCTGCCTCCCAGAGCCCACCAACATATAGGCAACAACGGATACCCCAAACATCCACATCTGGGGCAAACAACAGGCTTAATTAACTTCATCCAGATTATTTTAATGTTTTGTTGTTACTGTTCTTTGTTTGAAAAAGAAAAAAAGAAAACGTCCCTCATTACTATCCTGCTTAGAAATAGCGGCAAACTTGAAAGTGTGAATGCCATTATCATTTCTTAAATGATTTCAGATTTCATTCAACTTGTACCATGCTAAATACGTTTAAGCAATAGATACATTGAAAAAATACACATTCAAGTTTGTATTAATCAGAATGTCTTTATTAGATATTTCCTTTTTCACAAATGTGTAATATATGACTATGCTATTACTGAAATTAACCTTTATATGGATATGACCAACTTTAAATAAAAAAACATTGTTGAAAAAAAAAATGGCATATGACGAGTTATAAATTTATTTGGCAGGCAATTAACATACTCTAATAATAAAACAGTACCTTGTACTTGATCCATACTAAGATAGAATTAATCCTTATTGGAGGCAAAACAATCCTGGTGGGTTTATGTAATGTTTAAATGATTTTCTAGTAGACTAAAGGTATGAAGATCCAAATTACGGAAACACCCATTATCCAGAAATCCCCAGGTCCGGAGCATTCTGGATAACAGGTCTCATACCTGTACCCACATCCTGCCTTACATGGCAGAAACAGCTCACACCCATCTGCATGCTATTGACTGGCAGGCTCAAATCATTGTACCTCCAGAATCGGGTGCAAAGATTTGCACCTGACAGCAATGGGTTAGGTAAAAGTAAATGAGTACCTATTCTGCAGAGTTTTTGGGTAGAAAAATAAAATGAAGATATGAATAGATGTAGAGGACCTGAATAGCAAAACAAATAATAAAAAAAGAATAATATTAACAATAAAAACATATATTCTCTTTTTGGTTCTTAGGAACACTGAAAAGCAGGGGCAGACAACCTGGGCTGCTGATGCAGATGTAGCCCATGCAAATAATTTTTTTATGTTTTACAATATATTATTTATTTTAGGCTTGCAGCGCCCACAGTTTGTGTCTTTCACTATTTCTGCACTGGGTGCTCTGCTGTGTCAAAGATTTCAATGTACAGATTCAAAAAGGAAACACAGAAGGGCAAATCATTAAAAAAAAATATTGAGAAAAAATCTGAAGACTGCAAAACTCCAAACTGCAAGCATATCCCTAAACAGGATTTAATGCCCCTTTACCGTCTCATATTAGCTGTTTTCTAACATAAAATTTGTTGGGGAGAATATCAGTGTACTGTATCTGGCTGAAAAAACATTCCGCACCACATGAAACATTTTCAGTCTGGAATAATAGCTGAACAATAAAGTGTTGCCAGCATCTGACATAAATAGATATTTCAACAAACCGATAAAAAGAAAGGCAGAAAAAAAAAATCTGAAGACTTTTTTTTTTCCTGTGGTTAGATTTTTTTTTTTTTTAACCCACTTGTGAAGCAAGACTTTAATGAGATCCAGGGGGACAGACTTATGTCAATCACAGCACACTTTTCAAATAGTCGTCTCTGCCCCCATCACGGAACCACAGGGCATAAAATAATTAGAAAGCCCTGGGTAACTGCTCTGTTTTACAAGAGTAAAATCTGTGTGCGAATCATTTACATAAGCATGTCACTTTTCATTACATTTCTGCTGCAGGCTAAGTAACAGCCTCCCAACTCAAGAAAGAAGACTATACTTTAGGTACTAAGTGAGCTTTGCCAAATGTCTAGCAGGAGGTACCCATGTGTTTTGCTTTAGATACCATTTCCCCCTTCACGCTGATATAATGGTCAGTATTTTTTTACCATTTACAATCCGCCTGCTATGGCAGCATGCCTAACTCTTGGTTCCCCTTCTCTAGAAAGGAAAGAACGGGGTTATTGTATGAAGCCATTGTTTGAGGGTCATAGAAATAGTGATAAGTGTAAAGTCAGTTATAATTATATGTGTAATTTGGAGAGAAATAACCTTATTATGAGCAAATAATTTGGCCATCATACATGCGGATAATGTTTGGCGTGCACAAAACACATAGAAGCTAATGGATGAATGTGCTGACAGGATGTGAGGCGATATGCATCTGAATAGTGTTTTCCAAACATGGTAGCAATGAAAGGTCTTTACAGGCTATTAATAATCTCCAACATGAAAGCCAGCCATCGGTATCAATTGGAAGAGGGTCCACAAGGCTTTTCATCTTTCACAGCTGACCATTTTGATAATTTTCAAAAGGGAATGCGCTGGCCTTTTTTTCCCTAGAGACAAAAGCAAATTGATGGATTGTTTTTATACATTTTCAACTAAAGTCATATTAGATACATTGTTGGATCAATTTGATAATGTGGAGGAGCAGGGTTCTTTTAAAAGAGCAGAGATGGAGAGGCATAATAAGCAGCATTTAATAAGCTGAAACATTTCTCAGAGATGCTTTTAGACTAATTATTATGACAGTACTTAAAGGGAATGGAAACGGTCAAAGGGTAATCAGAATAGAGAAATGGTAGATGCAGACATATCAACTAACACCTAGCATTCAGTGAGGAAATTATCCATTCCTGGTTTAACCAATTTATTGCTCTGTAATGTGGTACAATGGTCATAATATGCCTGGACCTGATCATTGCCTGTCTGAAAATGGAGTTGGGTGCTGTCTTAATATTCATGCAAAGTCTTGAGGTTGCAGGAAATCACACCTACATTTATGTTTTAAGTTGTTCTTAAAGCAGAATTCAACTGGTAATAAAAAAAACCCTTCCCCCTACCGTGGGTAGACCCCTCCCTCCTCCCCTCCAGCCTACCTGCCCCCCAGGCAAATGCCCCTAATTTTTTACTCACCCCTCCATGCAGATTCTGGCCTCAGAGTTCACGTCAGCCATCTTCCTCTCTTCATCTTCTTATTTAATGTTTACATGAATTTCTAGTAGATTTAAGGTACAAAGATCCAAATTACAGAAAGATCTGTTATCCGGAAGACCCCAGGTCCCGAGCATTCTGGATAACAGGTCCAGTACCTGTATATCTACTTTGCTCAATGAAGGTTTTATTGAAGAAGTTATGACACAACATTGTTATAAGGTTTCAGCAATAAAGTCAATACAATATAAACAATTGGTACATATGAAAGTAATGGTAATTCTGATACAGTACTTTGCAGTTTAAGCCTAAATATTCCCTCCTCATGGTGTATATCTACTTTTAATCTTCCTCATATTATTATAGAAATCTTAGCAACAATGTATTTAGTTCATGCACTCATCTCAGATGGACATTCCCCCATTTTTCCTGTAAAAACCCTTATGGTCAAGGCCTATGTTGCCTCTACCTCAATGGTTTCAATGTTCTGCTTACAATAGAGATGCTTCCACTTTCCTGGATACCGAGTAACACCCTCTGTGAATGTATCATTTAGAACCAAGATGCTAATTTTTTGATTTTACCATATATGTGGATGGGTTAATAGCACTGATGACCTTAACTTGCAGGCCTAAAGAAGCAGGAGGGAGCCTCTGTCACTGCATATCTTGGAATACTCCATACATGCTCCAAAAGAGACATGACAAATTTTCTCTTCTGGCAGAATAACTGCAGTGTGATGGGTCTGTCCAAAATGCTTGTAGAGGGTGTCCATACTTACAGAGATTATTGGATAGTAAAGTAAAAATATTCCACATTTTTTGTCCAGACCATTGCAATATATTGTCATCTTTAGGCTGAGCTTTCCACACAAGGGTAAAAAATAGCATCCCCCCACACACACATTTAGGAATATACCCAGTAAATGACAGTATTTAAGGGTATATACCTATAATAGTGTTGTTGATCATATTGGAACTCACAAAGCATGCCACAGGGGTATGTTAATTTAACATGAACAATATACATCCAAGGAATTAAAATACTTTAAGAGGAGAGCAGAAGATAGTTAGAACCAGTGGTAAAACTGAAAGGTAATATGTGTAATAGCATTCTTGTATACATGGTTGGGATTAATTCTGTATAGAAAGCTGTTCCCAATACTTGCTAACTGGAGATTGTGTGCTGCAAATAGGAGTACCAAAAAGAGCAAACAACATCTGAATCTCAGATTTTGAATTTGCCATCATTTCACCTTAGCTAAGAAAAAAGGGGAAACACATGATCTATTGCAGTAATGCTGTTTATTAAACTAAATGGAAGATACTCTTTTTATATTTTCTTTGCTTCCTTGTGGGGTTATGTAATAAAAGATACTTTGCCCCAGCGCTTTTACCTTTAGCAACCAAATAGCAGGAAGTATTACTGGTTACCTGTTTAAAACTAAATTGTGTTATCGGTTGTTAGGGTTTGTTTTCCAGGGGAAATATGTAGTGTCTTTTATTAGGCATGGGGGTCTGACTGTTAGGGTGACTGAAACGTCTAGAATTGGTAACATTTTTAGATACATTCCTTGCCATAAAGGGCTTTAAGACTAAACAAACTCCTCCTTCAATTATGCAGTCCTACTCTATGGCCCTTAACCTGCATCGTAAAGAGCTGACATGGAAAATTGGCTCAAAGATTTTTGACCTACGGTATGTATAAAATATGCCCCTCTCCTGCATACATTTGTGCAGTTTAACACTAAACACTGTGGCTTAAATCTGCTCTTTCACCCAACAGACTATGGAAGAGAGCAGAACAGCTAACAGCTAAAGGGTGCACGGGGACATAGAGGTCTCTTGCAGTGTACAGGACTGTTATAAATGTGTTGGCAACAGTAGCCATTTTCACTTACACAAAAATAGATTTTTGTTTTGCTTTTTAATAAAGCAGGCAAACTTGTCCCTTGTTTAATAAATGGGAATCAATGTTAACATTATTACCAAAGAAGGCAGATTTCAGACGCTATTTTCAGGTGTTTGATGAGCGGGACTAATATAATTATCATTTATATTGTCATCTATATATCATCTTAAATGTATTCTCTAGTTTTGTATAGGTAGCCATGGAAGATGCAAATTTTTTGGCATAAGTACAGATTCTGCTGTTGTCTGGTACTTAATCTATAGATTTATTGTAGCCATGCATATAATAGGATTATACAGATAAATAGCAGGATAAACCAATCCCAGGCAGACCAGATGCGCAATACATATGTGAAACATATGAATATTTATTATTCTTTATTACCCAGAAGCAATTAATAATTAAGTGGATAATATCTAAAAAATGATCCAAACAACCCCCTACTTTTCAAACATTCATTAGCTTCTAGAAAATGAAAATTCTAGTGAAAGCGTTGTGTATTGCTTGTTTTTCTTGTGCTAAACTTATGTTGCTATTGGCAATAATTCACAATTTATCTAATAGATTTTACACAGGGCAACATAAGCACCACTAACCATAACAGAAATATATTAAAACCAAAAAGAAAAAAAAACGCTAAATAAAAAATGGCTTTGCTTGAAAGAAATGAAATCTGGCAGATTTAGGTGATTTAGAACAGGAAATAATTGCTGGCTCTATAAAGCTGAACCTCGAAGGTGTTGAAATCTTTGGCTATTGAGGGTAAGTGAGTTGTGTAAGACTAGAAGCGAATGATTAAAAAAAAAGAAGTGAATGATTCATTGCAGCAAAAAATGAAATTTGCAGGAATCTATTCAAAACTGTAAATGTTTTTCCTCAACCAATTTGAATTTATTCGCATTAGCTGCTCTAATGAATTTCAGTTCCTTTGCAACATTTTTTTTAGGATTTAATTCTCACTTTGAAATTCAAATACTTTTCCTCTCCCCATAGAATGAAACTTTTGAAATATGCCATAGAAATTAAATCCCGATGAACAATTCAAGCCCAGGGGAAACCCAGAATGTTATAATTCAAGATGGGTGCAGAAATTAAATGGGTTGTTCACCACTCTTAGAATTGGAAATTCAATAACATACAAAAAAATAACTTAAAGGTGAACCAACCCTTTTGTTATCATTGAAGTGTGGGTGTTTAAGTAGGTCAGTGCCTTTAATGACAATGATCAACTCAGCTCATAACGAACTTCTTGAAAATGTACTTGAATTCTAGAAATGCAGGTTCTCCATAGCTCCTGCCTACCATTATGTTCTAACGCAGGAGTGCCCATACTTTACTTATGCAAGGTCTACTTTTAGTGATGTTGTCCCATTATGGTCTACCTCCATAAAAGCATTGTTAGCATTCTGTTCCATGGAAAATATTACTTAAATATTACTTAATATTACTTATTTATGAGAAATGTATATTGCTATATTTAACAAACAATATTTCTTATGTAACCATAACATAATAAATATCTGAATGAAAAACATGAAATAGGAGGCTGATTTAGAAAAGCTGTTTGCTGACAGTGTCTTGAGATCTACTAAAGATCTATTGGTAGATCCTGATCTACCTTTTGGGCACCCCTGTTCTAACGTCTAGTCTCTGGAGTTTTTCCTTGTGGTTGATGTAGTTGGCTGGAAGTCCCCAGATTTTTGGTTTCAGGTCCACTTTTGCAGTCAAAAATTGTTAGAATCCACTTTACCTCACAAAAGGGCTATAGGGTGGGATCTGATATTATCCAAAAGCTCAGAATTACAGAAATGCCATCTCCCATATACTCCATTTTATCCAAATAATCCGTAAATTTAAAAGTTTTCCTTTTCTCTGTAATAATAAAACAGTACCTTGTACTTGATCCAAACTAAGAAATAAGTAATCATTATTGGAAGAAAATCCAGCCTATTGGCGTTTTTTAATATTTACATGATTTTCTAGTAGACTTAAGGTATGAAGATCCAAATTACGGAAAGACCTGTTTATCTGGAAAACCCCAGGTCCCGAACATTCTGGATAACAGGTCCCATACCTATATATGTAGCCACACAGTCATGCTCCCTGCTGGGGGTTGTATATAATTCTGTCTCTGAAATCAAATAAGAGCAGATAGGCAGATACGGTAAAACTATAAAACTGATTTTCAGGATAGTAGTAATTTTTGTAGACCAGAGACCTGAATTTGATGTGGGTCTCAATAAAAGTGCAGCCCTTCCTGTACTGTAAGACATGCACTGTTATTACACACCATAAAAGCACATGGCTAAATTAGGGTGTGGAAGACAACAGGTATCTATTAGAGCGGAGCCCAGCCATACAGCTTTATGGTTCATTATTGCAAACATGTCTTAGCAGGAGGAGAAGCACTGTCTGTGTTTTGTAGGAGAGACAGGGGATACAAGGATTGTCTTTGTGGGAAACTTATGAGATGATGGAAGTAAGGGTTTTGTGCAAGTGTTTAGATGCTCTGACCTGTGAGTTAAATGACTGCGTAGTAGTAAACTGCAGTGTATAATCTGCACACTAATAATATAAACTGAGCACTAGAAGTCCTTTTTGTCTGCTCAACCTCTTTCTTTTGTGCAGCAATGTATTTAGGTCTGGTGCCACCCTAGGCACCGGACAAAACAGCGCCCCCAACTTACGCTCAGCTGCGTGTGTCATCACTTCCTATTATTAGAGCAGTGGTCCCTATCGATGGCGGGATGGCTCTCGGAGAAATTCATTTTCCAAAGTCGCCTGAAGTTTCCTCGTGAGGCTTCGGAAAATGAAGCCGCCATCCCACCAGCGATTTCTAGCCGGCTGAAGGCAGTTCAGGGGGATTAGTCGCCCGAAGAAGAGGAGATTTGTTGCTGAGCGACTAATCTCCCCGAATCTGAGTGTGTTTTTAAA
The DNA here is from genome assembly GCF_017654675.1 of Xenopus laevis. Lineage (NCBI taxonomy): Eukaryota > Metazoa > Chordata > Amphibia > Anura > Pipidae > Xenopus > Xenopus laevis. Next base: position 70,835,807 of record NC_054371.1, on the reverse strand, counting down.
TTATTTAAACATTAATTAAACACAATAGGATTGTTCTGCATCCAATAAGGTTCCATTATATCTTTGCATTTTATGATTCATCAGGCTATTACACCCCTTACTGATTCATTCTTCATAGGGTTGTAGCATGGCTGGCAATTATTAGTAGCTGAGCTAATGATAAAAAAAAAGCTTTGCGGCAAAAAATCTTCACACGCTGATGATTGTTTTTATTATCAGCCGTGCAGTTAGCCAAACACAATTTCAAGCCAACAAAAGCACAGCACAATGTTGTAATACTTACATTTCTCCTTAAGGCTAGTAGACTGTGGCATTATGAAGAATTAACGCTTAGAAAATGACTGGCCACATCAAAAAAGCAATCAGATTTTGCAATCTTTATAGTATGATATACTCCACTCGCCCCTCAAATGAGCTCATTTTAAATGGGCTGATGTGTTTCCTCTTTTAAAATAAATGTTATACTGCCCTGTTCTGTACAGTACAGCCCTGCTTCTCGGCTTTGTCGAGATACATGGATACATGGATATGGTGGTTAAGATTCCTGTGTACCCAAAGCAGGATGTGAGGGGTAGAAACTTACTTTGCTCATTCTTGCTGTGCCCAAATGTTGTTACTGTGCTGGTAGGTAGGGACATATTGTTTTCATAATAATAGAATTAAATATTCACTGGTGTCCTCTGTCCTCGTGTATCCCCTTACTCTGTAAAGTGATGCAGGAGTTAATGACACTATATAATAATAAGTAGTAGTGGTATTATTAGGCAGCCTAAATAAAGCCTGTCTCGCTTTTGAACTGTAAGGTGCCTCCTACTTAAGGAACCTTGGTTCTATCCTCACTGTATAGAGGTAACCATAGATTAACATGCATAAAATAAAAAACGCACCGATGCTTAAATGAAATTATTTTTTGTCATAATTCATTAGACATTAATGTGGTCAATTTATTTACACACCATTAGCACACAAGAGACCCCTTAACTACTTAATGATCAAAAGGCAATGTATAAAATTGTGTTTGAAAGACGCATCTCAATAAGACATTCCTATGTTAAAAGCTAATCGTTGGCTGCCATTCCCTCTACACAAGATGCTGTCTATTTATATGGGTATCCCACAGGTGGTATGGGAGTGAATCCCAAATAGGTAGCCTAAAATTAAGAAGTGTATTAACAATCCTTATACAAAAGGTGTCTTTAAGAGTTTTATGGTGTTGCACATCCCATTGTTTAAACTTTACTGCATGTTGCAGTATTACTGCACTTATACCCAGAGAACAATAGTGGGAGGTGGGTGTGTAGCATGTTTACATTGCTTGGTTCTCATAACTATCATGTAGGAATTAATACTGTATATGAATACACCTATGTTTTCTCAGCTTTCCATTGTCATTTTGTGATGACTGTTACAGTCACCAATATGGTACAGTAAATCAAAGGACTCAGATTGCTGATGCCAGTGATATGTGGGGAGAGAAATGGAACAAAGAAAACAGATACAATATACTAATATAATTGTATTCCCACCTTCTTTTTTAATGTATTAAGAGACAAACAATATTTGCTCATAGGTCTGTAAAGAATAAGTTGATGTTGTATAGTATACAGGAGAAGGGTTAATTCAATGGGCCTTCATAACCGTATCTTCCACTTGATAAAGCCATATAAAAGCTAACCTACTCAATGTTGTTGATGTGCGGTGGTGTCAGTAAAAGACCTGTCTGGGAGAACTGACGGCCATCATTCCAGTCCAGATCCAAAAAATGCTAAAATGACCATTGCCACAATGGAGCAAATTGATTATTAATTTAAAAATCCAAATAGAGTCTTTGCTTCATTTAAACATGTGCCATAAAAAAAACTATACCAAGAGGTATGTTGGATGTGAGGTATAAATTGGAGATCTGGTAATTCATACAATAATAAACCCACAACAAAACAGTCATGGATTATGTTATTCAGAACAGAGTGAGCGAACAAAATCAGATATGTGTAGACCTGCTGTTTCAACACACACCATCCATCATGTGATAAGCATTCAATTTAAAGGTATAAGAAACAGACCAGGAACAGGCAGTACTTTAGTCTGCAAACACCCTTTATTGGTGTTGGTGTATTTTCACTCACGACATGTTTCAGGAGCCAGTCCCTTTTTCAAGTGAAGAAAAAACCCAATTACCACACATTAAATAACAATTGTAACCCCACCCCTTTGGTGTTCCAGGTGATACCTGTGACATCATGGATAGATTCCTAGATTCCAACATTCCTTTGTTGCATGTGAAAATATATACCAATAACAGGAATACCATCACAAAAAATGTGAGAAAATCCCATAAAAATAGTCCATAAATAACAGTCCAACCTGTTGGAATAAATACAATTAAATACTTTAAATACTTAAGAAACAGTGCCAAGCCTATCAAAAGTAAAAACATATGAGCACTACAAGTGAATGTCTGCCCATAGGAAGGGATCACCCTCGCATGTCGCACACTGCTATTTTATATAGACTAGCTAGTCTCAATAAATAATTTCTCTACACTTACTTTTGCAGTGTTCTCTTTTTATTTCTGTGACCTGCATAAAACAAAGATACATTAATAATTTGTTACAGAAAACATTTGTAACTAAGTTTATCATTAAACCCTTTTGGTTTCATTGTATCAAGCTGCCTAATCCATTTATTTTCTTTTTGAAGTAACACTTTTACTCTATCCCCCCTCTGGGAGGTAGTTCAACCTTATCCAGGACTCTCCATCTTAATTGTGAAATATGGTGCTTAGCTTCAAAAAAATGTTTAGTTAGTAACGACTCATTCGGTTTTTGGGGGTCAAAATTTCTTATATATCCTTATGTTCTCCTATACGCACTTTGACTGGTCTAGTGGTTTGTCCCACATATGCATACCCACACGGGCATTTAATTAAATAAACCACATGTGTACTTTCACAGGTTGCATATGTTCTTATCGGTATGTTGAACCCTGTAAAAGGGTGTGCCACTTGATCCCCTTTTATGATAGAATTACACAGCCCACAATTTAAACAGGGGAACGTTCCCATTTTTGGTTTACTAAAACATTTCTTAGCCTTGTTCTTCACCCTGAAATCAGAACTACATAAGTTATCTCTAAGTGACCTGCCTCTTTTATACGAAAAGAGAGGTTTGTCTTTAAACAGATGTCCATACATTACATCACTTTGCAATGCAGGCCAGTACTTTTTAATTACACTTTCAATTTTGTTACTTCTATGATCAAAGGTAGATACAAATGGTATATGTTTATTGGTTTTTTTATTTAATTTAGTCAGTAATAGTGAGTCCCTTGTAACTTGTTCCACTTGGGCTGCAGTAGATTCCATAATTCTTTTCTCATACCCTTTTTGCGTGAATCTTTCAATTAGATCAGTAGCTGCTTCTTCATATCATTTGTTATCACTAGTTAATCGCCTAGCCCTAAGAAACTGGCCTTTTGGGATGCCCTTTTTAACTTTGGTATGATGAAAACTATCTGCTCTTAATAAATTTTTATTAAGAGCAGATAGTTTTCATCATCCCAAAGTTAAAAATGTCCTATCTCTCTTATCTGTTTTTATTCTCTTAATAACAACTGGCATCCGTATTATATTTACCAGATCACAACTCTAGAGCTGAGGGATATATAAAAAGGGCAAATAACTCAAATGACTCTTTGGAGGAACAGAGAGCAGTACAGGTTACTTCTTAGCCCAGCTTTGTTGAGATCACACCGGAGACTGATTGATCAAGTTGATCAGTTTTAGTCCATACATACATGGACAGATGACTTAGTGCATGCACCAAATTCTGTACCGGTTGATCTGTTTTTCTGTTGTGCTCTATAAGATTCGTTGATGTCAGACCAGAGGCTTATTGATCAAACTGAAAGATGAACAGATATGTGCATGAGTAGCTAGCAGAATGGTGCCTGAGAGCACAGAGCTGTCACCACATTACTTTTAGAGCTGTACAACACTGCATTATATCATTGTAGCACTTAAATGCATTATGAAACAAGCCATCTATGTCCCTGCAGGACTGTTAGAGAGCTCAAAGCCTTGCTTAAGAGGACTGCAGGGAATAAGGCTTCACAAAGTATTCTAAAATCTTTAGGCCCGTTGGTGAACTGATGAGGTTTGGCAATAACTCTTTTCAATTCTCTCATTCCTTTAGTGGTCTCCTGCATACCAGTGAAAATTTCAGTAAGAACTCTCAAATCGAAAAGAATTTGATTCTTCCTTTGATGCTGAAATCTGTGAAATTGTTAGGTGTTTGTAACATATTGTTTGCTTCAAGGCATCCATCAACCCGCAGAGATATTACAAACTCCAAAGCAAGACAAAGAGCATGGAGGCAGTTTCAAAATAAATAGAAGTGTGCTATATCATGCTCTGGGGAGCTCAGAGATTTATATTAACTCACTTTTAAAGTGTTTCTTAACTTGCTATTTATTGAGCTTTGAAAAATGTTAGTGCAGAACAGGAAATGCAAACAACTTCTGACTTACCCTACGTCATACATACCCCCCAGCTATTTACGAACTTTAATTATGAATCAGATTTAATATTTGAAGTATTTCTTATATATCTGTAGTGAAAAAATTGGAAAAAAATTAGCTTTTCTGAATGAACTGAACATAGCCAATTGTCTTGTCAATTGTATGCAGAGTTGGACTGGGGGGCCCAAGGCCCACCGGGACTAATGTCCAGGGCCCCTGCCGACCCCTCGCCCCTATATGCAGGCGCCGCTCATCGCGCCTTCGTGAAGGCGCCGCGGCGCTCCTAAATCAACAGGTGCTGAGCGCATGCGCAGGCAGCGCTGCGCAGCGCCTGGAAAAACTTTTTCCCCCCCCTGAATCTGACTGGGAGAGGGGACTGGCCCGGCGGGGGCCCATTAAGGGTCGGGGCACACCGGGTTTTTTCCGGTATCCCGCCGGGCCAGTCCAACACTGATTGTATGTACATTGCTTTAATTACAAAAAAGCCTGCAGCCTCAGTGGATCCTGGGCCATCTCAGTCCGACACTGAGGCAGAGCCATGTGTCCCACCTATTTTATTAGGCACAGAACAGGTTTTTTTTCAACCTCTACTTAACTTACATTTTAAAAAAGCACAAATGTCTACTTGTTTATTAAAAGATCCAACTATAAAAAGCACAAACAAATAAAAATACAGAAGGAATCCGAATAAGAATATTCATTCATACTATACATTATCAATGAGTCTGCAAAATCTCTAATTTTTTTTGAAAAGTGGAATTTGAAATAGGTTGACTATTGAAAATACACCTCCGACTGACTTCTACAGAAGCTCACTAGACATTAGCTTTTATCTGCTGAATTTTAAAAGTCAAGTTTTCAATTGACAAATCTTGAAAATTCTAAATCAGAAAACCCAAATTCAAAAATCACACTTTCCACTGTGAACAATGCAAAATGCTGTAAAAGTGTAACCCTCATTTTTTTATAAATCAGCTTTTTAACTTCTGTATTGCTTATATTGAATATAGCAATTCCACCCTTAACCTAATTTCTGTCTCATATTCTAGGTCTCCTGTTGAAAAGGATGTCAAAACTGAAGCATTCACCTGTTGCTAAACAAGTCTCATCACTGTTAAAGGTTCGGTACAGGATTCAGTTTTGTAGTCTAGTTCATCATTTAGTTACCATGTGGTCATGAGAGTTTGATTCAGGATATTGAACTTTGTATAAACTAACCCCTCTCTTTGTTCAAGCTGCACTTTGGGCAATGATGTTGATCCTTCTTGGTCTTGTGGGAATGGTCATTCTGGGAGATCCTTGACATAATGCAATATAGGCTTCTGTATTCCACCATACAAGTAAAAAGCCAGTAAAACTAGTAAATCCAAACAACTTTACACACTAATATTTTCATGTAAAAGTATATAGTTTGCATTGTGACAGCATTATCATTTTAAGGCTAGGGCCTTAAAACTGGACACCTATAGGAAATTCATGCTTGGTGAGAAATATGAGATTCAGTATTTTATATACTAAATTTATTGAAATTTAATGATCCAGGCCTTCAAAGTTGTCACAGGAGTTTCCCATATTGGATTTTGTAAGGAATGTCTGTGGCACGTAGATGCTCATTGGGCTTTGAGTAGCTGTTGAGAAGCTAAGTTTAGGGGTCATCGCAAATCATCAAACATAAAATGAGGTTTGTCTATCAAATAAACTGATGATGTTACAGGGATGATTATTACATTATTTTGCTAATTGTGCTGGTTTCTGAGCTGATGCTTGACAAAGGGGCGTGACCCCGAAACGTTGCACTACTGCATAATAAAATTGCAAGGGCTTGCCCTGCTACTACAATTCCTGTGTGCCGGTGAAATTCTTCTTACCCTTGTTGTGAGGCTGCCGATTCCTCTATCACTGGGCACCAGGATAAGAACCTTTGGGAGTGTGTGGTGTGCGGCTTCTCCATATTCTATTGGACTGGTTTCTGAGCTGCCATGTAATAAGAATTTGAATTATTTACTAATCAGTCTTATATTAGCAGCACAAAGCATGTACAGTGAAACAGCAGAAAAAAAGATGGGGATTCACTAGGGCATCTTTGGAGACACAGATATATACTGCTAAAGGGCTGTGTTTGCCTTGGGCTGGTATAGAGGCCCAAAAACATAATATACAATTTGTATGCCCTTTTTCTCTAGTTAAGCTTTAGTTTTCCTTTAACTCTTTCTTCTGTGCCCATAGGGAAGCGGCTGCTTTCATTATGAGGTGAGCACAGAGCTGCTTGGCCAATTATGTAGTATTATCTAATACTGCTTAATTTAACCCAGATTTATAATCTGAATAATGCAAAATTTCAATATTTGTTTACAAACAGATGATTTTACATAAGGCTTAGATGTGTGTGTGTGGCCTAGTAACTTCTAGTTATGCTATTCATGAAAACACCAGCACAGTTTAATAAATCTGTATCTCATAATAATATAAAAATGTATATTTTGTCATGCAATATTTTGTGTTAAATCCTAGTAGGGTTTTCATTTGCTTTTAATTACATGTTAGAAGTGTTTTGCTTTTTGTTTATACCTCTGAAGAACATGTTGTGGAATTTTAATTTTCAGTTGATTCTTTTAGATAAGATTCCAAAGGTACGGATTATATACTCAAAGATGAAAAATTGTCTTTACCCTCGAGTGTTTTCGTTGAGAGATGATTTTTAAAATTACATCATGATTCACAAGCAACTCTTGGTGCAAAATAATCATTCCAACAGAATATAATTTTATTTTCTAAAATTGTGTCCTTAGGGTGTTCTCTTGAACTTCAAAAGTTTTCTTTGTAATTATTGCACATATCAAAGGAATCCTAGGACATCACCTCCATCCAACCTTTGCACTATGTCTCTAATTCTGACATTGTAATCAATAAATCATATTAGTTTTACTCTTGTACCACTGTTGCGTACATACATAGTGTGTAATTTCAGCATTGACATTGGATATCCAAGATGAAGCCCTCCAGATGTTCCTGAGTAATAACTCCTGTGTAGTAGTGTACCCTATAATCTCCACTCCATGATAATGAAATCCACATTGGTGTGTCTTCACCCTACAATGTCATGTTTCCTCTAACCACTGAGCTCTCCTGATTCCTTCCATGAAATATTGATCTATACAGGAGAAATGGAGGGGGAGTATATGTTTTTGTAACTGTCTCTGCAAGTGTGCCCCTGTTTATAGCATAAGGTGATGGCTGTTGTATTCAACAATATCTGGAAGTCTGCATTTTTCACACACCCCACATCCTTTTATCTCCAAGCATAAGTAATTAATTTTATAAAAGGAATTAATTTTTTAAGTAATTAATTTTATAAAAGATGAGAAGTTACAAAAACACCAATATTGCGCTTATTGTTAATCAGCTTTAAAATAATATTGTATGGGTCAAAAAACTCTTCACATACGGCCATCCTTTTAGGATATCTCAGCCCACCAGACTGTTTCTTATTAGTTTGATACTGATCAACTTAATTAAGTTTGAACAACACACCCACAATCTGCATTCTAATGGCAAAACATTTTTGCCAAATAACTGCCAATTCCATTCTAAAGCTGATCATATACAATTAAATATGTACATTTGGTAAGAGCCTAATGCTCCAGAGAAATATAGTGGAATTAATAATAATCATTAATAACTAGAAGTCTAGGGACCCCAGCTTTTTACATTTATGGAAGAGTGATCACTGGTCGTCTGCTTAAAGAAGTCTCTGTAAAAATGAGTCCTGAAGTCCCTTTATATTTGTACATAACTGTTGCTGCTTTACTCCCTATAGTAAATCTGTAGTAGCATATTATTCCCCATCTATGATGTCTTTCAGAGTACATTTTAAGAATATGCTCAAAACAAGAACAGTTTAAGTTGTCAGAATTTCCACACTCTGAATTATCTAACCAATCTCAGGTCAGGATATCCTAAAAGCAAGCACTGTTGGTGCTCAGTGAGGGCTGGAGTTTGGGGCTCTTGTGCAATATGAGATTCCTTCTTTCAGGAAGCAGATACTGATCAGAGTCATAAAGATGCTGAAGGCTGTATTGTCCATAAGAAAGTGGGTTGTGTTGATAACAGTGGCAGACAGAGGAAGGAAGGAGCCCTGTTAAATGCCTATAGCATATATCAGAGGTGTAACTAGATGATACTGGACCAAACAGCAAATTAATTTTAGGACCCCCTAAGGGCAGAGACACACGCTGCTATTTCGGGAGATCAGTCGCCCAGCGACAAATCGCTTCTTCTTTGGGTGACGAACTGCCTTTCCGCTGGCTGGAATGTAAATCGCTGCCGGGATGGCACTCTGATCGTTTTGGCTTTACAAAGTCGCCCGAAGTTTCTTCATGAGGCAACTTCGGATGACTTCGGAAAACTATGCGTTCCAAGTATCGGCGGGAGCGCAGTTTGGGGAGATTAGTCGCCCAAAGAAGAAGCGATTTGTCACTGGGCAACTAATCTCCCAAATAGCAGCGTGTCTCTGCCCTTAAAGGATGTGTTTTACCAATATATGTTGAAATTGCTCATTAACTAGGGACACTAAGGGGCACATTAACTTAGCTCGAGTGAAGGTTTAGAAGGAAAAAAACTTAGAATTTCGAAGGTTTGAAGGACGATCAAATTGGCTACTTCGACCTTCGACTACAACTTCAAATCGAACGATTCGAACTAAAAATCGTTCGACTATTTGACCATTCAATAGTAGAAGTACTGTCTCTTTAAAAAAAACTTTGATCACCTACTTCGCCACCTAAAACCTACCGAGCACCAATGTTAGCCTATGGGGAAGGTCCCCATAAGCTTTCTAAGCATTTTTTTATCGAAGGAAAATCGTTTGATCAATGGATTAAAATCCTTCGAATCGTTCGATCGAACGAAATGCGGTAAATCTTTCGACTTCGATATTCGAAGTCGAAGGATTTAACTTCGATGGTCGAATATCGAGGGTTAATTAGCCCTCTATATTCGACCTATAGTAAATGTGCCCCTAAGGGGAAGATTTATTAATTTTTTAATGGTCAAAACTCTCAAATTTGAATTATGAATTATCCAAAATTCAATTCAAGTTTTAATTGAGACAATTTAATTAAAATTTCATAACAAATTTTCACTAACGTTTCTTCCTAGTGAAACTTCGTTAACTTACGCTTATGTCAGTTTAAATTCAGTGGGTATATAAAGGTCATTTGTATGTATCTCTTAGTGATGTTGGTGAAATTGCTGGAAGTGGCCACTTTTTATTAAAAATGTCCAAGGAAGCAAAACAAAGACAGAATTCCTCTATTGTCCTAGACATGAGGCCACCCTAAAACAAATGTGGCATGAATTTCAAAAGTGTAAATAAGATATTAGATATTAGTTACAACTTGTAGCATAATCCCACTTTAAATATGGCAAAACACCAACGTTTTGACTTTTGCTTATGACTTTTTTGGAATACAGGATATGATGTCACTGACATAAGATTGCTGAGGATGTAGCTTCATTGTATTATTTCACCAGTCAGAACCTGGTGAAGTGGAGTTTGGTGAAAGGTTTAACAAGCTGAAATTTTCAGACTTTGATTAGCAGATTTACAATCATTCGCCAGAGCAAAAATTTGCCTAGCGAAATGCAGTGAAAGTTCTCTGCAACAAGGTAATTTGCTAGAAAAGTGTATTACTAGACTTTTAGTAAATAAGCAATGTTGCTCCGAATTGTCTTTTTAGTGAGAATTTGTCAGAAAAACACAATTCGCTCTGTGGTGTCCCTATGACTGAATAAGTTTTGCAAAAATGCCTCTTTGCTCTCCACTTTCAAATTTCCAGCTTCAAGGTCAGTTATGGCAAGGTTTGGGATGAACATTTGCTCTCTGATATTCTTGGAACTATAGCTGACTGTCCATTCCTCTCCATACTACCAGTGTCCTTGATAGCATTGTTCTGCCCTATTTACTACAACAACAAAAAATCTATAACTGAGGCATATATTATTGCAAATCAAAGGGATATATAGGTTATATTTTGCCTTTAGGCTACCGCCAGACAGAGATGAAGCAGTCGATCCGCTGGCTTCTGTGTCTGAACAAAGCAGATTTTGGCATGAAAATGCATACTCAAGTGTTTCTGTGCCAAAATCTGCTCTGTGCATCTACACCAAGGCCAACGCAGTGCCTCTCAGTGCAAACGCAGGAGCTAGCTGAGCGATTCTCGGCCTGCGTATAAATCAGCCCCCTTTTGGCAGTTGGCTTATGCTACTACAGTATCAATGTTTGGAAAATGCATATAAATACTCATCAGCTTTTGTCTAAAAACTAATAAAGGGAGTTTTTTTGTGACTAGATATACAAATATCCAGACTTCAGTGGAATTATGCTTTCCTGTAATTCAAGCAATCAGGGATGCAAAAATAGTGCAGTTGGGTCTGATACTAGATGTAGTTATTATCCAATACACCTAGACAGCTTTCAGATGCTTATCCTTCCCAGTCACTGAATAACACATCAAAGAGCATATTTGCATTTTCATCACAGATAACATGTTGACTTCTGTTGTAGACAAAAAAAAGCATTATCTCCAATTCACAAAAAAGGTAGTTATACAACCCAATTACAATTTCTTTCTCTCCAAAAGAAAAAAACACTCTGTTTTGGAAGAAAGAGATTATCTTTTTATGGGGATTACTCACTGTGGGGTATGAACAATTCTGGGAAAGTTAAATGTGATAGAAGTTGTTTGTTTTCTGTACAATAATCAATTTTAAGTTAGAAACAGAGATGGTTAAAACCATGCCATTGGCATAGCTCTAATATCAGGCACGGGAGATGCGCATGAACCTCAGTGTGCACCATCAGGGCTGAGACTAAGGGTAGGCAGAAGAGGCACGTGCCTAGGGCACAACCAGCCTTGCCCAAGTTCTGGGCCTTCTGTTTATTGTGAACATAGCTAAAGAGTGGTTATGAAGAGTGAGAGAGAAGTGGTAAAATAGCTTAATGAGCGGGTGTGTGTGCACCATAACTCAACAAAGGGGAGAAAGGCAACTTGTGGAAAGCCCCACAGCCCGCTTTATTTACCTGCAGTTGCACATATTGATGTAAAAGAACTCTGAAATCACAGTCAGCCTGGACCTGATAAAAGTTCCAGGGTTCCCTTATTGGGTTGTGTCAATAGGCACAAGTGACTTGTGGCCAGTGAATGGAACATTATAGACATTATTTTAACACTGCATCACAAGAAAAACAATTTGAACACATATGCATATTTATGCCTATATGTTGCACTTTGCACACTGCATGAATATCCCCCAGAATCTTTAAAGAGATTAATTATTGAGACTTAAGGTAGATATACATGGGGCAATAAAAGCTTATGTATGGGGCCCAACAACATTAATGCAGTCTTTATGTAACAGGATTCTGTAAGCCCCCGAGTATGATCTGCTTTGGCCTTGTGTGGGTGGCAAAACAAGCTGATCATGCAGTATATGGCCACCTGAGGTGTAAGTGAATAAAGAATAATATGCATTTAACTGCTCTCTTATTCATGATGCTAAACCAATATTGTTTAATAAAGTTCCTGGTGATCCATTCTTTGTTTATTGTAGATTGTGAGGCCCATTTATTAGAGGTAGAATTTTAGTGACATTAGAGCTTTTTATAACCACGATTAAACTCTATTTCGCTTAAACCATGAATGCCATGAAAGTTATTACAATATCTGAACGAAAAAAACACTGAACGATCATAAAAAAGGAATATCTCTAAAACCTCACAAAATGTGAGCTTTTCTGACAATTACTAGCGGAAAAAAAATCCAAAAACCTCTAAAAGTCATGGTTAAAAAAAAAGGTCCAATAGGGTCAGCGTAGCTCCCATTGACTTCTATGGGACCTCGACTGCTTTTATTTATCAAAGTTTTGTATTCGATTTAATAAATCTTGAATTTTTGGAGTTTTAGAGAAATAAAAAAACATGAATTTTTAGAGCAAAAATATTTATGCTAAAAAATGGATATTGCCAAATTTTAGTCGGCCCCTATGTTTTCCCAAAAACGTAAACATTGACCAATGACAACTAATGCGTATGCAGACCAATGCATGACAGTCATTGCCACAACTACTTTTTCTGTTCCAGATATACAGCAAACAATAGGCCTTATTTGCAATTTTAATATATCTTGTTAGAATCGGTCAGCTTACCAAAGTTTTAGGGCCCTAAATTGAATTTGCGTTGGGACTCGGGTGCGTGAGTTTAATCTAGTACTGAATTATGTGCGTACATACAACATTTTCTGTGCTATCTGTGATTTCTTTCTAATGAGGGATCCAGTTTAAGGCTAATTAATAGGATAGTTTTGATGGATGCTTATTTTGCTAACCTACATATTGCAGAAAGTCCAGCCTGATTCACACTTACACCACCATGGTCAGGGCAATTACCATATAAGTCTATTTAGGTTCAATTGCAAATATTCCTTCAACTTCTCTTTATGGTGCCAAAATATATCTAGGTGAAATGTTTTTCAAATATATATTCTGGTAAATACAAAGTTACACAAGAGAAGCTTTAAATCGATCACAAAAGGGACATGCTCATCCAAAAAAAAAAGATTTTTATTTACACCAGAAAATTGTATAAAATATTTAGTTAATTGAGAAACAAAATAGATTCATGTTTTTTAAAGGGTATCACACAATTCTTTGTTTGCAGGATGTTTATTAGTTTATAGGATTCCAGCTGTCTGTATAATGATGGGAGCTTTGTTGTATCTGACAACAGCAGCTATACAGCAGCTTATTGGACAGTGTATGGGGGCCCTGCGATGGGCTTCGGCAAGATGTTTAACACCGGGTTTAAAAATCCCGTTGGATCGAGGACTGCATCGGTTGGCTGATGCGATCCTCGATCCGACCACCCATATTCTTCTAATTGTGATCCGATTGTTGGGCCCTAGGGCCCACGATCAGATAGATATCACCTACCTCAATGTGGGAATATTGGCGAGAGATGCACTTGTTTGGCTCATATGGCATCTCACTGATGCAAATGGTTAGTAAATAGGTCTTGAGGTGTTTTCTGCTCTTTCGAACTCTTGCATTTGCATCCATGGGGTCAGGGAGCCCTAGAGGATTAGGTAGAGGAGCACCTCTCAAGCTACCTTTACCTAAGAATTGTCAGGAACCCGCTGCGGCGTTCCAGTTCGAGTCCTCATCCAAGATGGCAGTGCCCATGGTTACCGCGTCGGTTCTGGCGCCGGCACGCCGAAGTCCACGTGCAAACTCGTGTTTTTGAAATAAAAAAATGCCCAGGACGCTGATTCAATGCCCGATTATAGGATTTGTTTGTTGTATTCCTGGGTGCCGGAACTCTGGACTTTGAATTTGCTGCCAGCCTATTGAACTATTGCCTATATCCTGACTACATTTATTCTTGATCCCTTTGGTTACCGCAAACTTGAACTTTGTCCTGAAGCTTCCTCAATGGCCCCTGAATCAACCTTTATGGAAAAGGGACATTTCAAAAACCAAGGAAGGTCAACAAGCAGACCCCCAAAAGGCCAGAAGGCTGTAACCAGAGCCTTGAGCTGTTTCTTGGCCTGTGTAAAAGCCCAGTGTGACATTAACCTTATTTTTCCTGCCAGTCTTAGCAGTCACAGTGCAGAATTCAAATGTATACTGATAAACAGAGTGTGTGCCTAGCTGGCCAAAGGATTAAACTATGACAATGAAGGCAACAGAATTATCCATCACAATATTTCTGGTGTTTCGTCACCGGCACAGAAGACACAACATACCTTGTGCACTTACCCATAAACATTACTGGAGTAAGATACATGCAGTACGTCCACATTGATCTTATTGGGGTAGATATCTTGATGTTCAGAAGATCCGAATGTCACAATAATAGCTAAAAAATCAAAAAGTCAGTGGTTCCTTGATTCTCAGACTGGGAAGAAGGATTTTTTTTGATTATGCTATTAATATTTTTATAATTGCCCACTCACATCAGTCATAATGGTATTTTTATGTTTGATGGGAGTTTTTTTGATGTTTCATCACTAACAATGGAGAGATTTTCATGTGCTCTTACCCTTGAACATTACTTGACTAAGATCCATGAAATGATGCCACATCAATTATCTTAGTTACCTATAAATTAAGAATAAAAAGAATGTAAATTTACAGTTGACGTATATATATATATATATATATATATATATATATATATATATATATATAGACTACTTCTGATGCAAAATCAGAAGTACTTTTCGTCATGGACAGCACCATTCACAGGAAAGTTTTCTTTTAAATGCCTTTATTAAGACATGGGCACCGACCTAGAAAAACACAACGTTTCAGACCGACATTGGTCTTTTATCAAGCCAAAATCAGAAGTAGTCACATAGCTTTTCCCATTTCATAACTAGTCATTATCTGGAGTTTGTGTAACCTGATGTTTCTGTTAAATCCCTATTAATTATATTCCTTTGTCTCTCTATGTCTGCTTCCACTGAGATATCATTAAGAGAAAACATATGTCAACACAAGTACTAGTACAGATTGAAAAAAATTTAAAGAAGCAAATATATAAAAGTTAAGGTTACTTTAGAAAACAAATCGCTGCTGAAAACATAGGCTGGAATACACCAAATAAAATCTACAAATTTAATGATTTGATTAAATAAAATTGCTAAATATTTAGACTCCAATTAACAAATGGGATCCCATAGAAACAAGACAGTTACGGTACTGAGAAGAGATTGTAAAGTATGTGTCACCCAGCAAACTCCGCCCTAGGAACAAATGAATCAGCAAAGGTTTTAGCATGATCTAAAACCTTTTATAAAGGAAAAATGTATGTTGGAAAGAAGTGATAAGGCTGAAGTCATATGGCTAGAGCATTTTAGAAATTCTAATGCAACAGCACTCAAGCGTATGCCACATACGGATATAATGGGTTGCAAATTCGGGGCAAATTATAATCCCTTAGTGGAAGCATGTTTAAAAATTGCTGCAAGATAATTTTTTATTTCAGAATGTTGATGTTGCTATTCAGGATCTTGTAATCTCTAACAATCTAGAATATGAAGTAATATGTAACAGAACCAAACCTGCAATGGGTCAACAGTAACTGCAGGAAAGATAGTTTTTCACTTAAAATACTTCAAAGCATGAATTAAAGCGATAACTTTTCAGCTAAAAACACAGATGAAAATGGCTGTCATTTAAACTGATATTAAACTATTATTGCTGTCATTGCTGTATAAATATAAAAGCACTACATGGCTCAACTCTGGTGTAAGCAAAGCAACAGAAAAAAGTCAAAAGTGCCAGCTGCAACATTTAGAGCCTATAAATATTACAACAAACATAAAGCAGCAATCAAGAAGGCAAATTCAGAAAGCAATGAATTAATTGTCTCACTTGCAAAGACCAATTGCTGTAAATATACTGACAATAAAAAGATGCTGGTTAAGAGCTGGAGTCTTCTAAAAAATGAAATATTCTACAGGTAGTTTCTTTAAAAATTAACATTTTCCTCAGTACACGCAATAAAGGAGCCAGATTTGGAGGACTCATACTATAATACAGAAGGGTTAGTTCAAACAAGTTGTCACAAGACTCTCACATTTAAGCACATTTAATGGGAACTTAGCTCTAGAGCTAGACAGTATACACATACAAGTAATAAAAGAGCTTTGGTTGAGTTTTAGCCAGGCCATTATTCCTTATTTTCTCAGAGACTCTCTCATCTGGTATGGTACCAACTGAGTAGTGATTCCCAACCAGTGGCTCGCTAGCAACATGTTGCTCACCAACCCCTTGGCTGGTACTCCCAGTGGTTTCAAAGCAGGTGCTTATTTTTGAATTTCTAGCTTGGAGGCAAGTTTTGGTTGCATAAAAACCAAGTGTACTGCCAAATAAAGCCTCCTGTAGTCTGCCAGTCCACATAGTAATATAGGATATGTGTTTTAAGATTTGTTAAGTGATCACATCTAGAACATTTTGTTCTAGAGAATGACATTGGTTTAATGATGAGATAGATCACGTCAAACAAACATGGTCGTTTTTTACTTTGTAATAAGCAAGAAAATGGGCAGTTGTGTATATGTTTTTATCCTTGACAAAATTTGCAGAATCCATCCAGGATGTGTTATCCTTGCAGTTGGATCTATAACAAACTGGTGTTCTAGGCTGCTGATAGATTAGATACAATGTCAGTAAATGCAAGGGTATACATAGTATATACTTAATGGATTACTGAAAGCTAAAAGCTCGCTGGAAGAACCTCAGGCTGGTGCAGTTTTCTGCAGATAGGAGCACCAGCCGCGGGTTTCAGGTAAGTCAATTCAATCTCTTGGGCAAGTGCAAGAACACTTTCCTTCTCCTTTAAAAATGTTTTAACAATAATAAATACCTGCAGTGTCCAGCATTGTAACCTGCTTTCATTCTTCACCTTGCTGTTTCTGCATGAAAGTGCACTGAACAGGATCTAACTTACTGTTTTAAAATATTTAGGTGACCCTTTCTGTCAATTTAAACATGTTTAGCCTTCCTAAAAGGGGACATTCAATATATATTCATTATAAATAATGAAAAGAGTTAATTTGGTAATTTGTGCAGTCTGTTATTGTTGAAGCTGACCCCTATTTTCCACTAAATTTAATAGAAAGTTAACTGTTTTCTTAAAAAGAATGAACCAATTATCTTCTTATTTTTTCTTTCTTATCTTATATACTCAAATTTCACATATGATAAAATGATTGTCACAAGTGATTTGGTAGGTAAAATATTTAGCAGCAGGTACCTATAAATAAATATCTTATGGCTGTGCTGTCCTAGATTCTCCATTATGCAATATTTGTCTTGTCTGGGGCAGAATTACTGTTGAATGATGATTTTATACATCAATGGAGTTCTTGGCCATTCTGAAGGCCATAAAAATCTCTTAAAAGTCTACATCCAGCCCATAGGCTTTTGGTCGAATATCCCTGTCCTATGTGATCAAAGCCTTAAACTTTCACTGCATAGATCAAATATTAATTTTCAAAATGTGGTTCCACCTCTGGGCCAAATTAGATTCCTTTCCATAATACTGCTTTGCAATTTGCAATCCCTCAGCTATATATTATAAACTAAGTTATATATTAGTCAACCTTCTACTTCTAAATGGGACACATACTAATCACCTATATTAGCAGAACTCTCACTAAACGCCCTCTGCCTTGATAACCTCTAACCCATTCTACTACTCCTCTTTATGCCCAAACTCCAGGATCATATACACAAGGACATTCCAAGTGTATTTAGAGACACATTTCTGGTGTTTTGAACTGCACCGTGTCCACCAAAATGCAAAAAGCAAATAAGAATATGCATCCCTATGAGAAGAGCATTGTTCACACCCAAATAACTTGTTTAAAACAACTATTGTTTTCTGGCAAATTTCATTTTACACATCATAATAATAAATAGGCCCCTTAATGTACGGTGATCCAAATTACAGAAAGATCCCTTATCATAAAAACCCCAGGTCCCAAGCATTCTGAATAACAGAGCCTGTATAATTCTCAATTCTCATATATAAATTGTACATACAGAGAGGTAACATGGCCACACAAAAAATAGCCATTTACTATATAGGCCACATCCACATTTTTCTCTCTCTCCTCCATCTGTTTTTTGATGTCCCAATTCAATTATACAGCCTTGCAGGGGGACCTATGGAGTTTACTTTCTCTTGCAGGCAGAAGTTAGCCACAGTGGGAATCTGCCAGTACTAACCCCCCCCCCCACCCTATATGCAGAATATGCAGAGCTTAAGGATAAAATACAATACAAATAATGGTTTTGGATTCCATTTGTTTGCAATGGCCAAGCTGCAATGCAGTGGTGTAAATACAGAGAGAGTCACCCTCAATTTTGTCCATGGGGATTGCTGAAACTTCTTTATGGGGGCTCAGGCCCACAAATTTACACATTTGCTACAAAGTACACAAATATTTCTTTCTAAACGCCAAAATAAGGTGAACCATGTAATTTTAGCTGTGATTTAATCAGCTATCTATACCTATAATTGCTTTCCACTTCTCTTAATGCAGTGAGTAAAGGCCTATGGATTAGTCACCATCAGATGTTGTTGTGTAATTGTGTTTAAGGCACATCATTCTTGCAGGATTCAGTCATTTACACAGTGGGCACTGGATCGGGTGGAAGAATACCAGTGGGTGTTTTTGGCACTGATCCTGAGGGTTTTAAGTGATACAGTCTAGCAGCATTTGTGAAAATTAAGCATGAATCCGGTTGGGGAGGGGGGGCCGGCGGCATGTAACTTGTTGGTTTTAGTTACTAGGAGGGATTCTTGTAGCTAGCATGCCTGAGTTTGAAAGTCATAGCCAAGACTGAACTACCCCTTCAGTTGCTGCAGCCTTTCCCTGCACCCTCCCTTCCTTTCTCACTGCTGTGTGTTTGGCTTAGACATTTATTGTTGGAATCTGTCCAGTCTTGTTTTTTTTTTCTTTCAGTCCTCAGTTCTGATCCAGCCTCAGCCCCTTTGATCTTCTGCTCAGTCTCCCTTACCCGGAAGAAAACCCTTTTGCTCGCTCAGCTGGGAGCACACGTGGAAACGAAGGGAAAAAACACAAGCTTCAAGAGTTTTTTTCCCCCTTCTTCCAAATTTAGTCACACAAAGGGGACCTAAGAGAAAAAACAGGGAGGAGGAGGGCGGGGGAGGAGGAGAGGGAGATGAAAGAGGCAGCCGCCTGGAGATGAAAGGATCCAGCTTGAGAAGCCAGAGCCCGCCCCTGTGTGTGTGTGCGGCCAGTCCTCCAACTCAGACTGCAGCCCCACTGCTTCTCACGCGAGGCTCTACCTCACAGGACAGGACATGGGAAGCTCCGCTGCACTGTTTGTAGGGCCGGACTATGGGTCCCAGGGCCTCAGCCACTGCCTGGCAGCTACTAGTGACGCTACTGTCAGATCTGCTTCCAGGAAGCGCTTCCGTTTCAGCCCTATAGACCTGTGCCAAATAGTTACAGTGAAAGTATACACTACCCTGGTTTGACATTCTGACAGAAATACTTGTTGTATTTGTAACATACAACAAGAAAATACTTTGTATGTATTTATAACA
This sequence comes from Xenopus laevis, assembly GCF_017654675.1. NCBI lineage: Eukaryota > Metazoa > Chordata > Amphibia > Anura > Pipidae > Xenopus > Xenopus laevis. The sequence continues at coordinate 70,816,147 of NC_054371.1, read as the reverse complement.
TTATTTATAAAGTGCAGCTTGAAAATGCAGTGCTTTACAATTTTACACAGTAGAAAGGCACACACAGGAAGGACGAGCATAATAAACAAGCATAGTGATCAATATACAGAGGTTAAAAACCATGTACTCGGGGTCGGACTGGACATTGTGGGGCCCACTGGGTTCCAAACCTCTGGGGCCTCCCCTCGCGCATGCACAAACTCTGGGTGGCATGCATGCACAAACGACGGATCGGCGCGTAAACGCCGTTGTACATGTGCAAAGTCCAGCGCACGCCATCACCAATGGTTTTTTGGGGGGCCCCGCAGATTGGGAGAGGGGGCCTGTGTCGGCAGGGCCCATGACGGCCGGGGCTCACTGGGTTTTTCCCTAAGCTGTGAATACACATGCGGCTAGGCTTTATTGTGCAGTTTTTAAAAAAGATGATCACTGCGTAAATATGCTAAGCGGTTTCAAGCAATGGCACACTAGGTTAGCTTTTTTAAAAACCGTGCCTTGTTTCTATGGCGAAACCATATACGTGTCCATGCCCATAGAGCTTCCAATCTAAATGGGTGGATAACATACATACATAGATCAATGGGATAGGTGTACTGAGGAGGAAAGGTGGTGTACAGGGATGGTCAGAGAAGTGCCGGTACCGGATAAGATAAGATAGGGCTTATTTGCAAAGAGAAACATAGCATGCAAAGTCCAAAAGACTTTTCATGCTGACTTTGCTTCGGAGGGCAGTGAGCTTTGGACTACCCTAAGGGCAGGGGCACACTGGGCGTTTCGGGGAGATCCCCTCATTTTTGTGGTGACCAATCTCCCCGAACGCCTTCCCTCACTATGCGCTGACTAAAATGAAAATCGCCGTGAGGCAACTTCGGAAAACAATTCGCCGCATGTGATTGGCGCTGGCGATTTTTCATTTTAGTCAGCGCATAATGAGGGAAGGCGTTCGGGGAGATTGGTCGCCGCAAAAACAAGGCGATTAGTCGCCAGACGACTACATCTCCCCGAAACGCCCAGTGTGACCTTACCCTTAGAATCAAGTGCAATCTGCATTTGATTCTAAAGGGGCAGGAGGCTGATTTATTAAAAGCAATGTAAACTGTCCAAAATAAATGTGATCATCATTCTGTCTTTCTAGGCCATTTTGGAGAAAAAATTCTTAAAATATCAATCACCCTGACATCAGTCATCCTGATTTACCCCCTTCTCACTCGGTCGCCTGCAGTAACATCTCAGTCACCCACAATTAGAATGTTCTTGTTCACTTTAATTTTACTCTGCATCCACTGCATATTATCCACTTTTTGGGATTTGGACAAATCCTGAATCTTTCTAAATGAAGGGCAAGGACAGGAAGGCTAAGAGGAGGGCAGTGGCTACTAACATGGTGGCAGGGAGCACAGATAGTGTATAAAAACTGTCTACATATGGCACATCCGATGCACAGCCTAGTGTGATTGATCTCTTCTTCCCTAACTTTATTAAGATTCCAGTTGTGTTTTCCTTGGAAATTCGAATGTTTCAAGATTTATAGATTTATTATACCCCGTCCCTGGAAATAGTTTGAATCCGAAAATACACCATCTAAAACCTGTCAAGGTCATGTAGGAGTCAATGGCAGAGGTCCCTTGAACCAAGATGTTTTGCCTGAAAACTCAAATCATTCGAGTGATACAAGTTATTTCCCACGGAAAACTTGAGTTTTCGGGTTTCGCAACTCAAATTCAGAAAATCAGTTTTTGTGCATTCAAGTTTTTTTCTTAAATGAGATACTTCTTGAGTTGCAAGTTCATTTGAGGTATAAAAAACTCTAAGGGTCAGGGCACACAGGCAGATTTCCTCTTCCTCGGGGCAACTAATCTCCCCGAACTGCCTACCCTGCCTTCCCGCCAGCTAAAATGTAAATTGGGATGGCACTCGGAGCGTTTCATTTTCTGAAGTTGCCTGACACGGGAACTTTTGGCGACTTAGGAAAACGACTCGATCCAAGTGCCTTCCAGTCTGCGATTTACATTTTAGCTGGCCGGAAGGCAGTGGAGGCAGTTTGGGGAGATTAGTCGCCCCGAAGAAGAGGAGATTTGTCGCCCTGAATCTGCCTGTGTGCCCTGACCCTAACATTTGACCTTTGATATATAACCCCCAAGCTGTCAGCTAACATCAGGTTACAATTCTTCCATCTCAGCAACACTGCAAGAAAACAAAATCATCATATACCACTTCAGGATATTGAATCCAAGTATTTGTATCCTCGAGACTCGATGACCTCTAATGCCCTATGTTATGCCACCCCCCCATATGCAGAAAATGTACAAAATGCAGAAGCCAGGCTACTTACCTATCAGCATTGTCATGCCACATAAAACCAATTCTACATTCTCTACATTGCCTTCCAAATAAATAGGAAATTCTCTTCAAAATCTGTCTTCTTGCTTTTAAATTTCTAAATATTCAAGGCCCTGTTTATCAGGAAGAAATTCTGATACCCCATTTATCCACTCATTTCCTCTGTTCTTTAGAGTCAGGAATGCACAAAGTACCCATAGTAGCACTTAAATCCTTTGGATCTCCTTCTATCTATCACACAGCACTCACAATATGGAATTCACTGGCCTACATAGCCCAAGACTATGTTTTTAAAAGCAGTCTCAAAGCATATCTGTTTGCCAAACCTGTTTGAGTACAATAAGAAACATTTTATTAGTAATGTGCCATGGTGGACATTTTTCAATTGCTTCTCTGTGATCCTTTCTTTTGATAATCATAACAATAAAGCAGAAATAATATACATGAAAACACCAGCAAGCTGCATTGTGGAACAGCTGGAAAATCTAAGCCAGAGTTATTGTTGTAAACTACATTAATTATAAGAAGTGTCTGTAATAAAAAAAAGAATGCAAACAGCATTGAAGAATGTATAGAGAACTGACCTGTGTTCGTTTTCAGGTAGGAAATGCCTGTCAAACACTGGCGCTTACATTTTCAGGTTATTCTCTAATGAGATAAATGAAGGGCTCTACTTATCAGCTGTCAGGGAGCTGGGAGCTCCCTCCAGGGAGGTTGTCAGGATCAAGGAGGAAGCCCTCTTGAGGGAACAAGGTCGCGGTGTCCAAAGGGTTAAACGAAGAATAGTCAGGATCAGGCAAGAGTTCACAGGCAGGCAGAATACAAACAAAGTCCAAAGTCCAGGCAAAGGGTCAGGAAACAGATCAGGAACACGATTTAGGCAATAAGGCAGACAGGAAACCCAGGATACTCTTTAGGGAAGAAATCCTATTCTTGGGCGCCATTCTGGCGTCTAGTTGGCGCTTTTATTTTCAAATTTGGCGCCATTCTGACGTCATTGACGCTCTTGCGACTCTTGCGACGTCGGCGCGCTGACGTCATCGCGCCGGCGCCGCTACCCACGTGGCGGCCATGGGCGCCGCCATTTTGGGAGCGACGCCGGCAAGGAGGGACGCGCCGCCCGGAGCTCCGGGCGGCGATCGTGACAGTACCCCCCCCCCCTCACGGGGGGCCTCCGGACCACCAGGACTTGGCTTCTGGGGAAATTTGGAGTGGAACTCCCTCACCAGACGAGGAGCGTGAACATCACGGTGTCCTTCCCAGGAGCATTCTTCAGGGCCAAAGCCCCTCCACTGAATGAGGTACTGAAGGGACCCTCTGGAGATCCTGGAGTCTAGGATTTTCTCCACCTCGTACTCGAGTTGACCCTCCACAGAGATGGCAGGAGGAGGAGATTGACCGCCAGAGAACCGGTTGGTGATGGCGGGTTTCACCAGAGACACGTGGAACACGTTGGGGATTCTCATCTCTGGTGGAAGCTGGAGTCTGACAGCCACAGGGTTGATTATCTCCAAGATGGGAAATGGACCCACGAATTTTGGACCCAACTTGGGAGATGGTATCTTCAACCGGATATTTCTGGAAGAGAGCCAGACATTATCACCCACCTTGTAGGGAGGAGAGGATCTTCGACGACGATCCGCGAAAGTCTTATGAACAAGAGCGCTCTTCTCTAGGTTCAACTTGGTAGCAGCCCAAATAGCAGACATATGGGCTGCGGAATCGTCAGCAGCCGGGACGTCAGATAGCACAAAGTCTTGGGGAAAAGCTTGAGGATGCTGACCATACACCGACATGAACGGAGACCTCCCTGTAGAGGAATGACAAGCATTATTATGAGCGAATTCCGCCCATGGGAGGAGATCAGACCAGTCATCCTGGCAGAGGGATACGTGGTTCCTCAGGAACTGTTCCAGGGCTTGGTTGACACGTTCGGCTGCCCCATTCGTCTGCGGATGGTATGCAGATGAAAACTGAAGAACAATTCCCAGGTCTTTGCATAGGGAACGCCAGAATTTGGCAGTAAACTGGGTGCCTCTATCGGAGACGATCTCCACCGGGAAACCATGCAGGCGGAAGATGTACTGGATAAATAGCTGGGACAACTCCACCGCAGAGGGCAACTTCTTCAGAGGGATGAAATGGGCCATTTTGGAGAATCGATCAATGACAACCCAGATCACAGTGTTCCCACAAGAGGGAGGAAGTTCGACAATGAAGTCCATGGACAGGTGGGTCCAGGGACGGGAAGGAACCGGCAAAGGCTGTAGTAACCCACTGGGGCAGGGAGTGGCTTGACTTAGATGTGGCACAAACATTACAAGCAGCAACAAAGTCCTTCACATCTTTGCGGATATCAGGCCACCAGACCAGGCGTCGTAAGAGTTCAAGAGTCTTAGCTGGGCCAGGGTGTCCGGCTTGCCTGGAGCAATGGGTCTGTTGCAGGATAGACAGACGCAGCTCAGGAGGAACAAATGCCATTCCAATGGGAGTATCTGAAGGAGCAGAAGACTGACCAGCCAGGATTTGGTCGGCAAACTGTGGATACAGGGAGGCAATAATCTTGACTGGAGGGATGATTGGCTCTTGTCTCTCAGGAGAGCGGTCCACCGGAGTGAAGCTACGAGACAAGGCATCGGCCTTCCGATTCTTGGAGCCTGGGCGATAAGTCAAGATAAAATTAAATCGAGAGAAGAAGAGAGCCCACCTTGCTTGTCTGGGGTTTAGCCTTTTGAGGGACTGGATGAACTCGAGATTCTTATGATCGGTGTAAATCTGAACAGGAATCAGAGAACCCTCCAGGAGGTGACGCCACTCTTCAAGGGCAAGTTTAACAGCCAAGAGTTCTCGGTTCCCGACATCGTAGTTCTGCTCTGCGGACGAGAATTTCTTGGAGAAATAAGCACAGGGATGCAACTTCCCATCAGCGGGGTGTCTCTGAGACAGGATGGCTCCGGCTCCGACTTCAGAAGCATCAACTTCGATGCAGAAGGGTATTTCGGGATTGGGGTGTCGGAGGACAGAAGCGGACGTGAAGGCCTCTTTCAAGGACTGAAAAGCTTCAATGGCAGATGGAGGCCACAAGCTGGGTTTACCCCCTTTCCGGATGAGGGCCAGGATAGGTGCAATGCGGGAAGAGAACCCCCGGATGAACTGTCGATAGTAGTTAGCAAATCCGATAAATCTCTGGATTGCCTTGGTACTCAGCGGGAGAGGCCACTCCTGGATGGCAGACACCTTCACGGGGTCCATCTCAAAACCCTCAGGAGAGATAATGTATCCTAGGAAGGGGATCTTGGAAACCTCGAAGACGCACTTCTCCAACTTGGCGAAGAGAGAGTTCTTCCTCAAACGAGAGAGTACCTCCTTCACCTGGGAGCGATGGCTTTCTAGGTCTTTAGAAAAGATCAGGATGTCGTCCAGGTACACGACTACGAACCTTCCTAGGAGATCCCGGAACACATCATTAACAAACTCCTGGAAGACGGCAGGGGCATTGCAAAGGCCGAAGGGCATAACGAGATATTCATAGTGCCCGTCACGAGTGTTGAAAGCCGTCTTCCATTCATCACCCTCACGGATGCGAATGAGGTTGTACGCCCCACGGAGATCCAACTTAGTGAAGATTTTAGCCCCCTTCAGTTGGTCAAAGAGTTCGGCAATCAAGGGCAAGGGATACCGGTTCTTAACCGTAATCTTATTAAGACCCCGGTAGTCGATGCAAGGACGAAGGCCTCCATCCTTCTTTTCCACGAAGAAGAATCCAGCCCCGGCAGGAGAGGTAGAAGGGCGAATAAACCCCCGCTGAAGATTTTCTTGGATATACTGCTTCATAGCAGTGGTCTCCGCTGGAGAGAGAGGATAAGTACGACCTCTAGGGGGCATGGTTCCAGGCAGGAGATCGACAGGACAATCGTATTGTCGATGTGGAGGAAGGAATTCTGCAGACTTCTTACAGAACACATCAGCGAATTCCTTGTAAAAGGGGGGTAGAGTCTTCAGATCAGACAAAGAGATATTCACCCTCCGGAGGGGTTCAGCAGGAAGACAGTGCTGCTGGCAAAATGGGCTCCAACGGGAAATCTGTCCTGCGGACCAATCAATGGAAGGATTATGCAGGCGCAGCCAAGGAAGACCCAACACAACTGGAACGGATGGGCAGGAAATAATTAGGAACGAAAGTCTTTCTTTATGCAGCGTCCCAACCTGCACAGGCAATTCCCCAGTCGTCATGGAGATAAATTCAGCCTCCAGGGGTCTGTCGTCAATGGCTGTGACTCGGAGAGGAGTAGACAATGGGAATAAGGGAACTTCCAAGTGTTTGGCGAACAGAGCGTCCATGAAGTTCCCAGCAGCTCCAGAGTCAATGAAAGCAGAGCCAACAATAGTCTTAGTGGCTAGGCGAATCTGTAAAGGAAGGAGAAACCTGTGAGTGTTCTCTTGAGACTTTGGAGTAGTGCCCCCTACATGAGTTACCCTAGATATACCTCGGGGAACAGAACTCGTGGGCTTCACCGGACAAGAATTCGCAAAATGAGACTGCCCGCCACAATACAGACATAAGCCAGCCATTCGTCTACGGAGTCTTTCTTGTTCGGAGAGACGAGCCCTTCCAACCTGCATCGGTTCCTCCGGAGGAGAAGGAGAAGCTTGAGCAGCTGGAGTTTGCAAGAGAGGTCTCTGGAAGCGAGGTGCCAACACGGGTTGAAATCGTTTACAATGCTCCCTCTCTACTTGATGCTCTCTGAGACGAGTGTCCACCTTAATGGATAGTGCAATCAGATCTTCCAGCAGATCAGGGAACTCCCTGGAGACAAGATCATCTTTAATGCGAATAGACAGACCTTGATAGAATACGGCCTTATAGGCATCGTCATTCCAGGAAGTTTCAGCCATCAAAGTTCTAAAGTCAATAGCATAGTCACTGACGCTGCGGTTTCCCTGTCGGAGTTGCAGGAGACGAGAAGGAGCATTAGTGACCCGACCCGGGGCATCAAACACAGTACGGAATGCTTGAAGAAAAGCCTTGGCATCAAAAGTCAGTGGAGAATTCTTCTCCCAAAGAGATGTTGCCCACTCAAGCGGTTTGCCCACCAAACGAGACATCACATACCCCACCTTGGAACGTTCATTGGGGAAGTGCGAGGGTTGAAACTCGAACTGGATCTGGCACTGTGTAGCAAAACCTCTGCAGGCCTGTGGGTCCCCACTGAAGCGAGGAGGAGGCGGAATACGAGGCTCACCAGACGAGAAACCTGTGTTAGATGAGACGTCCGCCATGGGAGGATTTGCAGCCGCTTGGGAAGCAGGAGGCGCTGGAGGCACACGGGAGAGAAGGGTATCGAGTGCCTGTGCAATGTGGTACTGCTGGGCTTCATATTCCTCCATGCGGGATGCCAGTCCGCGGAGCGCTCGTCCGACATCAGGCGTAGCTTCCTCAGTAGGATCCATGGCCCAAGAATAATGTCAGGGAGCCGGGAGCTCCCTCCAGGGAGGTTGTCAGGATCAAGGAGGAAGCCCTCTTGAGGGAACAAGGTCGCGGTGTCCAAAGGGTTAAACGAAGAATAGTCAGGATCAGGCAAGAGTTCACAGGCAGGCAGAATACAAACAAAGTCCAAAGTCCAGGCAAAGGGTCAGGAAACAGATCAGGAACACGATTTAGGCAATAAGGCAGACAGGAAACCCAGGATACTCTTTAGGGAAGAAATCCTATTCTTGGGCGCCATTCTGGCGTCTAGTTGGCGCTTTTATTTTCAAATTTGGCGCCATTCTGACGTCATTGACGCTCTTGCGCCGACGTCGGCACGCTGACGTCATCGCGCCGGCGCCGCTACCCACGTGGCGGCCATGGGCGCCGCCATTTTGGGAGCGACGCCGGCAAGGAGGGACGCGCCGCCCGGAGCTCCGGGCGGCGATCGTGACATCAGCACTATTTTATGGTCCTTAAAAGACACTGAAAACTTACCCATATAATACTACTACCAAAAAAAGCAAATAGCATGTTTTAATTATACCACAAGGAAATTAAGAAGTTAGCTAACCTGAGTCTGTGCCAAGAGGACTGTACCCACAGGAGAGCATCCAAATTGTTAACAGAGATAAAATTGAACATGTACAATTATATCTGTGTTCAGCATTTATATAAGATCCTATTAAGTATACATTGCCCATAGGGGAGACTCACTACAAATGCCCATGGGTAAGAGCCCTAGTTGCCAAGCTTCACATGGCATCATAACAATTAATAAGCAAATGGATTTGTAATACAAATTGAGCATTTGGAGCATTGTATGGGCAGAATAAAGATTTTAAAAAAGTTTTTAAAAAAAAGCTTTCTGCACAGTATACTGAATCTAATCTATGGTTATTTAACTCCAGTTCCTTATGGTATGTCCTCAGGAAAATGGTTGTACCTAATCATTTCCTTCTTCATATGAGGAACCTCTACACTGGACAAAAGCCACTGTCAAAACTGAAAAATGATGAAACAGACTGGTTCCAGATTAGCAAAGTGCTGCATAATATCACCATACTTATTCAACCTGTAACATGTAATTTTAAGAAGCAAAATTGCAGAAAACATAATTGAGGAGACTGGTGGAAGAAAGATCAGTTCACAACTGAAAAAGCAAACCTAAAGTCTTTTATAAGAAGAGTTAAAGAACAGAGTGAAAATGGGAATACAGCTAAAGAAGAAAACAAAAGTCAAGAAAAACAATTCAGACTACCCATGAAGGGTTGCCACCTGGCCGGTACGAATTATAGTTGATCCCTATGTTATTAATAGGAAAAAATATTAAATAGGAAGGCCGGTATTTTTTTTTCAGAAAAGGTGGCAACCCTATACCCATGGAAGAACCAGGGAGAACAATCTAGAAAAGATCTTCAAATATATTGTGAGGGTCACAAAAGTTTAGTACTAAATGACTGAGCTACCACTAGCCAATACACTATATGTACCACACCTAGCTACAAGGTACAGAGGAAATCCTGTATGAGGCCATATTTAATTGCTCAGAAACTCTGTTTAGCTGCTAATGTCTATAATTTGAAAAGAGAATGGTGCTTTTAGATTTGAAATAACTGTTCCACCCAAAATATCAAGCGTAAACATAATTTCATCATTAAGGGGCCGATTCACTAAGGGTCGAATTTCGAAGTTAAAAATACTTCGAAATTCGACCCTCGGATTGAAATCCTTCGACTTCGAATATTGAAGTCGAAGGATTTAGCGCTAATCCTGCGATCGATCGATCGAAGGATTTTCCGTTCGATCGAACGATTAAATCCTTCGAATCGAACGATTCGAAGGATTTTAATCCAACGATCGAAGGAAAATCCTTCGATCAAAAAATCACAGGCAAGCCTATGGGGACCTTCCCCATAGGCTAACATTGACTTCGGTAGCTTTTAGCTGCCGAAGTAGGGGGTCGAAGTTTTTTTTAAAGGGGAAGTACTTCGACTATCGAATGGTCGAATAGTCAAACGATTTTTCGTTCGATTCGTTCGATTTCGTTCGAATTCGAACGAATTTAACCAATTCGATGGTCGAAGTACCCAAAAAATACTTTGAAATTCGAAGTATTTTTCATTCGAATCCTTCACTCGAGCTTAGTGAATCAGCCCCTTACTGTTTAATCTGTAATCTGCAAATGGACAATTTTATTAGGTGTACTTTCTACACTGCTTTTTGCTGTTGAGGCATGGCTGCTGGTCTCTGTGCTCCAAAACAACGCTGCTTCCCAGGAGAATACTGGAATTATATAGGGTTCAATTATTTACAACAAAAATGTTCTATTTCAGTATTTAATGAAAGTTCCACAAACTTCACAGCACGCTTAATAAAAGATCGAACAAAGTATTTTTAATTATATAATATAATACTGTGCCATATATATTGCTGGATTTTGAAGTTATTTTGAACTGATGTGTTATATTTACAGATACTGTGAAATAATTTCATATGCACAATTCATCTGAGATCTATAAACTTGCATTTCATTTGCTATCTTCCATTTACCCACTGTGTCCTGCACTTTGTGTAGTTTTTGTTGTACCATGTTAGCCATTGAAAAAATGCAGAAAAAGTAAAGTAAGTAACAATTGCAAGCTTTTGGAGCACACAGGCCCCTTCGTCTGACCAAATACCTGACTTTATACACTTTAAGTAATTCATAGAAATACATTAATTAAGGGGAGGACCCTAAGACCAGTAAGACTACTTTGGCAAGACTGAAGGGCGATGATTGAATAGCATGTTCCTTCAGTTTACTTCCCTAAATTTGTAATATTTCATGGAACATTAAGGATCATTACATTCAAATGTACTACACAGAATACATTCACATCAGTGCACAAAGTGTCACCAAAAGACCAGCAACACCATGGGTTTGTGAAAATCAAACACAAATGAATGTAAAGTATATACTGTATATATAATTAGCGGTGAGCACAACTTTCCCTTGTTTGTTATAGTTTATACAGGAGCAGTGACCAGCTCCATGTTGTAGCTTCCACCCTTCCCAGCTATAGTCAGGTGATCCCACTGGTGGATAATAAAAGGGCAGCCAAGTTTGGGAGTTTTACTTTTTAAAGCAGCAAGTAAGTTGCGGGTAAAACTTAGTCCCTTTGTAAAATGTATAATGAAGCAATACAAATCTTAATGAATCAGATGCAATTTTAGTGTAGGACTGGCCAGATATGGGATGACCTTGACGTAGTTGGACAGCTTAAATATATTGCAATATATGGACAAACTGTTTTGTTTAAAGGGTAAGGTATTTTTTAGTAGCTGTATGCCCAAAATGTCTCAATGTTTTAAATATATTTATAATGGGTTGAGTGCAGAGGACTCTTGTATTTATATATATATATATATATATATATATATATACAGTATATATATATATATATATATATATATATATATATATATATATATATATATATATATATATATATATACATATATATATATATATACAGTTCACAGTGGTGCACTCTCAATCTTAGTGCGTAATTGCCTGGGTGCTGGTTATAGCATAGCATAACAAACCACAAAAGAAAAAAAAGCACTCCAAGGTCTTGTTAATGGTGGAAAAAAAGTTCAAAAATTTTATTTCAACGTTTCGGCACAATAACTTGGGCCGTCTTCAGGAAGTGACTATATATATATAGTATAGATATAGATCTAACTTCTTATCTATTGTCTCTCAGGACATCGGCTGGTTTGTTCTCTTTGTTGCTTTATTTTATCTGAATGGTTAGTGGCAGGTCGGGAAAGTGCACCGACCAATCGTTCATCCGATATTGCAGGTAATCTGCACGTCTATGACCAACTTAACTCCAAATCTCTACCTGTATATAATTTTATCTAGGTCTATGCGACTATCTATCATCTATCTATCTCGCATCTTTACATTAATGGTCATGTGTATAGCTGCAGCTAAGTGTACTTCAGTAAAAAAATGTTTATATTTTTGTATAATTTATATTTTGAAAAACTGTTGAGAAATACCATGTCACAATTTTTGTGTGTGTGAGTTTCTGGTTAGAAATAAAACCTAATTTACGGTAAGTGAATTCTCACATGCAATGTATACCTGTGCTGCATACCTGTGCATGCCCAGACTGTGTGTCACTTGAGAGTTTCGGTTTTGTCCCAGTGTACTCTGCAAATCCCTTTGAAGTGATAGTATCCTACTGTGTTGAGTCATTGTAAGGTAATAAAACCTTTAGAAGATGTCACCTGACTTGACACATGCCTGCCTATTGCATTAGTGTAAACAAACCAAATCTGTTTTGCAATGGCCATAGTCATTAAAGTTGATCTTTTTCTTATCCATTGCTCATTTGGACACACACCAAACATAATTGTACATAATAATACAGAATTACTAATACTGCATTGAAAGTCACACAACTTTCTGATATTGGGTTGTATATTATTACAACCTCTGAAATGCTATATATTAATAAAAATTCTAGCTCACACTGAAACAACTGAAGATCAATAGCTATCTATCTATCTATCTATCTATCTATCTATCTATCTATATATCCATTCATATCTCTATCTAACATTCTAGTAAGTGGGGTGATAGATTTCCAACCAAAGAATGGATTATAGTAGGTTTGGACAAAAATTTTGATTTGCAATAGAAAATCTTATTTAATTAGTTCTGAGTGGACTGTATTCCATTTTGAATTATGCCAACTGCACCGCCCATTCACGTGACAGCACAGGTTTTGTCCCTTTTCTGACGAAAAACGGGCCAAAAAAGTAACAGTTCCATTATTGCCATGTGTTTCCCACTATAGTGTAAAGCAGGGATCCCCAACCTTTAGAACCCGTGAGCAACATTCAGAAGTAAGAGGAGATGGGGAGCAACACTAGCATGAAAAATGTTTTCGGGTGCCAAATAAGTGCTGTGATTGGGTATTTGGTAGCCCCTATGTGGATTGTCAACCTACATTAAGGTTCTGTTTGGCAGTGCATCTGTTTTTTATACAACCAAAACTTGCCTCCGAACCTGGAATTCAAAAATAAGCACCTGCTTTGAGGCCATGGGAGCAACATCCAAGGGGTTGGGGAGCAACATGTTGCTCACGAGCTACTGGTTGGGGATCACTGGTGTAAAGGAATAGCCAGTGGTGGTGAATTTTACCTGTATGCCATTTACCTAACAATGATAGTGAAAAAGATAATATAGCTCTGTATGCCATAGCCCAGGAGTGCCCATACTTTACTAATGGGAGGTCTACTTTTAGTGATGTTGTCCCATTATGATCTACATCCATAAAAGCATTTTTAGCATTCTGTTCCATGGGAAATATTACTTAAATGTGATATTGATTTATGAGAGAATTTATATTGCTATATTTAACAACTATTTCTTATGTAACCTTAATATAATAAATATCTGAAATAAAGCATGAAACAGGAGGGTGATTTTCTGTAGATAAGCTGTTTGTTGACAGTGCCTTAAAGGACCAATAACATAAAAAAAAATTAAAATCTGTTTCTACTTAACAAAAAAAAACACCAAGGCAGTTTTAACTTAAATTAGCATAGTCTTTATTAAGAAATTACGTACCGTTTCTCTGCTTGCGCTCCTCTTCAGAAATGGCGACAGGGCGACTATCCATTGTGTGGCACTCGACTTCTCCTCTCTGGCTATCTCCAATAGAAAACAGGAAGGAGAAATCAAGCAACGCATGATGGATCGTCGCCCTGTCGCCGTTTCTGAAGAGGAGCGCAAGCAGAGAATCGGTAAGTAATTTCTTAATAAAGACTTTGCTCATTTAAAAAAAAATTCATGTTACTGGTCTTTTGAGATCTAAAGGTCTACTGGTAGATCCTGATCTACCTTTTGGGCATCCCTGCCATAGCCTTTCAACCAGGCTTAGGCAAGTATCAGCGTAACAAATGTTAATGAGCCATTCATTAATTTACTACCAGCCAGCCTCTCACTTCTCCCTTGTTCAGTCTATCTTTGTTCCCTGTCAAGATAAAGTATAACTTTTAAAAAAAAACTTCTAAATGCTTTGCACACTTCACTAAATTTCTTTACTTGTATCTCCATAAGTTTCTGGTCATCAAATCCATTCCTCTCAGAGCCAGAACAGGAAAATTCTGAGAAATAAAGGCAATAGCACATGAAGCATTTTGTAGCCCACATGAACTCGCTCTTGTATGGGCAAAAAGACACCCAACAATACCTTAGTATTACAGAACATGGTATCACCCTATTCAAACCAGTCCAATTATATGAAATTGCAGTGGACTGGTTTGAACATGCTAATTCCTGTGTTTGCAATACTACTTTTTTTTAGCTTGAGAAGGCAATTTTGAGCAGGCAACTAAATGACCAGTGTGCTATTGCATTACTAGATATAAAAAGTAGATAGTCACAGAGGTACCTGGGGAGAAAATGAAAGAAAAATTAGCATAGAAAAACTTATAAAAGAGGAAGTAAAACCAGCTGTTAGGACCAAAATATTTTATAGGCCATCTGCATGGTCCCAGTCTCTCCATAGAATTTTTGAAAGCATCAAAAGTTCTATGTTTGCTAGGTAGTATGCAAGCAACATGTGTTTAACTGTATTAAAGAATGAGGCTATACCTGACATATTTGCTGCTTATAGGCTATAACTGCCCCTGCAACATATCTTCTGTTCTTCTCTGTACGTAAAGGGATACTGTCATGGGAAAAAAAAATTTTTTCCAAAATGAATCAGTTAATAGTGCTGCTCCAGCAGAATTCTGTACTGAAATCCATTTCTCAAAAGAGCAAACAGATTTTTTTATATTCAATTTTGAAATCTGACATGGGGCTAGACATATTGTCAATTTCCCAGTCATGTGACTTGTGCGCTGATAAACTTCAATCACTCTTTACTGCTGTACTGCAAGTTGGAGTGATATCACCCTCCTCCCTTTCATCAGCAGCAGCCAAACAAAAGAACAATGGGAAGGTAACCAGATAGCAGCTCCCTAACACAAGATAACAGCTGCCTGGTAGATCTAAGAACAACACTCAATAGTAAAAACCCATGTCCCACTGAGACACATTCAGTTACATTGAGAAGGAAAAACAGCAGCCTGCCAGAAAGCATTTCTCTCCTGAAGTGCAGGCACAAGTCACATGACCAGGGGCAGCTGGGAAATTGACAAAATGTCTAGCCCCATGTCAGATTTCAGAATTGAATATAAAAAAATCTGTTTGCTCTTTTGAGAAATGGATTTCAATGCAGAATTCTGCTGGAGCACCACTATTAACTGATTCATTTTGAAAAAAAATTTTTTTCCCATGACAGTAGCCCTTTAATTACATTTTACTACTTACATCTACAGAATAATTCTAGATTTTGTCTTTTCACTATACCCCCAGGAAGTGTTGTCTCCACTTTGACCAACTTTTGGTATATCTGACTTGCTAATGCATACCTCCAATAGCAAACAATGGTATTGTGTAGTTTATTCCATTTTCTGTTGTTCTCAGAAATCATTAGAATTCAAATTTAGGATTTAATTGCATAATTACATTTTTACCTTCTGGATTCTTTGCATTACTGTTAGTTAGGGAGCTTAGAAACTATGGAAGTTCAGTGGAATACTGTCTAAAGCTGGCCATAGACACAAAGATATCATCGTACAAAACAAACCGAACAAAACATGTTTGTACGATTTTTGGATCATAGTGATCAGTTGTTCAGTCGATCAGACAGGTTAAAAGATGTATATCAGCCAGGTCTGGCCTGGGAGTCAAAATACACCCTTGCATTCTAAGTATAAAGAGGCCCAAACAGATCCCAGCAGCCCATTAAATACTGACTTTCTATGGCACCTGATAGCAGCCCCTCTGGCATTTGCCAGAACCCACAGATTGCCAGTCCGGGCCAGATATCAGCTATAAGATCTCTGCATGTATTGCCTATCTGACAATATCAATGGGAGATTGTCATTACTATTTGTCGGACATTACTTTCATAGATTGCTGTCTGTCAATTAATGGCCCGAGCATCGTGTGATTTGTTCTCTTTACTACTTCATATTAATCTGATTGGTTAGTTGCAGGTTGGAAGATTGGCACAGATGATTGTTCATCCAATATAGGCTATAATCTGCATGTTTATGGCCTGCTAAAGGGTACATGAGCACATGAGGAGAAACACAACTTTTCTTGTTAACTGTCCAGACACAAGTAAGTAGAATATAAACTTACACTGAGCTGTTATTTTGCACAATCTAGGTCTCTAAAGTTTGCCAATTCATTACCTGGCTATTTGCTTGGCTGACTAACTTTATCTGTGACTCATCTCTGACTTCCATCCCTTTACTATGCCTCTGTAGATCTCTTGGGTGACTGATTCCTAGCTCTGACCCTGGCTACCTCTCTGATTACGGTACCTTTTCAGACATCCAGCACCACACTGTTATGTCTTTTAAAAAAAAACGGGGTCCACCCTGTTTTTTCGTGGCATCGGCATCCTGCTGCTAAAAAATCCTTATAAGTCCTGTTGGATGAATCACCTGAGTTGAAAGTAGGATTATAGTATAGTTAAATATAGCTAATTAAAAACTAAGTTCTGTTAACTAGTGATGGGATTACACCACCTCTGGCTGTATATATATATATATATATATATATATTTTTTTTTTTTATTTTTTTTTTATTTATTTTTTTTCTGTAAATCTGCTGTACAAAATGTAGAGAAGGTACTTACACTTTCTTATAAAAGTAAACTGTGAAAGAAAAAAAAAGAATGACAGAGATAGCAGTTAATATTTGCAAACTATTCTGGCTGTTGTAGCACACTCGTACTCAATCTGATATACAGCTACACAAGCAACAATTTAATTAATCTAAAAAGGTGCAAACTGGCCATAGGTTGAATCCAGAGATCCTTATATATATATATGATTGGGAATATGCTTGTTGGGTCATTTATTTCAGATATGAGTTGTGTAGGGGCAGGTAATAGATCTCCAGCAGAAGTAGGTAGACCAGGGATACCGAAGGGCTGAAGAACGGCATGCTGATCAAATTTTGATACTTGCAGGGGCCCAAAGAACCCTCAACTAAGTGGAAACCTTCTAACATGTCACAGACTTTATTTCCTTCTCCACAAGCTCTAATTGTTTGTTTAACTCTACTGTATTTTTATTGTACTGTATTCAAAGTGGGGGTCATAATTTTGAGTGAATGATTTTCTTTGTTTGATTAATTATTCATTGTTGATACCATTGTGACCCATTTTTGGGGTTGAAGCCATACGTGATGAACCCTTGCTTCAATACAAGAGACAGCATGCTGTTTATATGCACAACGAGAACTTTAACACAGAACAGCCACCACGCCTTTATTAATGTTATAGTTTATTTAGCAAATACAAACTTTCTCTTCAGCTATATAAACAGTGCAATAAACAGGAACAAACTGAACCAAGTATGGAAGTATGGTCAATCGGTAGTGTATGTTCCTCTCACTCTGGGTTATTGATCTTGTTTTTGGAGCTTGGGAAGAAACCAGAGTATCTAGATGAAACCCAAATAAGGATTCCCAGGGATGACATACCAATTTTGTTTAGTGCTCAGGTTGGAAGTGGCAATGAGCAGCAAGGAAGACCTGCGCTAAGCCAATAGGGTTCATTTATATTGTGGAAGCCAGTGTGCAAAGTGCAAAAACAGTAAGAAGACAACATTTTATTTATTTATTTATTTATTTATTTATTTATTTATTTATTTAACTTTGAACCAATCTTTCCAATCTATTTAAATTGCTACAGGTTTTTGGGCTCAGTTTCAAAAGAACAGAGACTTGGGCCACTGTTGTAAATACAGCCCTGTCTACTTTGGCAGTGCCATGTGGCAGGCAATAAGAATAGGGCTGGCCTAAGCCTATGGACACTGCACTTTGCACAGGATTTTATATTCAGTGTGAGATGCAGAGTGCAACCAGACCATGGGCAGAAGTGTGCCCTGCATTGGCACAAAGGGGCTTGTTTTGTGTAGTTTTGTCTGCTATGGGGTATGCAGTTTCGCATGGCTGATAAAGCCCCTATGTGCATTTCCCTTAAAATCTGATGAAGACTGTGATATTTTAATCCCATGTTATTCACTTGAGGCTCATTTACTAATACTGCCCTAGTTCAGTAACCCATCTAAACCATTTAGGAATTAGCTTTGATCAGTGCAGTAAGCCATAGAAACCATTTAAAAATTAGGTTTGGTCAAGTTGCTATGGGTTATTGTATTATAGTAAATTCAGTCTGGTTCAGTACATGGACCCAGCTATACTGATTTGTCTCTGAAGAAGGTATCTTATAGTACCTCTGTCATCTGAGGTGAACCAAACAACCCATGATTGGGACATTCTTCAGGTGCAGAATACAGCTCAGAGTGAAAATGCAGACAAACATAAGGCAAAAGAATATTCAGAAACCATTCTTAGATGTAACCACGGCTGGATAAATGGAAGGGCAGTGAACAGAAACAGGTGCCAGGAACCTGGGGCACAGGAACCTAGAAGCCAGGAACTAGGAATAGAATACCGACAAACTCCATAATATTGCATCACAGACAATGGTGGAATGTAGGTCTAGGGTTTTACATGCAAGGCACAGGAAGCTCTTTAACAATGGGTTGTACCTTCTGGATAATGCAGTCCTGAAGAGCCTGGAACACAGGCTAAATTGGCATGCAGCATATAACCTAAATTAAGACTAGGGACACTTAAGCTGGCCACAGACGCAAAGATCCGATCGTACGCATCAATGTACGATAGGACTTTCCCATCTCCTGACCTGCCACTAACCATTCAGATCAAAGTCTTACCATTCCGACCAAATAAAGTAGTTAAAGAACAGACCAGCCGATGTTCTGCCCCTGAAAGCAATCGTACGATAGACAACAGCTAGGGATAGTCTCCCACAGAAAATCATACGATCAGCAATACAAGCAGAGATATTATCGGCAGCCAACAGAAATTTTCTAACCTGTCCGATCGACCAAAAGATCGATCTCCACCGGACGAAAAATGTCGGTACTCTCCACACACGTTCCGAAAATCGTACGAATCCTCGATTCGTACGATGAGATCTTTGCGTCTATGGCCAGCTTTAGTCATAGTGTCTGTGCTGCTGCTGGAGTGAATACAATTTTACAATTTGGAAGATTTGGTGCTAAAAGAACCAAAATATTGATATTACATTTCAATTAAATGCAGTAGAACATTTCAGGGGACCAGAAAAATATCTGCGAAATCAGGGAAATGTATTATGCATAATATATAAAAGGGCCACGTATAAAATATGTAAAATATTGGAAATTCTAAAATCAGGGTATATAAAATTGACTCTATCCAGTATTAAACAGTATTTGGCTTCTTTGTGTTAAGGCTGATTCTAGGTAGTGTACACAAGCATGATATGGGTTGCATGACTGCATTTAAGATAATAAAAATGCTGAGGCAGATGAGGAATAGGATATAGAATGAGAAAATGCCTGCTTCTTCATGCCATCAAACAGATCTATGGATGGAAGTCAAACTGAAGGAGGGCTGATCAATACTATTATTACTAAAGTGAAATCTCAATTTTAGATCCCCTGATTTGAAGTTTCCTCTCATTTTAAATCATTTTCTGTGGTCCCACCTATATATTATACATAAGACATTTCCCTGATTTTTCTGATCTTCCTGGACCATTTTTTTCTGAAAGCAGAAAAATATTCTATTTTGCTTGCATTGTAAGTGCTTAATGGATATTTGGCTCTAAATATATAAATGTATAAATGTATAAATATATAAATGTATATGTCTTTACATACAGAGAAAACAAACCAGTAAAATATATGACTATTATTGTAACTGCCCCAGTTGTATTTTGGTCAAAAGATGCAATTTCATAAATTGTTTGAAATGTGCAGATCACACACTATTCAATATTAGATAATTATCATTTAATAAGCAATAATTGCCTTGTTGTTGCCATGTGATACATAACACTGTCATAGAATATATTATCCAGAAATCTACAAATTCAGCATGGTTATTTCCTATAATGTCCTATTTAGACAAAAAAAATCTTCTTTCTGACAGGTTAGCCTTTTCTTTGTAATAAGACAGAAACTTGTACTTCATATTAACCAAACTAGCATAATTATACACTGATTGCAAAACATTTGTATTGTGCTTTCTAATGTTTAAGTGTTTTTTCTTCCCCTAAGGCATGTTGCTCCGCATTACGAAAAGACCCCCTTATCTGATAAACCTTAGGTCAGGGTAATAGATCCCATTCCTCCGCCAGTGACTTATGGTTTATGGTTTGATAAGTAATGCAACACAGCAGCAAATTTGATGAATTATTTAACGCTGCTTCTGTGATTTCTGTATCTGATAATTTCTGTATACAGATAATATCTGTATCTATATATATTTCTGTGCGGAATATACAATCCTTGTGTAGAACTGAAAAATCGATGCTGCCAAACCAAATTCGTTAAATTCTTTTAGGGATATACAGATACACTGTGTTAGAAATACATTATATATAATGGGCAGGCAAATATAAGGGCCAGTACATCCTTAAAACAATGACAATTTAAACAAAACCATCTTTTTATAACAGTATTGTACGAGAAGCATAGACTTTAATTTTGTTTTGATCAAAATCTAAATGTTGCTGCCAGTAGCATAAATAAATGCTGGCTATATATATAATTTCTTAATATCCCAGGGTTATCATGAATTAGCTCATGCTGCTTTAGAAAACAGTTCAATTTCATGGAGCAGCTTCACCCACAAACGAAATCCTTGTAGGACTGTCTCAAGTGCAGATGATGCAATTTGAAAGGAAGCAATTTATGTATGTTTTTCCCCCTTTGCTGTTTCCTTTCCTGCTTCTTCTTTTAATAATCATTCTGCTTCTTCACTTAATAATGTCCTGTCCTACTCTCCTTTATTATTTTATTTTTCTCCTATCCTCTGATATGATACTAAAGGTTTGTATATTTTACAGACAAGCTGGCCAGGGTACTGACATTTCCTTTTTTTATAATCCTACTGACATAAATCATGTGTTGCTCTCTCCAGAGCATTTATGTTTATGAAAATGAAGAATCCTTCAGCAAAAAAAATTCCAGCCCACATAAAAGAGTTTAGACGTAGGGGAGGCGCTCATCCTCCAAATTTCATTAAACTTGGTTTGGGAAAGGGAGATTGGATTGTACTAAGCAAAATTTACACTCCAGCCACCACAACATCCCCTACCAGCAATATTCCTTAAATAACCTCCATTTTAGACCAATAAATGCCTTAATAAAGAGATGCCTTGGTAAAAAAAACCTCTAACTAGTTAATGTATTTAAAGAAAAATGTTTAATTATTTTCATTTTTAAACGCACACTCAGCAAAATGCATTAAACTGGATCTTCACTTCATTCTCTGCTACAATGAGATATGATCATAAATATATTTATGATTATATCTCAATCTATCTATATATCTATCTATCTATCTATATATATATATATATATATATATATATATATATATATATATATATATATATATATATATATATATATATATATATATATTAGTGTTGTATAAGTGTTGTACCCACAGTTAGTTCTTGCCATGCAAATCTCACACTCTAATTATGGTGCCAAAAAGAATGGCAGCAAATGCTAATATAATTTCACATGTACAAGGCTTTGAGGATCATCAAAATATGTATATATATAATATATATATATATATATATATATATATATATATATATATATATATATATATATATATATATATATATAGTGCTTTTTCCCAGACAAGATTTTTATTGTTTATTTTTTTCTTGGTCTTGTTTTTTTTTGCTCTCATTTTGCTAATTCTACTGAGTATTTAGAAGGCAATAAAAGGAGGATCTGACGGTCTTCCCGAAGTCTGTACGAGGATTTTAGTATCCGTAGTCTATTTATTGCCAATGTTGACAAAACAATCAGACAGCTTCCACTAATTATTCTATGCATTTATTGTCCTATCTCAGTGCCTCCAATGAAGTCTGGGACAAGAGGAAGGTGCTCTAAAAAAATTAGTATGTAAATCCCTGCAATTAGCATGAGGAAGAAAATGGGATTTGCATTGGCAATAGGTGGGATCCTGTAACAATGTATCACTAACTTACAAATCACTTGCCTATCCATCAAGCCATCATGTACAGGTTTAAAGCCCACTTCTGCAAGGAACAATAAAACACTTTCATTTCTTTTTTAGCATTACTGGATGGATGGCATTATAGATACAAACACTTTAACCCATTAAACACTAAAAGTATCCATAGATTATCTGACACCTTTAAATCTGAATCGGCAGAGGGAAAAATGGTATGATAGTAGCAGTACAAGACTAAAACTCAAATGAAAGCATTTACTCATTTTAGGGCATATAATGGGAAGCAAGAGTGATATTTACAAATTCTCGTAAAACGTAGCTCATCTATATGTTTCCCTGCAGCTAAAAATGTGAAAAAGATCAAAAGACAGCAAGAATGCCTTTTGTGTTTGTCTTTGGCACTGTTGTGTGCTGAATGTGTGCAGTTGGTCCAAGTGGAGAGGGTTCAATAAATATACTCACTAGCAGATCCCAGGTGTCTTTCCCATTATATAACCAGTCTCCTTCTTCTCCCCTCGATTTTTTGTGGATCTTTACCCGGTACTCAGGAAGGTTTTCTCTTTCCCATCTATATCCATCATTCAGATGGGGTCTGGATGGTGTTATTTCTGTTTGATCTTAGCTTTTCCTTCACATAAGCTCTCCTGCTGAATGCCTCTGGGGTGTTGGGATATTATAGCAGCGATATGACAATAGCACCCATTATAAACAGTATATTTTATATATATATATATATATATATATATATATATATATATATATATATATATATATATATATATATATTGCCACACAGATAAAAAAGATGTGATAGTTGATGAATAGACGATAGATAGATAGATAGATAGATAGATAGATAGATAGATGGATAGACGATAGATAGATAGATAGATAGATAGATATAGGGAGTATCTATTTATATATTTATACACATGAAAAGGAGTATTTGAACACACACACAGACACATATAATTCCCTTCAAAATGGTTGTCTTTTGCTAAACTACATTTCCCAGCATACATTACAAACCTTGGCTGTCAGGGGATGTTGGTAGTTCAGCAGCAGCGGCAGCAGCTAAAAAGTCCCAGATGAAACATACCCATGCAGTACATTTGGTTCCATCTGCCCTGTTGCCTTGAATCAAACTATTAGTAACGTTCAGTACTTTATTTCCAAATGCCATAAATCTTTTATTGTAAAAAAAAAAAAAGAAATTCTCAGATTATACAGACTAGAAATGCTGACAAGGCTAAATGATTTATTGTTATCATTGACGTTTGCAGAGGCAGGAAAGGAAATAATCTGTCTAGTAATTGTACCCCCAGTTGAAGTTCTTTGCTGCACTCACCTCCCCCCCAAACTCCTGAATAAAAAGAAATCTTTTCCTCTGCCCCTTGACAAGTACACCTGCCCTACTTATTAGGGCTTTCCACTCTGGTTTTGTTAATTGCTATTATTAGGATTATTTCATTTTGGACTATTTGCCTCCCCCTCTCCCTTCCTCTGCTGTCCCTTCATTTGCTGAGTTGCTGTGTGTGTGTGTGTGAGGAGTCTGTTTCCCTCCTCTATCAGCAAACTGTCAATCACCGCGGCGGCTTTCCTTTCATCTCTTTCCACCGCCTCCTCCCCTCCAGCAGACAGAAAGAGAGAGGGAGGGGTAGAAGGAGAGACAGAAAGAGGGGGGCACAGGAGGAGGGGGATGTTAAAGTTACATTACACAAACACACACGGCGTGCCCCTTCATTGAGAGCAAGGGACGGCAATGTGCCTCTTACAGTCACTGTGGTAGGACGGGACTTTTGGGAGAGTTTTACATGGTGGAAAGAAAGGAGCCCAACTGATTCCCCCAGGACTTAATCAGAGGCGACGCTAAACTGAAGAAAGTAGTCCCGCTGGGTCGCTGGCAAGAGGTACATTCCACGGGGGGATTTGTGGACAGGTCCCGTAGAGAGGATATGCTGTGCTGTGCCTGTCCCCCCTCTGTACGCGGTTGAGGTGACTCAGTTTTACCTGAGGGTCCAGAGGAGGAGGAGTTGAGTCCGCTGCCTGCCAGAAGCTCTCTGCGCGCTCCAAACTTTGCTCTTACTTGCACCCAGCTCGCTGCCAGTGTTAGCAGGGCAAAGCGAGGCTGCTTTGAGTTATTTGTGTAGCCGCTTTATTGAAATTACGGCATCCTTTCTGGGTTAGTCACCTGTGAGTCACTGACTGCAGAAAGCAGAAAAAAACCCTGTAATTTGCAGTTAGTCACAACCATAACAAACACTGTAGTTTCTCATGTGATTGCACACACGCTCTCGTCTGAATGGGAACAGAATGAGATAAAAGCCTATCAGTTGCGGGAGGCTTTGGATACTGGGGATTACAGGAGCCCCTGGACCACAGGAGACAGGATTGGAGCAGAGCAAAGATTTGCAGGACTGGGACTTGCAGCCTTGGCAGAACTTTTCATAAGCAAAAGTGTCTTCCTATGAAGATTTGTGACCTTATTTGACTGATTTGGGGGGCACAAGTGTCCAGTCAGTCTTGGCATTTCACCCTTGGATTTTTGGGCATTTTAGGGAGGGAAACTTTGAAGTTTTTTTTTTTTGGTGTTTGATTTGTGACCTGTTACACAGAAGTCGTGTTGTAGAGCCATGCCTCAGCTCTCTGGAGCAGGGGGCGGCAATGGGGGTGGGGGGGATCCTGAGCTGTGTGCCACCGATGAGATGATCCCCTTTAAAGATGAAGGGGATCCCCAAAAGGAGAAGATCTATGCCGAGATCAGCAACCCAGAGGAGGAAGGAGACCTCGCAGATATCAAGTCGTCTCTGGTCAATGAGACTGAGATTATCCCCAGCAGCAACAGTCACGAGGTAAGCAGTGGAATTCATTTAAAGCGCTAATCGTGTGCATTTATAACTAAGCAAGAACCCCTGGGGTTTTTTTTGGTTTTTTTTCCAAGAAGCTGTGGGGGGAAAAAAAACATCACAATGTCTTTCCTTGTGTCCTTTATAAAGTCATTGCAACACATTAATAGCTCACCTATGATTGCATTTGTTGAATTAAAAAACCAAAAAGTATCCAGTTTGTAACATTTAATGGAATAGCACACGTTGCCCATGCATGCCTTAATGATGGAGGTTCCAAAAGATTCACGTAATAGTGTCAGGGAGGCGCCATGCCATTATTCACCACTGGTTACTTAACCTTATGCTGATATAATATTTATAGAAGTGACTAGAACTACTTTCTCTGGCTGTAAGGAATTCAGATTGGAATAATGTGCATGCAGAATGTGCTGTAACAGAAGACTAGATGGGTGGTATTCTTTTTTCAGCCTCAATTTATTCTGTTTTTGTTTTAAACTACTGATTGAATCCAGTCACTTGTTTTAAGCACCTCTTTACTGTTTGTATTGTTTCCTTAGAAAAGAAACCTTACCTGTTTGTAAGTAAATTTCTATTTCAGGTAGCTCCCAGTATAATATTTGATGCCATAGGCAAAAAAACCCCCTTCAAAGTGACCTGCCTCAATTTACATGATATTTGATCAGGGATTAAAGACTCAAAGACCCCTAGGAGAACAGTCCCAGGTCATGTGGGGGCTCGGTGTTTGAGCCTTTTCCATAGGCTACACTAACTGGCTGAGCCTACAATAAATCTTTTCTAGAGGTACATTCGATATCCCCAGTTCAATGAATAAACAACAGCAGAAGCACTGATGCCTTTAAATATCTGAAGCTAATTTCTGACACACACTAAATTGCCTCCGTTTTTTGAAGCTTAACCTGTGTCTCCTTTTAACAGTTTTAAAGATCTAGCTGGAGACACCCAGGCTGGTCAAAATACACTTTAAGCACAATTATAAACAGTTTCAGCTTCAGCATATTCTTGCCCAACATGTTCTCTTGAGTGGACCAAGAAGAAAAACAATACAGGTATGGGATCCTTTATCCGGGAACCCGATATCCAGAAAGCTCTGAATTACGGATAGGCTGTCTCCCATAGACTCAATTTTAGTCGAATTTTTAAAAATGATTTCCTTTTTCTCTGTAAAAATAAAACAGTTCCTTTTACTTGAGCCAAACTAAAATGTAAGTAATCCTTATTAGAAACAAAACCAGCCTATTGGGTTTATTTAATGTTTACATGATTTTCTAGAAGACTTAGATCCAAATTATGGAAAAATCCATTATCCGGAAAACCCTAGGTCCTAAGCATTCTGCGTAACAGGTCTCATACCTGTAATAGAATCAAGAACGATGAAACTGCAGCCCTCCTGCTGTTTTTCCCCTAATAACTGCCACTAACTTTCTGATCAGATGTTTAACAGAATTCCTTTATATGCTTCCTGAAAACACACACACATATACATACAGTATCTTTTGATATAAGAGGGTGAAATGGGTAGAAGATACATAGAATTTCATATCAAATCAGAGAAACAGAGATATTAGAGAATCTGCATATAGGAATTAGTAAAAATGTAATAGTTCTATTCAGCATTTGCAATAATAACGAGCAGGCCACCACCAATCACACAGACAATTTGTAATAATACACAAGGGTTCCAGCTAGCAAATGACATACATTTTCTGTCTGTGTAGAGGAAGTGGCTTTTGTGTTTGAAAAGGTGTACAGTAAGTGATACAGGTTTTGACTTCCTCCAAGACACTTTTCTGGTGCAGTCATGCAGTTTACTTTAGCAGAAAATGTATATTGTAGCTTGGAAATTATGCATTTCTTTTAAATAAATATGTTTTGAAAATACAGCACTGAGGCTGTAATTGTTACAAATATGTTTATTCCCACATACATTGTGCTAAGATACTAATCATTATACATTATGTAAACTGGGCTTGGGGGGGGGAGTAAAATCATTGTATTCCTTTGTACTGAAAAAAAAATCCACTGAGTACATACAGAATTAAATTGTTTGCAGTGGTGTGATATGAAAACAGTATAGTAAGGGAAACCATAACTGGATGTCTGGGAACTGATTCTCATCTCTGTGATGCATGAATCTGAACATGAAAATGGATTGTTGTGAAATCATGGCAGATATATCCTTATACACCTTAGTATTTTTATTATTAGTCTCAGGTTAGAGGCATCTGTAAAGTAACTTTTCTGTATTATAAACATATAATACACAAAAGCCATGAATATCCTGTAAATTATATCCTTATAAACGGTGAGTAGTGATGTCATCAGTTATAAACGGTGAGTAGTGATGTCATTTCTGTCACATGACTCACTAAAATTTGTGTATTATAATAAATAAAGTACCCCCAGTTGTAAAATATGAGGATATTAGAAGTTACCTCGGAGTTCCATGACCTGTATAAAAACACTCGGCCTTCGGCCTCGTGTTTTTATATGGTCATGAAACTCCTCGGTAACTAATAATATCCTTATATTTTACAAGAGGGGGTACTTTATTCACTATATAAATGTATAGAATCCATATTGGTGGCAAAAAATCTTATTCATTTTGAAAATGATTTTTAGCAGATTTAAGGTATGGTAAAACAGATTACAGAGAGATCTCTTACCCGGAGCATTCCGGGTAATAGATCCTGTACCTGTACCAGTAAAACTGCTCAGTATTCTATGACAGACAAAACATAGTTGTTTACATTTTGTAAAGTTGCCATGTATACATTGTAATAGATAAGGTACTCAGAAGTCACATCAGAGATCTCTGACCTGCATGTTTTGTCTTTACCTGCTGCCCTTTACCTTCATTTGGACACTAAACTCTTTAGTGACTTCTAATGTTCTGATTATTTATAGAAACTGTATCAGTACATTAACTCATATAAATGGCATTCCTTGTTAGGCCTAAGCACACCTTGTGGTCTTGCTCTCAGAGAAACCTGCTGTGGTCAGAACACTTTTAATTGACTATCGCTGCTTTCTGTGGAAATGCATGGGAAATGCACTGCCTGTAGCAGACATTAATTCTGACAGACAGACACCAATTTGGCTCTGCCTGAGAGTACTGTGGTGATTATAACACTGTCCTAAACTAATCATTTATCTGCATTCAGTTGCAACTGCATCTGAGCTGGTTATGAGCATTGATCCTGTCTGCTCCCTTCACTACTAATGTACTTGCAAAGCTGCAGAGAAATGCATGGTGCCTCCATTAAAGGGGATGGCTAAACTTTCTGCAATATATGTTAATTAAATGCTCAGTAGTTTTAATGTTATTTGTTAGTCTAATTGCAATTGAAAGCGGTATGTGTCCCTTACTGGTTTTAGCACTGTTGGTTCTGACTCTTGAAACTGTATCAGAAGATAATGGATTTACAGACCTGGTGCATTGTTTTAAGAGTCACAATTATAGGACTGAAACTGAAATGGATAAACAAATTAGGGATGCACTAAATCCAATATTTTGGATTTGGTTGAACCCCTGAAAGATTTGTGTAAATACCACACTGAATCCAAGCCCTAATTTGCATATGCAAATCAGGGAGGGCGATTGGAAAAGAGAACTGAGCGTGCAGCTGAAAATTGTTTTACTTCCTTGTTTTGTGACAAAAAGTCACATGATTTTTCAGATTCGGTTCGAGCAGGCACAAGTATTCGTCCGAATCCGAAGCCTGCTGAAAAAGGCAGAATCCTGGCCAAATACCGAACTGATTCCTGGATTCATTGTATCCCTAAAACAAATACTGATTTCAGTTTAGTTACATATACACAATGAAACCATTTGAACAATTTTAGTTAATGTTTATATATATTAATCAATAAATATGTTTTCAAATCAAATTTAATAGCCCGTAATATAAATATATGTATTCTATTCTATACAGAGTTCTTTAACACTGTCAGTGGGTCATGTAGTTGTTATGGATATGATTGGAGGAAACAGAATACCATAATCAAGTCATTCTGTCATAGGTGTTTTTGGAATAATGACTGCATGACTGATACAGTGATGTTTTGCTATATCATAGATAACCTTGCTGTAAGCATTGGAGCGTCTTGACCAAGTGTTGCCTCTCAAAGGGAAAGGTAACCAAAAAAGTCAGAAAACAAAATAAAACCTATGCATTTGGCAGCAGTCTGTGTCTGAGTGACCAACTACAGTATGTGATCCTTGCCCTTTTGTTAATTTGCTAATTGCTGTCCTGAATCACAAAATTCAGTGTTTTCTTATGAGTGCCAACAGTAGGAAGGGCTTCACAAAGGCTGTTTATTGACTGGAGTCTCTCTTATCTTTTGCTGTTAGGTGTCTGCTTTCCCTAGCTGTATGTTAATTATTCTAATGCATATCTAATCTAAGCTTAACCTTTTTATGTTTCAGCTTCCCACCAGCCGTCTGAATTTCGTAAAACTCATTTA
This sequence comes from Xenopus laevis, assembly GCF_017654675.1. NCBI lineage: Eukaryota > Metazoa > Chordata > Amphibia > Anura > Pipidae > Xenopus > Xenopus laevis. Next base: position 70,786,797 of record NC_054371.1, on the reverse strand, counting down.
TTTGTTTAGGCCAACTCATTCAGGGAAATTGCTTTTTATTCAGATGAATGTAAAAGGTGCGTGTGAGTAGATGTGTGCCATGCCTGACATTGGTCACACTGCCTGACTTTTTATATAACAGTTAGATGAATGACACACTGGGTGTTTTGTAGTTTATATGCAGACCAAGAACTGAGCCATCTGACAGTAGCCTTTAGGTGGCCATAGATGCACAGATAATATCGTACGAAAGAAGTTTTGTATGATATTTGTTGCGTATATGGTTGGAGACAAGCAATATCATCAGAAGACTTGGTCGAGTCTCCTATTGGACAGGTTGGAACATTTTGATTGGGCACCTTTGAAGGCGCCTGAACATCGGCTACTGTTACTGCTGAATTGTCAGATACAATTAGAATTCTGTTGTTTTCACCTGTATATCTGCCAATTCCATACCTCCCAACATTTTGGAAATTGAAAAAGGAACAAAAAGAATTGCCGCAAATGTTTGACCATGCCCATTTTTTGTGGCCACACTTCCTAATTAACATGTTCACTTTACAAAATTTGGCAGGTTATAAAAGTTTGAACACATTTCAGTGGTTTTTATGTGTTATTACAGTTTTGCTAATGAAGGTGAATTGCCTTTTAAGCTGCAAGTCACAGTTTCCCCGAGAGACCTGCTTATCTTAAATTGTTACAGTTGCTTCTTTGCTTATCTAAAAGTTTTACAAAAGTAACTATAAGTGCACCTGCCATGTATCCAGGGTTCTCTGCCAAAAAAAAACAATTAAGTTTTAGAAACTTGGCATCTTCTTCTGGCAGTTTAGTGCAGGAGATTTAAAAGAAAGTCAGGATATTTTAGTAACAATCCGGAACTGTCGGTTGAGCTGTCAAAATTATGACTGTCCAACAAAAACAGGACAGTTGGCAGGTATGCGATTCAGCTCTAACATGTCTGTTTTGTAAACAAACAATCTTTCCTGGACCAATGTGTGCCCCCCTCCCCCGCTTCCCTTGGGGCGCGCATGTGTGGTGCCATTGCTCTCACACACTTACATGTGGGTCAAGGAGCGTGCAAGCCGACTGGCAGGTGAGTCCGGTCTAGGGGTAGACAGAAGAGGTACCTGACCAGCGCCCCCAATCGTTGGCAGCTGCCTCTTCTGCCTACCCCTAGTTCCGGCCATGGTGTGCAATGACAGGCACAGGATCAGCTCTCAGCAAACAAGGTGGATTTTAATGTAGAAATGCTAAAATATTCAGAAATTAGCTGTGTGTGAGTGTGCTGATCCTGTGCCATGTGCACACACATTCAGGAAGCAGAAGGTATCAGATGAAGTTGATATGGCCTACAAAGATGGGCAGATCGGTGAAATATCTGCTCATTCGTTGACCTCTAAATGAAAAAGTTCTTATAAATTATGGCCAGTTTAAATCTTCATTAGGGAAGGAAATGTGCCATTAAATTGTGTGTGGGTGAAAACAGCAAAAGAATGTGTGATACTCCCAACAGAACACAAGGCACTTCATATACTGGTGTATTCCAGTTTACAGATAAGTGCTAAAAAACATGCCTACTGCCTCCTATCCAAATACCACCAAACCTCACAAGTATTGGTAGATTTTTTTTGGCAAAAAAAGGAACAGTAGAGCACAACTGGAGTTGGCAAATGTGGTTTAAGGTGCTGTCAAATGGGCTGAAATACGCCAAAAACAAGCATTAGTCTTTGGTCTTTTGGACATGGTAGCATATTTCCCCCTTCTTATACGTTTTCCTGAGGATACCCTGAAAAAAAATCTCCATTTCGAATTCTTTTGAGTTTTTGGTGTGAAAACTCTACTTTTTTGGCTTATCAGGCAAACCCCTGAAGAAAGAAGAAACAACTTCAAAGACATCTGGCATTGACTTCTACATGACCTCACGGTGCGAGCAGCCACGATGTATCACTTGCATGCGTATAACGCACATGTGATGTCACATGCATGTGCATAATGAGCAATTCGTGGCAGCTTTCCATTATGCGTATGTGAGTGACCGGACATGTCGCTGGCGGGGGGCATTTTTAAAAAAACAAAAACAAAACAAAACTACTGTTATCCCCAACTGGGGATTAGCCCTATAAACCCTCACCTTTGGTTGGGGATAACATTTTTACCCAACAGGTGTCCTTTAAAATCACCAGAAATCCTGTCTCTCTACATGCAGAATTTGTGCAAAAAGCAGTTATTTTGTTAGATTATGTTTGTACTGGAATCAGTTATTTAAGTGAGCTATAATACATCTGCTTGGAAAGGGAGCCCCCCCTATAAAATGTATTGGATTATTCATCTGACACCCAACTGCTGCATGAAGAGAGAATGAAGAGAAACAGATGCTGAGAGAGGAATAGTGAAGATAAACTTGATTATTTCAGAAACAATGCAGAATTTCTAATTGATTGTATTAAGAAAGTTTCTTATTCCAGTATACTGAAGCTAATATTACATTTTCATTTTCACGATAGTTCCGCTTTTTAAGTTACCAGGAGAGCCATTTTTCTGCCCCTGGCCTACACCAGGTTGCATAACATAATTGTATAGACAGAAAAGATTGTAAGTAAAGTGTAAATAATCTATGGATATTATAAGTGAAAGACCAAATCTCAGAGGAGTCCACTCTGGGCAGTTTAACTGTCATAAAAGGGCAAATCTATTATTGTATTAAAAAAACTGAATTCTGACCTCCATGATAGCAGTTTTGTGTTAAATGATTTATTGTTCTATATACAGGTATGGGATCCATTATCCGGAAACCCGTTATCCAGAAAGTTCTGAATTACTGAAAGCCTGTCTCCCATAGACTCCATTTTATCCATTTTTTAAAAAAATCACATCGTTTTTCCTTGTAAAAATTAAAACAATTACAGAAAATCAGGTCTGCACACTCAAAAAAATCTTTTGACTCAGGTGGTAAAATTTAAATATGCTTTACTAATAAAAGAACAACAAAACAGCTGCTTAATGTTCACAAAAAAAATTTCACATGATAATGATATACATACCACCCTTAAAGGGGAAGGAAACCTCGTTGGCGCTAACCCCCCTCCCCCCTCCCGTGTATTGCCCCACCTCCCTCCTCCCCCCTGGCCTACCCCTCCCGCTGGGCAAATGCCCCTAACTTGTTACTTACCCTTCTGCGCAGGTCCAGTCCAGGGAGTTCACAGGCGACATCTTCTTCCACGCGATCTTCTTCCTCCTTTGACCGGCGTTTTGGCGCCTGCGCAGTAGGATCGGTTCGCCGGTACGGATCTACTGCGCATGCGCCAAAAGTCACGCGCATGCGCAGTAGATCGTACCGGCGAAACGATCCTACTGCGCATGCGCCGGTCAAAGGAGGAAGAAGATCGCGTGGAAGAAGATGTCGCCTGTGAACTCCCTGGACTGGACCTGCGCAGAAGGGTAAGTAACAAGTTAGGGGCATTTGCCCAGCGGGAGGGGTAGGCCAGGGGGGAGGAGGGAGGGGGGGCAATACACGGGAGGGGGGGTTAGCGCCGACGAGGTTTCCTTCCCCTTTAAGTACAGAAAAAGGCAGACAAGAAATTACAAGTAGCGGATACACCTGCCAAGATGAGAATAACCCCAACTTTTCGGCAAAATAGCTGACAATCCCCTTGACAAAGGCTATTTTGCCGAAACGTTGGGGTTATTCTCATCTTGGCAGGTGTATCCGCTACTTGTAATTTCTTGTCTGCCTTTTTCTGTACTTAAGGGTGGTATGTATATCATTATCATGTGAAATGTTTTTTGTTTTTTTGTGAACATTAAGCAGCTGTTTTGTTGTTCTTTTATTAGTAAAGCATATTTCAATTTTACCACCTGAGTCAAAAGATTTTTTTGAGTGTGCAGACCTGATTTTCTGTATATGTTATATCTAGTTGCTCGGTAGGGGCGACTTATGGTTCTTTTGCACCTCTCATTGCATATTTGTTCCTTTATAACTGTAATTAGGTGTGCCCTCCATTTACCTGTATTTTAAAAAATTAAAACAATACCTTGTACATGAATTAAACTAAGATGTAATTAATCCTTATTGGAAGCAGAGCCAGCCTATTAGGTTTATTTAGGGCTAGGCCACACGGGAAGATTTCAGGGAGATTAGTCACCTGGCGACTAATTGCCCCGTCTAATCTCCCTGAATGGCTTGCTGGTATCTCGCACCCGCTAGCGCTAAAGTCACCTGCGCCTATTCACATGTGGCGACACGTTTTTCAAAGTCGCTCGACTTTGAAAAACGTATCGCCGCGTGTGAATAGGCGCAGACGACTTTAGCACTAGTGGGTGCGAGATACCAGGGAGATTAGTCGCCTCAAAGACACGGCGATTAGTCGCCAGGCGACCAATCTCCCTGAATCTTCCCGTGTGGCCCTAGCCTTAAGGTTTACATGATTTTCTAAAAGACTTATGGTATGACAATCTAAATATTGGAAAGATCTGTTATCCAGAAAGCCTCAGGTCCCGAGTATTCTGAATAATAGGTCCCATATCTGTACCATTTTTATCATATGACCATTCATTAGTTATACGAAAATATCTGTGTATGGCAGCTTTTAGTTTTAGTATTGAATCCATGAATATGTACTGGCTGAAAGGATAAGAAAAGTCGTTTAGCACTTGGGGGTGTTAGGCAGCCCCAAGTGATTGTATATACTTACCTGAAACCCCGGGCCGGTGCTCCTATCAGCAGAAAACTGCACCGGCCCGGGGTTATTCCAGTGAGCACCACAGTGCACTTCTCTTCTGGACATCAGTAGCATCTTTCTGTCACTCAAATGTGCATTTTCAGGCCTAAATCTGGCACATGTCCGCAGTGAAAGAAGGAAACGCCAAGCAGGAGATTAGCCTAAGATTTTTGTTTGTCTACTACAGTATTTCTTCCTGTGGTGTTTTAGCTGCCAAAGAGACCTATATAAAGGGATAGGGTTAATCTTTTAGGTTGGCAGTCTAGCGCTGTCATGGTTGGAAGACCAGACAATACTTTTCTTTCTGGTTGATTTTCAGACAGACATAAAAGCTCATCAAAGGAAGCACAAAAAGCCAGTGTTTTATTAGTTGCTTTGGGTGTCATTAAGGCCTAGAATGTCATTCATCACTACTTGTATGTTTGCAGCAGCCATAGTAGAGGCACTGTGTGTATTTTACATGTTAAAGTAAGTGCCAGTTAACATGGTATCACGCTTGTGTCTCTAAAAAATGCAGTTAGCTCTGGTTTTGTATGGTTATGTTATTCACTGTACTTGCACATTCATCTTTCCTTGTTTTCATATGTGAATATCCTGGGTGCTCACCGACCCATTGTGTTAAAGGTGGCCATAAACAGATCCTTGCAGCAAAATAGTCAGATATTGTGCCATTTTCCATCCACACTGATGGTCAAATAGCACCAGTTGTTTGTTTAGGCAGAGGAAGTGTCTAGGTTCCTGCCACATCTGCTTATGCCCCATTTTCCCACTAAAATGAGGCATGAGCAGATAAGATTTTGAATTTCAACAGACTGTGGTATTAAAGTATAGTTTGTCAAAACAATTCATTGAACAGTCATATGTGGCTAGTGGACTGGCCAGTGTAGTCTAGATTAGCCAAACTGGCTAACCGAATAGTGGCCATAGCTATATATACTGTATATATATACTGGTAAAAAAAGCTGATAAGCATATTTAGCCCATAATAAAGTTTAAATAAAGCTAAGGCACCACACAAGTAATAGTCCAAGGGAATCCCACAACCCACCCTAGTCCAAGGTTGGAAATCACGTTAAAGAATAAAGATGTATGGTGGGTTTTTCCTAAAGGTTTTACACTTTTGTTTTTTGAATTTTTGGGAAAACCCCACCAAACATCTTTAATATATACTGGTAATCAATATAATAGTGCTGCTCCAGCAGACTTCTTCACTAAAATCAATTTTTTACATATCATTTTGAAATCTGCCATGGGGCTAGACATATTTTCAGTTTCCCAGCTGCCCCCAGTTATGTGACTTGTGCTCTGATAAACCTCAGTCTTTCTTTACTGCTGCACTGCAAGTTGGAGGGATATCACTCCCCACCCCCCAGCAGCCCATCAGCAAAACAATGGGAAGGCACGCAGATAACAGCTCCCTGGTAGATATAAGAACAGCACTCAATAGTTAAAACCCATATACCACTGCGACTCCTTCAGATACATTGAGTAGGAGAAATAACAGCCTATCAGAAAGCAGTTCCATAGTGCAGCACTGGCACTTTCTGAAAGCACATGACCAGGCAAAATGACCTGAGATGGCTGCCTACACACCAATATTACAACTAAAAAATACACTTGTTGTGTTAGGAATGACATTTTATATGGTAGAGTGAATTATTTGCAGTGTAAACAGTGTAATTAAGGAATAAAAATGAAATTAACTGTGCATTCAGTTCCTAATGACTATAGCACAATAGGCATTTTGACTGACACTGTAGCAATGATCAAAACTCCCCTAATCCACCTTCCCTTAGTGTTCTAAAAATCAGACCTAGTGGTGACAAATGAAGCTCCACTGAGGAAGCCTGTAGTGATAATTTCCACCTGTCACTGCCACAGCTTCTTTAGGCCACGTTTCCCATACAATACTGTGGAAAGCCAGTAACTACTATATGCACTGCTCTCCAAGGTGTCATTTCAGTAGGTTGTGAGTGTTCCATTTCATGTGGGCAAACATGCCTGGCATAGGCTTTGCTGCCTTTAACACACTCAGGGTGTACACCAGAAAAAGCACCAACGCTTGACACAGAAAAGAGAAATATTTTAGGTATGCAGTGTTCTAAGCAAAATTATATAACTGCAAAACACTGGTTTAAATATATCACAGAATGTCAAAGCTGCCATTCATTTTAAAAGGATAACAATGTCACTGCACGAATGCAGTTTCTACAAACTACACAACTTTTAATGAAGATATTTGTATTATTATCCTTCATATATATAGAACCAACATGTTTTTTACAGAGACTGTTCATGATTTCCATCAGTGCTTGCATCTGTGGAGCTTGCAATCTAAGCTCCCTACCACATACACCTGAAGGGTGGGCGTAAACCAGAATACCCATGCAAAACATACAAATTGCTGGCAGATTGTGCCTTGGTCGGAATCAAACCTTGGACCCCAGCTTTGCAAGGCTAACCAACGCAATGCCAACACATTAGAAATTGGCTTGATTTACTACATATATCAATTAGGTACAATTACAATCTTTTCATTGAAGCATCAGTTTTTTTGCATCTGCTCTACTGTATTCATCCATCTTTTATCTAGTCAAAGTTCCACATGATATATTATGTTAATCAAGATATGAATTTATATATTCATTTGGTGCCTTACCAGAAAAGCTTTTTCACATAAGATATGTTTCCTAAAATTGTTCTGAAATATCCAAAGTGCAGGCTAAGGATGGTCATAAGTGCACAGCCATATGCAAGTAACTTGTTTACCTGTGTATGGAGCCAAAATGGCAAGTCTGCCTGACCAATATGAAGCAGATACGAAAATCCTGCATTTGCACTAGAGTTACAGTATGTGCAAGCAAGCACAGAGCTTGCGTCTGCTGTTAGTAAATGAGCTGATGTATGAATGATTTTAAGGGCATTTTCAGTCCCATTAAAATTCCTTGGTTAAGGGTGCCTTTAACCACAACCTTCAGTCTTGCATTTTACCTAGCTTATTTACACTAACCTTAGTGTACAGTTGTTTAATTGCTCAGTCTTTCAGTATGCCATTTATCTTTCGGTTAACCCCCCTTCTTCCTCCAGATCGTGTCTGGACGAATCCCAGGAACCAGGTATCCAAGTTAGCTATTTTGCCTCCACACTTACCAGAAGTTAAATTGTTTTTTTCTACTTCCCATAAAGAAAAAAATAATAATTACAGCCTGCACCCTTCCTGTGGCTCCAAGGAAAATATGTCTGGCACCTAAAATAGTATGGCTGGTGGTAACTAATTTATATATATATAATTTATCCAAACCTTTAACATTTCAACAGTGCAAGCTACAGTTAATATATTTACACTTTAGTCTATTTATGAGTGGGTGGTTGGTCACATACAGTTAATATGAGATGATGCTCAGAGCTCCCTTTGGTTTTAAGACATACTTAAGACAACTTTAAAAAGCCACATCCTAAGGTTCCTCAATCTTTATCTTACCAGTTTTTTTTTGCTGAACTACACCTTCAAGCTTGAGTAACCCTTTCAAGAATAGACAAGGTACACATGGCAAGCACAGTTCTTTAGATCTGTGTCCAAAGATGCTCCTAGTAGCTCCCAGTTTTATTTTCTGCTGATTCCCAGCAACACTCTGCAATGTGCAGAGTCTGCCAAGATGGTCAGCTCCTGTGCACACCTTTGAAGGCATGGAACATTACTGTTACAGAGATGCTGAACCTTTAGGCTGGTGCTTTAAAGGATAACTAAAGCTTAACTAATGAAGTAGGCTAGAAATGTTGTACATTATGGTTTGAGCTTCTGTACCAGCCCAATGCAACCACAGCCCTTTAGCAGGGAAGATCTGTACCTCTGAAGATGCCCCAGTTGCTCCCCATCTTCTTTTCTACTGATTCACTGCACATGCTCTGATATTATTGAGCTTAAGGACTGACTCACAATATACAGTACACATAGAATATAACTGTCACAATAAGAGACTGATTAGTAATTAATATAGATAATTAGTACATGGCAGCACAGAAATCAGTGCAACTAGCATCAGAATTTAATAATCAGCCTTGTAACATCAGTTTATATTTAAGGCCAACTTCATTTTCTGCCTGATAATTTGAGACAACCCCTAAGCTCATCTTCTCAACAGCTGTGAGTGTCGCAGACACTTTCCAAGATGGTGACCCCCTGTGACTAGTTTGAAGTCCTGGATCATTGCTGCTATTGACAAGCTTAAAATTTAGGCTGGTGCAATAAGTGCAGCATATAACTTTTTAGCCATATTTTAGAGTTTAGTTCTCCTTTAAGCTCAGTATATAAAATATGGCATTTTTAGCCATATTTGTTTTTAGGGTTTAGTTCTCCTTTAACTGGTTGGTGATGCTGCAGCTGAACAACATAAAAAATGCTGAAATAGTCCCTCATTGTATAGTTTTCTCCTTGTACTGTTTGTTTCTTTAACAGAGGTGGAGAGATTTGACATAACCCAACAAACAAGATATGGAGGGCAACATACAGAGAATCAGGAGTTTGAATTTTATATGACAATCTGTGTATTTAGCACAATTAATTAACTTACATTTATGATACTGTAAAAAACAGTATGTGATGACACTTTGTATAATTCTAGTCTTGTCTGAAAGATATATTGTATTTTCTGTGGCACAGTACTGTTTCATAATATTGGGCATTATGTATTTCTATGGCAAGTAGGTATTGTGTTTTTTTTTAATATTTATATTAAAAACAATTAGAAGGCAATGCCGTTGCATGTGCCAGTATATTTTACATACATACATACATACATCAGAGATGTGAATTAACAGCAAAACCATATTAGCATAAAATTAAATTTTCACTGTTTTGACTGTCTTGATGCAAAACCTGCAAAATATATAGAAAGGGAGGTCTTTCTATCATTATTTTACCTCAATTTGTGTGGTGCATGCTAATGTGTATTCCGAGATTATACTTAATCACATGCCACAGCTTTAAAAAACCCTTCCCTACTATAATATTTATTCAGACCCATCTGGAACCTTCAGCTTCCAGGAAGTGAATTCATGAAGAGCTACAAACTTGTATTCCTGCTGTCAGATGGTAGCGCCCTCTGTTTAGTAAGCGCAGGTACCTGTCTCCTGCAGCGCAAGCTTCCACTGCAACCACTAAACCCATAAACTGGCAAGTTCTGTCTCTTTAGACAGCATACGTATCAGAAGCATCTCAGTCACCCATCCAGAAATACATTTCTAGACAATGGATAATCATGGAGCTAAAATCCAAAGTTTGTTTGATGGTCTGCAGTATAATATAGTGAATAAATAAAGTACCCCTATTGTGACCATATATACAGGTCATGGGACTCCAAGGCTACTTATAATATATTTTGCAACTGGGGTACTTTATTTATCATAATACACAAGTTTCAGTGAGTCATGTGACAGAAATTACATCAGAACTCACCATTTATAACTGATGATATCAGAACTCACCGTTTATAAGGATATAATTTACAAGATATTCATGGCTTTTGTGTATTATATAGTGAATAAAGTACCCCCTCTTGTAAATTAATATTATAAGTTACCGAGGAGTTTCATGACCATATAAAAACACGTGGCGAAGGCCATATTTTACAACTGGGGTACTTTATTTATTATAATACATAAATTTCAGTGAGTCATGTGACAGAAATGACATCAGAACTCACCAACATCAGAACTCACCGTTTATAAGGATATTACAAGATTTTCATGGCTTTTGTGTATTATATGACTTTATACAGTAGTTACAATAACTTATGGGTTAGAGATGAGAGAGATTTTTACACTTCATTATAACAATATTACAAATACATAACCGCATTTTCATATCCATCAACTTGATATATTAATAGCAATATCCAAGGCAACAAATAACATAAACCATTAAACCTAAACCTAACTAATGTTTTGTATGGATGTATGTGTATGGATTACACTACTGATCTGAAAATTATATATCTTTAACTTGATGAAATAATTCAATAATGGGTCATCAACCTGTCCAGCTATTCATAAAGTGCAACTGCTTGCATCAGTAATCAGACTGTAGTTCAGCTAGAAATGGAGAAGCACATACTTGCAATCATTCTCAGATATGGGCTCACAATATATTTCTCTTTTTTGTGTAGCAGTCCAGAAGTTGTTCTTCAGTAATTTATATGCTTTTTTTTGTTTGTTTTTAATGTTAGATTTCCAGGAGAAGACTAGACTCTTACCATGAAAAATCAAGAGAACATCCAGAGGATGGTGAGTTACACAGTTGTTGTATTGCTGTCACCCTAGATAGTGTTTGAGCCGTTGCGTTAGCAAGAGTGCATGGCAAAAAGAATATTGTCATTCATGGTGTATGAATGACTGCAAATTGTCAGGAAATTTGGCCTGATCACCCACAATGTAGCATTGGCATATGTTTATTGTTTTTTACCCATTGTTAGACCATGGCTTTGAATTGAAATGAGCTGTTATGGAAGCAAGCCCTAATAATGTTGATCTATAGCTCCCAACAACTACCAATGTAGAATCCATGGAAATGCTGGAAGTTGCCTGGGACACAAGGTTACAAAACAGGGCCAAAGGGTGTGTCACAGGCCCCCCCAGCAATTGTGACTAACTCTTGCAGCAGCCGTAGCTTTTCCCAATCTTGTATCTAAACTACAATGTGTAGTTTTATTAAATTATTAATTTATTCCAGGAATGTAATGTTCTTTAATAATCCTCATATTCCTGGAACATAATGTTCTGAAATTGTTCTTATATACCTGGAACATATTGTTCTAGGGTCTTAACCCTACTCTGGCCTAGAGTTTATAAGCCTATCACCACATTAGCTGTCAGCATGATTGCTATATTTTTCTTTTGAGGACCTGTGAAAATATTGAAAATTATTTATAGTGATATTCCATCATTCTGCTCACAGAAACTGTTGGGTTTTGAGTTTTAAATAAAATGTATTAATAATTATTAATTCATTAAAGTCCTGGGTCAAGGCAAAGAGAAATTGAAAATAGCTTTAAATAAATATGTTATGTTTTTTTCTATAAATGAAGCAAAACAGGGAGGAATTCACAAACATGGTGGAAACTATGCGTTGTGCAGTGACCTAAAACAACCAATAAGTAATTTGCTTTCTCTCAAGGGTCTCATGTGTCAACAATTACACCTTTTTTCAACTTCAGAAATAAATATAATTTTTTTCCAATGCATACATACTTTACATACATGTAGGGTTGCCACCTTTCACAACCTTGGCAGGTGGGAGGGTCAGTGATGTCATGGGCCAGGGCTATCAGATGGAGATCAGCGATTGGCCGATTGATGCGCCAGTCTAAAAGAATGCCCTGTTCTCCTAATTTGGAAAAACATATAGGTAGTTTTGACCCGAGCAGCCCTTACAAAAACCAGGCTGTCAAGGTCAAAACCAGACAAGTAGCAACCCTACATACTTGATTGCTCAGACTGAGATGGAACTATGATAGTCTGCCTGTGACTTGTAGGAACCATCTCCCTACCACCCTTAGGTTTACATTTAACCCTTCCCTCACCTTGTTCCATTATGAAGTAATGGATTCCTTGAAGTCTCTCTGCTTTCCAGAGAATCTGTGCGCCACCCACAATGGCAAACAGAAGTCCCACAATCCACCACTTCAAACGTAAGGGAGGGGTTGAATGATTCTGTGAGCCTAAAGGCCCCCATACACGAATAGATATAATCTGGCAACAGATTAAGTCGGCAATTTATTGGGCAGTGTATGGGGCCCTTAGATGGGCTCCCCCAATTGATATCTGGCTGAAAGTCGAAACGGTTTGTTGATTTGGTCCTCGTTCCTGCCGCCCATATTCTCCTCGTCGTGATAGGGCCCATGATCAGCCCAATATCGCCCACCTCAAGGTGGGGATATTGGGAAAAGATCTACTCGTTTTCAGACCTCGCTAAACGGGGATATGTTGAAACAATATCCAGAAGGAATACCCAGAATAAGCTCTATTTTGAACACTGGCATATATTAAACATACAGGCATAGTGCACTTTAACTTTTTCAGTGTTACAAATACCCACCTTTTTAGGGATATTAGTTGCCAAAACAATCTGCTTCTAATAGACTTTACTTGAAGGAATTCCAGCTGTTTTTGTTTTGCCTGGGAATAGTCTCCATGTCTAACTTACACATTGGGCTTGTGGCACACTAAGAGTTTTAATCAGCATGGAAAAGCTGTGGTAACACAATTATTTTCTTTTTCAAAGAGTTGTTGAAAGGTTTTCGGCATGCTCAGACAGACATTATTTTATTTGATTTATGTGCTTATTTTTTCTCAGGTCATGTTTACTGACACACTAATTAAGAAGTTATCATGTAATACAAGATATACAGTACAAGGAATAAAATAAAACCAAAAATAAGGCTACATGCTATAGTAAGACACAGTGAAGTTTCATGGCCATATAAATGGGATAAATATTTTTATACTTGTCGTGGATATTCTAAGCAGTGACAATAACTGATGACATTACTAAGCACCAGAATTTAGAGATACTGAAATCAGAAAATAACCTTTTTTATTATCTATCATAACATGACAGGTTAAGAAGGGACAGTCAGGTCAGGTTTAGGAACGTCAAACGACTATCTACAAAAGCAGAACTATCTGTGAAAAACATTCAACATGACCTATAGGTAACTTTTGATGTAGATAAATATTTTGAAAAGAAAATATTTAGGGGCAGATTTATCAAGGGTCGAAGTGAATTAGACGGAATTTTCAAAGAAAAAAAAAATCGAAGTAATTTTTTGGATACTTCGACCATCCAATAGGATACTACAACTTCGAATTCTGTTTGAAGTAAAATAGTTTGAATATTCGACCATTCGATAATCGAAGTACTGTCTTGAATTCAATGCTTCGCCAAATTAAACCTGCCAAAGTGCTATGTTAGCCTATGGGGACCTTCTAGAGCAGTTTTCTAAGTTTTTTTAAGTCAAAGAAAAATCGTTCGATCGATCGATGAAATCCTTCGAATCTTTGATTCGAAAGATTTAATTGTTCGATTGAACGATTTTTCTTCGACCGAAGGATACCCAAATTTGCTGAAAAACCTTCGAATTCGATATTCGAAGTCGAAGTATTTTAATTCGATGGTCGAATTTCGAAGTATTTTTATCTTCGAAATTCGACCCGTGATAAATCTGCCCCCTAGTGTCAGTATCACTTTAAGGATATCGTTTACACAATATCCATGTCAAATTTATTACACACATATGTATGTGCGTGTGTAACTACAATTCTGGTGTATATGCTCTGAAAGCTATATTTTAAAAAATCATATAATAAATAACCTTCATTGTTAGATTAAAATATATATTATGATGCTGGGTCCGCAGTCCTATCAAAAGAAGAACTTTAGAAAACTGGTTTTGTGACCTGAAGCAGACAATGTGAGCAGCTTATAATTACAGACACTCACTGGGTCACTTGCAGACATTTTTGGGAGGGTTCAAGGTCCCCAACATATACATGACCTGTTGGTGGATTACCTCATTTCACAATTACATTTTCCGTCAGCCCTTCCCTGTGTGAATAACATTTTTGCCACAGTGAGGCCTTTACCCTATAGTACACATGCAGGTGTACAAAATATTATTGTGCAATGCACACAAAACTATTCACCAGGCCAGCAGCCTAATGCATGTGTTATTTAGTTCAATTTTGTTTTTATCTGGTGCCCAGCAAATGATTTCCTTGTATATAGTGTATAAGTACACTTGGCCAGTGAGAGAAAGAACTCCACAACAGAACAATGCCCAGCAAGCAGAAAGTCATTTGTGCATCCCAGTCACCACTATATTATTAATAACAGTTAAAGGAATGGGAGCTTTTATCCAGAATGCTTAGGGCCTGTAATTTGGATCACCATACTTTAAGGGGGTTATTTATCAACGGTTAAGTTGTGTTTTTCATGAAAAAGTTCGAGTTTTTCTAGGGTAATTTTAGTAATTTTTCAAGATGACAAAAGCTTTTTGAGATTTATTATGCACTGAAACTACAAATAGCTCAAATACATAAACACTCCAGCTAAAACCTGTCAAGATCATGTAGAAGTTTTTTGGCTGATAACTAGAACAATTTAGTATTTGGGTTTCAGGTTCTCCCCCTCCCCTCCCGATTGCATTGATTTGAGTTTTTTTCATTCAAGTTTTTCCATGAATAAGCAAACATTCATGTTGTGAGTTCATTTGAGGTAGAAAAAAAACTCGACCTTTGATAAATAACCCCCTAAGGGGTATATTTATCAAAGAGGGAAGTTAGAGCTCATCACGGTCCGCTAGAGTGAAATACCGCCTCTTTCCATTCATTTCTATGGAATTTTTAAATGCATATTTATCAAAGGGTGAAAGTGAAAGTTTACCATTTGATAAGTACGCCTTTAAAAATCCCATAGAAATGAATGGAGAGAGACGGTATTTCACTCTAGCTGACTGTGGCGATCTCTAACTTTACTCTTTAATAAATATACCCATAAGTGTATTATAAAATTATTTTATATTGAATAAAAAAAAATTGGGTCCAGATTAACTTTATCTTTGTTAGAATCAAGTACAAGGTACATTTTTATTATTACAGAGGAAAATTTGAATTATTGATTTAAAATTAAGTCTATGGGACATGACCTTCCCGTAATTTGGATAACCGATCCTATACCTGTATTAATAAATTGCCAACATATTCTGCAGTGCTGTACAATAAATGGGTGTTAATACGGAACATACAGATTTACAGCATCTGTCTGTAGTCTGTACATCTAATAATATCCTATGGCACAAGTGCAGTTGGCCCAAAATTGCGCAATGCTGTGTTAACCGTATGAGGTCTTGCAGAATTTAAAAATTTATAGGTATAATCAACATGACTTGTAACTCTCTTTCCTTTTTATTTGGGTCCAAAAGCAGGAAAACATCCGGATGGAGGCTTATACAGCAAAGGCCCTTCTTATACTGGATACCCAAGCTATATCATGATGCCAAATATGAATAATGAGCCTTACATGTCAAATGGATCTTTGTCTCCACCCATTCCAAGAACAGTAAGTCCACTGTGTTATTTAGTCAAGCTGTGTTGTTTCTTGTGAGGCGGGGGCCAGGTCACATTTCTGTGTAACATTTATGAGTCTTCAAGTTCTATTTGGCAGTACGAAGCATAAAATCACTTCTTTACTACTGGAACTGTGCATTTATTGTCTGCTAGCTTCTTCTAAAGACATTTTTTTTTGTGTCAGTTGTTAATGCAATATAGAACTTCAGTAAGCTGTTTTATTATATACAACTAAATGACACATTTCACTTATAGCCCTTATAGCTGTGTGCTGTAGTCACTATTTACAGATTTGTGTATTTTATATTGATTTGTATTTAAGGGTAACTGTTTGATTTGTCTTTTGAAGGGTAACTTTACCTTTCTAAATCAATGAAAGACCATTATTTTACTGTGAATCCCATACCACATACCTTTAAGTATCATTCTGTTAGACCAAGTAGAAATCACAGACAATTTTTTTTCTCTAGGTAAGGTTTTCTTGCAGTACAACCAATTGCTTATACTAATAGTCATAGTTGTATATTTATCAAAGAGGGAAGTTAGAGATCGCCACAGTCCGCTAGAGTGAAATTCCGCCACTCTCCGTTCATTTCTATGGGATTTTTAAAAGAGTATTTATCAATGGGTGAAAGTGAAAGTTCATCCTTTGATAAATACGCCTTTCAAAATCCCATAGAAATGAATGGAGAGGGGCGGAATTTCACTCTAGCGGACCATGGCGACTGCTAACTTCACTCTTTGATAAGCATACCCCTTAGACTCATGGCAAGATTCAGGTGTTTCAGCAGAAAAAAACATATTTGGTGGAGGGAGTTTCCTAATAGATCATTCTAAAAATTATAAGTAAGAAATAAGAAAAACATATGGGCTCATGTACAATATGTAGGCACAGAAATGGCCATGGAATTGCACCCATTAAAGAGCTTGATCACTTTTAACTTTTAGTATGATGTACAGAGTGATACTCTGAGACAATCATCAATTTGCAATTTTCATTTTTTATTTGTGGTTTTTGAGTTATTTAGGTTTTTCTTCAGCAGCTCTCCAGTTTGCAGTTTCAGCATTCTGGTTGCTAGGGTCCAACTTGGAACCATGCATTGGATAGAGACTGGAATATCAATAGGGGAGGGCCTAAATAGAACATTGAGTAAAAAAGTAGCAATAGAGCATTTGTTTATAGATGGGGTCAGTGACCCCCCATTTGAAAGCTGGAAAGAGTTAGAAGAAGAAGGCAAATCGTTCAAAAACTATAAAAAAGAAAATGTAGGCCAATTGAGACGTTGCTTAGAATTAGCCATTCTTTAACATACTAAAGGTGAACCACCCCTTTAAAACTCCATACACAACATGCTTGGCCTACTCGCACTCAGACAATTAGCCAGTTGTGCCTGATTTAATCGGTGAGGCACAAAACACAATACACAGCTCACTCCTGTGCAAACCTGGTACCTAACCTCCATGTGGCACCAGTTGCATCACATGCAATCAAAGGCCATGTACATGTATGTTTGTGTCCCACATGTTGCCTCTTCTCTTTTAGGTGCAAGTTGCACCTATTTTCATGCATATGTTTGCGCTTCCTTTATATGGCACAATATTTTTGAGCATGGTTGTGTTTGTGAAATTCTGGGAAAGACTGCTACATTATGGGTAAAAGTTATGGTCAGTTGCACCAATTTCTCAGCAGTTTGGTTGATTTTTTACAATGAGAAAGGCATTACAAGTTTGGTGTCTGGCACCTTTTCATGGAACGATTCCCATAGGGAGGAAGCACACCAAACATATGATTTTGCCTTTTAGGACATTTATTCAGCAGTGTTGGCACAAGCTTTCGGGGTCAACCCCTTCCTCATTATTGCACCTGAGGAAGGGGTTGACCCCGAAAGCTTGTGCCAACACTGCTGAATAAATGTCCTAAAAGGCAAAATCATATGTTTGGTGTGCTTCCTCCCTATGGGAATCGTTGTATGAAAACCAGGCTTGGAAGTAGCTGGAGGAGTTGAATGCACCCTAAAGAAAAAAGGAAAAGTAAGTGGTGTGCCGAAGAATATGTATGCTGGTATATGTTGAACATTTTCATGGAAGCAATGATGAAGTGTGAAAAATTTGGCAGATGACAAAAGCTACAATGTGGCAGGAGGAGAAACCTCAATTTATCACTGAAAAAACGGTACTACAAAGTGATTATTTTAGCACGTTTCTGTGTGCCGGCCAATTGTTCATTATAGCAACTGTAAGTGTCATCGCACCCAAGTGGGATGTTCAAATACAAATGTTCCCATAGTCTGCAGACTTGTTAGGTATTTGCGCTGGGACAAGCCTTAGTGTTTCTGTGCATGCTGCAGTTGTGATATTCTCTAACAATATGCAATTGTTCTTCATTTTTTATTTGTTACATTTGTTGAATTGTTTAGGTTTTCTTCTGCAGCTTTCTAGTTTGGAATTTTGGCAGCTATCTGGTTGCTAGGGTCCACTGACAGCTGAAGCAGTAGAGAATACAGAGGCTGAATTCTTTGTAGCCTTCATATTCAGTAAAGTATGTCTTTTAAGTTTTTCAGATGCATATTCTGTGGATCAGGTGCTGCAAAGTGTTTTCTAAATAAGGCAGCCAAATGTGTTTTAACGTATGAAACATACAAAAAAGAAACGTCAAATTTCGTCCCTCCGATGCTGAATAAGAACTGTCAATGGTGCAATTTGAGGGCTGCATTACTCAAACAAGGGAGCCAGAAGTGAAAATGTAAAGCACGATCCCCTGGCTTCTGTAATAGATTTCTTTAACCCATGAGCTCTCACTTCCAAATGTGCCAGTTTCATAGAGGAGGGAAAATCTGCTTCGGATAAGGAAAAACATGGTCTTAGCATTCTTTATATTCTTCCAGTTAGTGAGTGAGCCTACATAGATTTAATCTAAAGCATTCTCCCTCTGTGCCGCATAGGGCTTGTGTTGAAAGGGTTGGCTTGTGTTGAAAGATACTTTGTGTAGCATTTTTCCCCCACTGATGATTTAAGCAGCAAATGCGGTCTAGCACATTGAGTGGATTGCATGTTTTTGCCTTTTAATTGTAAACATTTGTGCATTTGTTTTGTTGTCCAGCAGAGAGAAATCATTGTGCAACACTTATTAAATGTAAAAATCATATTCACGTGGACACTAACCAAAATATCAACAGATTTGTTCAGAGTTATTGTTTTATCTGAAGGAAAGTAGAGATCATTCTTGTTTTTGGTGTTTTTTCCAGGGCCTACAACAATACCTTTATCCATCAATATTTGTATACTTGATTTATACTCTTCTTTTTGCAATGCAATATATATATATATATATATATATATATATATATATATATATAGATAGATAGATAGATAGATAGATAGATAGATAGATAGATAGATAGATAGATAGATATACAAGCAATCCAAGAAGATCCGCAATCAAAGGTCTTACTACTTAAATAAAAATGTTTTTATTGCAGAGCTTAAAGCCTAACGTTTCGGCCTCATTCAAGGCCTTTCTCAAAGTGTATTAATCATAAACATGAATGCAATATATACATACACTGGCAGGAAATTGCGATGACGATGCTTGCTGGTAATTAACATAATCAGGTTATTATATATTACAAAAGAACCCCCCTACATATATTTAAATTACTTGGATGTCATCATGGCCCTTTCTGTGATTCATTTAACCCCAACCTCCCCAATAAAAAACATGTTGAAAAACAACTCACATAGTTACCCATATCGACTTTTTCTTTTTTTCTTTTTTAAAAACTACTTATGTATAATTTTTTAAAGTTACTAGGGCTACTAATGTTGCCAAATCTGAGGATGTAACTATAAACGCGTGGACATAATTCTCTCTTGGCTCTCTCAATTTAAAAGCCCCATGTAAAGTGATTGCCTTTTCTTACATGTGTTATATATATGTATAATCAGTATGGCCTCTGATCCAGTAGTTAATCCTCCTCACCCATGTATATAATGCATCCATGTTTGTGATTAATGCACTTTGAGAAAGGCCTCGGATGAGGCGAAACGTTAGGCTGTAAGCTCTGCAATAAAACATTTTTATTTAAGTAGTAAGACCTGTGAGTGCGGATCTTCTTGGATTGCTTGTATATATATATATATATATATATATATATATATATATATATATATATATATATATATATATATAAAGTTGTCTGTGGTGTCCGCACTCCTTAGCTTGTGAGTTCGAGGTGCACGATCAATAAATCATAAATAAAGGTTGGAAGGATCAGCACACTCCATTTTGCGATGAACAAAGTGTTTTTTATTAAACACACATAACTCCAACGTTTCGGTTCCGCCTGGGAACCTTGATAAAGGTTCCCAGGCGGAACCGAAACGTTGGAGTTATGTGTGTTTAATAAAAAACACTTTGTTCATCGCAAAATGGAGTGTGCTGATCCTTCCAACCTTTATATATATATATATATATATATATATATATATATATATATATATATATATGTATATATATATATATTTAGGAACAGAGATTCGCACGCACACCGAATCCTCTTTTCTCCAAACGATTTATTAGGATACAAAAATCGTTACATCGTATTTACATCGACGTTTCGGTTGTGCTCTACAACCTTTTTCAAGTAGATAGCACAACTGAAACGTCGATGTAAATACTATGTAACGCTTTTTGTATCCTCATAAATCCCTTGGAGAAAAGAGGATTTGGTGTGCGTGCGAATCTCTGTTCCTGCACAGCACCCGATATTTATCGATCGTCTGATAGCGTGTGCGGACATTGGAGGCTTATATATATATATATATATATATATATATATATATATATATATATATATATATATATATATATATATATATATATATATATATATATACACTGTCCCAAGGTGCACACCGTTTCCATTGTTACAGACCTGGGTGCCTGCCGGTATGTAATAGAGTCAAATGTAGAGGATAGCGGCACTCACAGGATTTGCGACAGATTCAAGGTTGGAAAAAATCTTTATTGAAGCTCAACGTTTCGATCCCCCACAGGGATCTTCGTGACGAAGATCCCTGTGGAGGATCGAAACGTTGAGCTTCAATAAAGGTATTTTCCAACCTTGAATCTGGACACAGGACTTGTATTGAATGAAAGAAAACAAAATTTTATTGCGACGTTTCGGCTCTGATACTAGAGCCTTCCTCAGCACCTGAGGAAGGCTCTAGTATCAGAGCCGAAACGTCGCAATAAAATTTTGTTTTCTTTCATTCAATACAAGTCCTGTGTGTGCGGTTTTTCCAATCCTTGTATATATATATATATATATATATATATATATATATATATAGTACACAAATTATATCCTTATAAACCGTGACTAGTGATGTCATCAGTTATAAACGGTGAGTAGTGATGTCATTTTTGTCTCAGTAAAACTTGTGTATTATAATAAAGTACCCCCTGTTGCAAAATATGAGGATATTAGAAGTTACCTCAGAGTTCCATGACCTGTATAAAAACAAGGTCATGAAACTCCTCGATAACTTATGATATCCTTATAATTTACAAGGGGTACTCACTATATATAACTATATATACTGTATACCGGTATATATTTAAAAAGATTTAGCAGCTGTTGCCTAAGCTCAGACACAAAAGAGTACAAATGGAATAAATAAAAATCTCCTATTTGCATTTTGTACAAATCATGAGTGTGCCAGTTTATAATTTTTGCCTAATACTCTTATTACTAATCACCCAAGTTATTGACTTATAGAGGATCAAACGGAGATCCAAGAATTCCGATGTCTGGTAAATGCCTGAAGGTGATGAGAGGAAGTTGTCAGGAAGCTGGCCATGCAGTAGTGAAAATGTAACGATCAATACAGAATGGGATTTTAAATATTAGTGTTACTAGCATAAATAGAATTCTGGAAGCTGAAGGGTACCAGTGTAGAGATTCATTTAGAGAGGCAGCTGTAGGGAAGCATCTGATAAGGTGATGGACCCAGCAGCATTCAATATATACAGGAGCAGATACAAACTTTAGGTATGGCAGAGGGCTGCAAAAATCATGAAAGGCTGTATTCTGGTCACGTTGCAAAGAAGGCACCAGCTAAATTTGGAATGTAAGTTATGAGAACTCCTAGGAAGGGCATTTTGCCGCATTCATAATTTTAAAAAATTTAGAGATTCATTTTATTTTTGTTGGCAGAAACTGCAATAAACTTGTTAGTTTGGTCCCCATAGGCATCCTTGTCTGTTATTTATAACCAACTTTACTATTAGATAATTACTGACAAATGGGATGCATACACTAGTGAGTGTGAATGGGTGCTGTTTCTATTGTATTGCCAGTTGGCTCTGTTCTCCTTTGTGTCACACTCATTCTAAATTCCATTATATATTCCATGATTATAGTATTCCTGCACATGGGTGTGCTAAGAAATATTTTACATAACATGAGCAACACCTGCTAATTGAGTAAATTGCTTTGTTTTTCTTTCTAAAGGTTTTTACTTCAGTTGTTTTCAGATCACCAGAAATATAGATTTTCTTTTTCAATTGGTCTGCATCTTTTATTTCTTTAGTTTTTCCAAAATGTATGTTTAAAGGGGTGGTTCACCTTTAAGTTAACTTTAGTGTGTTATAGAATGGCCAGTTCTAAGCAACCTTTCAGTTGGTCTTCATTATTTATTTTTTACAATTTTTGAATTATTTTCAAGTTTCTTCTGACTCTTTCCAGCTTTCAAATGGGGGCTGCTGACCCCATCTAAAAACAAATGATCTGTAAGGCTACAAATGTATTGTTATTGCTACTTTTTATTACTCATCTTTCTATTCAGACCCTCCTCTAATTATATTTCATATTCTCATTCAATTCAATGCATGGATGCCATGGTAATTTGGACCCTAGCAATCAGTTTGCTGATATTGCAAACCGGAGAGCTGCTAAATAAAAAGTTAAATACGGTAACTCAAAAACCACAAAAAAAAAAGAAAAAAAAAGAAAGCCAATTGCAAATTGTCTCAGAATATCACTCCACATCATACTAAAAGTTAATTTATAGGTGAACAATCCTTTTAAAGTTTATTGTGGCTGTGTTTCAGTATGGCCGCTCAGTGATCCAGGTGCAGATTATGACCGTATAAAATTTTCTACATATAAATTGGTACATTTCTCAGCAGCATCTGTGGAATATTACCAACTATTGTATCAATTGGAAATTCAGGGATTCTGCAAAGATAAGTAATAAATCAACTAAAGTGATCAATTTAAAACAATTTACAGAGTTGGCGACCCCCTCCTATGGTTGCTTTAGAAAGATATTAGAAGGTAAAAAATAAAACTTTACACTTTAATATTAGAACAGTTACACATAGAAAATGGAAAGTAATTGAAAAAAAAAAAGTCTTCATTTCTGGTGAAATATCTGAAACCAACGGAATTGAAAAAAAGGGTTGCAAGGTGAACAACCCCTTTAATGGTTTTCACATTTCTTGGAAACCAAAGCTAGTATGGTTACTACTTTTTTTTTTTTTTTTTACAGTTTTTCCCTTATATTCATCAGTAAGCCGCTTTACTGGCTGTTTGGCTGTATCTGATCTATGAAGCGGAAGCCAGCTGACATATTATACTATTAACCACAGCCTTGGTAGTAAACAATGGGGCCTTTCCTCTCTCAATCTCTATGCTATTACCTTGCCTTGCTTTTTAACTGTTGCGCTTTTCAACTGTCAACTGCTTTTTAACCCAAAGTGGGATGCATACAGACGCAGCGCTTATACTTCTGATGTGTGACAACAATGAGTGACAATGTCTGTCTGGCCGTTATACCCACCAAGTGGTGATACAGAGATCTGAGCTGGCTCTGCTGTCAGATAAGAAGCCCACCGCTGCACCATCTGTTTCCTCTTTTTTGTCAGGATTACAAAAGCACCTGGGGTGATAATTAGGATACATACATAGGACCAGTGACCACTAATCATATATCTCAATGCCATATGCAGCATTTTAGGTATGGCTGGTATAAAATACTTCTGTAAAAATACAATAAATAATAATAATTGTATGCTTAGCTCTGGGGTGAAAATAAAAGATGCAGGGCATAATTTATTGAAAAAAGTTTGGTCATATATAAATAGTCCTTGTGTTTTTTCTGCACTCCAAATGGTGGTAAATGACCCGGGTGCTACCCACAATAAAGTAAGTAATAAATATTCAAGATAAGTGGGTGCACACCAGGAACATTTGCACAAGTTTTAAAATGTAAACATATTTTATTAGAGTAATTAAAAACAGGCCAACGATTTGGTCTCCTCCTCAGACCTTTATCAAGACCTTGATAAAGGTCTGAGGAGGAGACCGAAACATTGGCCTGTTAAATTTTAAAACTTGTTTAAAACGTTCCTGGTGTGCGCCCACTTATCTTGAATATATATATATATATTTATATATATGTGTATAAATATACCGGGTAGTTTCTCCAATATGTGATATCCTGAGACACTTTACAATTGGTTTCCATTTTTTATTATTTGTGGTTGATGAGTTATTTAGCCTTTTTTTCAGTAGCTCTCCAGTTTGCAGTTTCAACGGTCCAAGTTACCCTTGCAACCATGCACTGATTTGAATAAGAGTCTGGACTGTGAATAGGAGAGGGCCTGAAAAGAAAGATGAGCATTAAAAAGTATTAATTACAATACATTTATTAGCCTTACAGAGCATTTGTTTTTAGATGGGGGTCAATCTCTAGGCAGGTATAGATAGGCCAGCAGGTATAGATAAGCCAACCTAGAATTTATTATATTGCATCTATAGTTCACTTAATCCTGTGTAAACTCTGATCAGCATTTAAAGAGGAGCACCAAGCAGGTATTACCCTCTCACATAAAAGTGGTACAAGATGTGTTATTATGTCAAGGCCGGTTTTCTCCAGCATTGAAGAAAATCATGTAAAAAATTACAAGATGTCAACTAAGATATATGTATGTGTTGGTGAACCTACCTTTCCAGTAAGACAGCTCTGTCAGCCTTGCTGCCTGTTTTTGTGGGCCAAAAGGAAATCTTTTGGCAAATGAAAACCAATCTGACATTAACCATGTAGTACAGTGGTTGCCAAATGCCAGTTGGGTGAATGCTTAGGTACAATTTTGGATATCCCTAGAATTATAGCAGAATGGCTGTTTTAACCAAGTCTTCTTACAAGTACTTGGAACTAGTATGTTTTAACCCACAAAAGTATCGCTATTTAAGCAGTTAATGAACCCCAGCCTATTAATTTGTCAAGCTTGTGGAGAAATCCTTTTTATCAATATATATGACTGAAGCCAAATGATGTTGGATGTTGAAGGATTGAATTGAAAATTAGAATTTTCAAATTTTTTTTATGGTCAAAACTCAAATTCGACTAGGGAATTATCCAAACTCAATTCGAATACATTTTTTAGAGATTTATCATACTCTGGTCCTTAAAGAATTATTCGCCACCTAAAAGCTGCCGAATTACTGTTTAAGTCAATGGGAGAGGTCCAGGAATCAAGGTGGAGATGTTTGCAGCCTTCCTGACATTCACGTTTTTTTCAGGGGAAAAAACTCAAATAGAGCTTGTTCGAATTCGATTAGAATTTTCGGGTAGTTTAAATTCGTCCGAGCTTAAAAAATTTGATTTTATTAATACATTTCCCCAAGTCGAATTTCAAATTCAAAGGGAGTCTTAAAAAACTCACATGAATTAAAATTCGACCCTTGATAAAGGTGCCTCTAAAAAGATGGAGGATGTCTATCTGTATTTCATAAAGACAAGTGTCTGTAGAAACGAGTGGAATGGAATTTTAGAGCGATGATTTTGAATTATGAAACAATTACACAGGTCTCTTAACCATTGTGTTCTTCTAGTTTCCTGTGTATAAGCTAAAATCTTAAATAAAAGTATTGCTGTGCTTATTTCAATGCAGCACTCTTGTGCAAAAATTCAGAGTAATGTGTGAAGAGTATCATGTATCTGTAATCCGGTTTCCTCGGGTTCTTGCTCCTAGTTAATATAATGCCAGCCAGATGAAATAGTAAACACGCTGTGTATTACCATAGCCTGTAGCCCTACCATATAATAATTATTGCCTTTTTGGCTGCAGTTTGTACTGAGCAGTCCATATAGAGAATCCTGAAAATATTTACCTAAAAAAGCAAGATATATTTATCCATTAAATGTTCATGGCACTGGAATCCAAAACAAATGGTTGCTGCATAGATGTTGCATGATTCAATTACCGAGCTGTGAAATAAGTAATCTTTTTCAGCTTTTTTTACTTAAAGAAAACAGCTACGGGTGATGTCAGAGCCAGCACTAAAAGCATTGAGAATCCTGGCAGGATATAATGCAGCTGCAATCCAACATGATGCTGGAAATGGGGTTGTGAGAGCATAAAGGCTTTCCGTATTCCCAGGGTGCACAACTGCTTGCGGCCTTGGCTTTGATCTCTTCAAAGGCTGCTGCCTCCTCCCAGTTGAGGAGACTTGGCTGCCGCTCACTTGCATTGAAAAAAGGCAGAGGTCTCTATTCAGGCAGAAATCAATCACTGTGCAGGAACAATTATGTGTAATTCAACCATCATGGAAACAGGACGAGATTATGGGTTTGTTACCTGAGTGACTGCGTGGTGATGGGGAGCAGAGTCCTGCTGACACGCCACATTCTGATGACAATAATAGGCACATGAGTGATGTAGTGTGTAGGGGGAACACAATGACAAATGTTGGTCATGCTGTCCAGCAGAGCAGAAAATAAGGTTACAATTGGCAAATAATGCTTGAATATGTAAGCGTATTTTAGCAAGCTGGGCAACTGGCAGGAATGCATACAACATAGATCATTGACGTGCAACCGAGAAAAAATGACTGCTGCATGAGATAAGACTGTGCGTGTTTGTTTTGGAAATGTTCAGTTCACACCTGCGAGTGTGTTCAGAGAGACACACAAGGGCATGTGAAGCAAGGCATAAGTATAGCCATTCAGCGGTCTGGCACATGGCTTGGCTTCGTTTGTGTTTGCAGGGAAAATGTACATAGTACTGACAACATTCTGTAAAGTGTAAGGGTACTTCAGGTTCTTTGTTAGGTTGCTTTACAGTACTATATAAAATGTTCCCTTTGGAACAACTGGCATGGAGATATTTTGTCCAGGACACTCCAACTGCATCATAACTGTGGATACAAAAGCTACAGCGACTGTTTCCAGCATTGAAAGTGGCCCCACAGCTAAAGCTTTTTTATTACCCATGTTTCAGGGAATCAGCTCAATTTTGTACACCTATATTGTAACCATTCATCAGTCCAGGCACTTAAAGCAGTGTCTTTGTAGTAACTCTGCATTTTTGCACTATATAACAGAACATTTCCTAATGCAAATCTTAAAATAGCTCATGTATTTTCCTCGCTGATATTGCTTGTGCTGTTTTATTTAGTAGCAGTTAATATATAGGTTGTTGAGCAAGTGATCATAAAGTAAAATCATAAAGAAAGATTGCTGTGCTTCTCAGTCTCAATGGCTAATTTCATATTTTTAATACCAATACCAAGGAATACTGAGTCCTGCAACTGCGCCACATACCTGTGCCACACAGGTTAATAACGGTTCCCACAGTTAGGATGAATCAGACCTAGTTCAAGTGCAGCTATGGGCAAAGTCACCAGATCACTACAAAAGTGGAGCATCATCAAGCTCCGGCCTCTGACATGTCACCCCTTGTGATGATGTTCATTGGGTCAGAGAGAGGTTCACTGTATTGTTGTAGTAACATCTGAATATGCCTGATGGTCATTTGGTTTATCTGAAAATGACCAAGTTGAATGATCTGGTCCCTCTTTGTGGCCAGCTGTGAGTATGTTCCTGTCTCATTTAGAGCAAGCTACAGAATTTTGGGTGGCTGGAGATGATTCCAGAGAGCATAGGGAGATGGGTCTTCAGTGGGTCATTCATGCATTCTGTTACAAAAGTGACCTCCTGGTGGTTTGGAAGCTTATCAAGCAGTAGGTGCCGTGCCTGTCTTTGTGTAAGTATCTCCCTATATATTTACTTGTCTCTGCTTACAGCGGTTCTCCTGCAAAATGTATCTGGTCAACGGAAGATACCACAAAAGACAATGGGTTGGATGCTGGATAATACACTGCAGGCAGTGTTTCCACTGAATGAAATCCTTCTGTCTGATTTCCATGTGTCGTACAATGGTTTTACATTCATAATTGGCATTTTCTGTGCCTGTAAAGGGACATCCCTTTGTGCACATAATGGTAAGAAACTTCTGTTTCTTCTAATCAGGCTTGGGCCTCAGTATACGCAGCGGCTGTCCTCCTCAGAGCCATAGTATTTGCAAAATATAAATCCTTTCTGATAAACATTGTAGCCAGAGTAAGCGCAAGGTGCCAATTTGCTTCTTATCCCTCAGGGGAAAGGCCAATTAGGAAACCAGGCTTTAGAAGCTTAGATAGCTGGCAGTGTCTTGTAATACTCAATATAGCTTTGTTGCGGCATGTTTGTCTGCATCAAGCAGGAGTGCACGCCAGATCACGAACAACTTTAACGATGGTGGTCACTAAGCTGAAGAGATAAATGCTTTTTGAAGAGCTTTATGATAGGAACCCCAGATCATTTATACAAACACAGCCATACTCACACGGATATTTGTACTTTGGTATCTGGGTCACTTTCTGATGGGATATTTCAACTCCATTTTTTAAACTGACTTTTTGTTTTTATTTTTTTTATTTTTATGAACCAAAGACAAATTGTGAAAGAAGCTCATTTTCTACAGCACTGTCTTTGTAAGAATGCCTTGTTTATTATTTGGGTATAAAGAAAGATCTCTTTGTTTTGGGTTCCTGGCAGTCTTTTTCACAGCCACATACAGTAATATCGGCATTGTTGTCATATTTTCCTCATAGGGAAAACTGAAAATGAAAGGTAGAAACAAGGAAAATGAATGATTATGAAGAGCACTGATGCTGAGTTTAGTACACAGGGCCACGCTTACCTTTTATGCTCCTCAAGCAGAGACATCAGAGATCTGAGCAATGCTTTGAGTTACAGATCTTCAAACAATATAAGTCAAAACAAAAAATCAATCCCTCCAGTCCCTTGGAGCAGTTATCTAGAGATAAAAGACAAAAATAAAGTTATGCTAAAGCAGAGTTGGGAAAAGGAACAGAAATACCAAAGAACTTGGGCAGAGCTGAAGTGGACCTTGGATGAGCCAACATCAATGAGCCTTCTCATCAAAAATGGTTGCTCTTGCCAACTCTTTTCCGTAAGATCCAATGCGCTCTAGGGCTGCCTAAAGGGGTGGCTTTTGTAAACTATCTCTTTTTTTTCTTTCCATCTTTCTCTTCACAGTTTTTTTTACATAGTCACATGGGACCTGGAATATATAGTACCACACTGAAGGCCATTTAACTACTCCTAATTGAAATTTTAGCAAGTTTGCTGTTTCCAGGAGAAACACACTTTGTGTAAATATATATATATATATATATAGGGGCAGATTATCTTAAGGGCAAATTGCCGCCAGCGACCGATTCGTACACATCGCACCACTTCTCCAGGCTCAAATTCGCTACCACTGCGCTAATTCACTAATATGCGAAGTTGCGCCCTGATCGCTGAAAGCTGGCGACCTTTCGCTATCGTTACTTCAGCAGTGCAAGCATTTCATAGCGAAGATGTGCTAGTTCATTTGTGCCTAGCGAAAATTCACTAGTGATCTTGCACTTATGTCAATTTGCATAGGGCGGTAATTTAAAGTTGTATGGAGGTCTTTATTATAAATGTTGCTGCAAATGCTTGAAGTTAACACTTCTTCTTATAAATGTCCTTTCCTCCTTAAAGGAGAAACAAACCCGTACTAGAAAAAAACACTACCCTGCATAGACCAACCTCCCTCCTCCCCCACAGCCTAAGTGCCCCCCGGGCAAATGCCACTAATTTTTTACTTACCCCTCTGTGCAGATCTGGCCTCGGGAGTTCACAAGCGCCATCTTCTTTTTTCATTCTTCTTCAGAATCTGAGTGGAGTTTCGCCACATGCGCATTTGGAGTAAACAACTGCGCATGCACTGAAAGTCACGATAATTTCCAAAATATTTTCGGAAATTTTTGTGACTTTCGGTGCATGTGCAGTCATGACCGGAAGTTTACTCCCACTGTGCATGCGCCGAAACTCCGCTCAGATTCCGAAGAAGACCGAAAAAAGAAGATGGCATCCGTGAACATTCAAGGCCAAATCTGCGCCATAGTGTACAGACCATATGCCGAAACCTGGACTGGAAGTATACATGGAGTATCACATTGAGATTTTTATCCATTATTTTACTTAATGTATTAAAAGTGGGACTCACTTGTGTGTGACAGTGTTCTTCTGAATGAAGAATTATCTTTGGACCCAGTTGTCTAAGACTTTAAAACCAGAACAAATAGCATATGTAAAGGGGTTTATCCTGATTTTTTTTTTGGCCAGGCTTCACAAAAAATTGCTCCCAGGGGCATAACTACAGAGGAAGCAGAGGGGTTGCCAGGAGGTATAAGGGCCCCATGAGGCCCTACATCATATACAATTTCAATAAATACTGGTAAAACAGGTCAACCTCTAGACATTTTGGGGGTTTGAAAAATGATTTGCTGTGGGGCCCAGTAATATCTAGTTACGTCACTGATTGCTCCCCCATTATTTAAAAGACAGCCTTCCACAACAGGGTGCTGTCATGGTCAAATAAGAATAATTGTCACCTGGCCATGGAGCTATTAATCACCTTAGGAATAAAATGGCCTGAACCATTATATGTTCCATTTCCGTAATGTAGCTTTAACCTTTTGAGAATGTATTTAACATGGCAACACACTAGCTGAATTTGAACAATATCCCCACTCTGTTGGCTGTTTATTCAACCTAACCACATATGTATGAGTTCCTACATTTCTTCTGCCCCTGGAAGGAAGTGAGCCATTCAGCTATATCATATAACTTGACTTGAGGAAATTTACGAGTGCACATAACTATAGCGAGTATTACCACATGCTAATTTCATACAGGAAGACAGTTTTCATTTAACACAGGATCTTGTCATTCTACACTCTGTACATGAGGAGGGTTCTGCTCTCAGAGGTTGGTGGGAGATTTCGCTAAAGGACTGCATTTTGATTGGCCCAAACTAACACCAAGCTCTAAAAAGTTTCTGAAAATGTGGAAGTGAAAGTAGTAGCTGCTTTCTAATGAGTGAGAGTAAATCACTATATTAAGAAACAGTCACAGCAGTTACAAAAAAAATGACAATTTTTTTTGACCCGGGCCTTGCAAGTCAGAAGCAGACAAGTAGGAAGATAGTTGTTTCCCTTCAGTGTAACAGTGTATCTGTCCCAGAGAAATGCTTGACCTTTCCCATGCCTTTGATCAGGCTGGCAAACAGTGAGCTAATGAATAAGATGTGGAGTAAAAACAAAGTTGGGAAAGACCCATGTTTTTACACTGAGGGATTGTAATATGTGGAATTTTTGCCTTTATCCTCACTGATGTCATTGTTAACTGTTTACTGAGACTTTTCTAATACACAGAATCGAATGTGGGCACAAAAGGCAGTGACAGTTTTCTGTGGCAGTGTCCATTCTGCCAGTTGGGTTGTTATGGTAAATGAGACACAAGGTATATATTACAAAGCTCCCTTTGCACGCGGCACAGATATGTTATTTTTAAATATACCTGTGTAATTGCATTCAATTGAGTGCAAACTGTGGCCTGCCTGTGTGGTGCTCAAAAAAAGTTGCACACCATAGCTCCCACCTAGCACCTTCAACAAAGTTCGCATCGGGTGTATTTATTCCAGAAATCTAGGAAGAACACTGCATTGTAGGAATGAAGCATTGGGTTTATGCTCATGTTTGTGTCTAGCACTGTGTCCCCATAAGTAAATGGGGATCGTCCTTTTCTCCAGGTTAAATTAAATAGCTATAAAATGAAGGAAATATGTAGGATATGCTTCCCTGGACACTATTTCAATTTACTTTAATATGTTTAATTGAACTGTTTGTATTATAAAGAGTAATTAAAAGCTTATGTTTCCTCTGCTGGTAAACTGAGATTGAATCAAACTCTCAAGGGCATTTAAGGGCTTGGTCACCTAAAAGGTACTTTTACTATATTGCCAGCAGTAGTATTGTAAGAGAATGTGCCAATTGTCTTGATTTTTTTGTGTGTGTGTTTTTTTTAATTATGCACATTGTTGTTGTGCTGCTCTGTAACAGATATTTTGTGCTAAGGCTTGTCTAGCCTAGAAAACAGGCGGTAGCTTTAAAGGAGCAGTAACACCAAAAAGTGTCTTATAGGAATGACAGTACTGTAAAATGTACTGTTGCGCTACAATGGTACAAATGGTGTGTTTGCTTCAGAAAGACTACTATAGTTTATAAAAACAAGCTGCTGTGTAACAATGGGGGCAGCCATTTCAACAGACAGGATACACAGTAGATAACAGATATTTTCCGAAGCTTCCCATTGTATACAAAAGAGCTTATCTGTTATCTGCTGTGTATCATGTGTTTCTAAAGCAAATACATCTGCTGTACCAGTGCAGCATAACAATACATGATATTTTCTTTACTTTAAAACACTTTAATTTTTTTGGTGTTTTTGTTCCTTTAGGGTGGTGGCACATGTGAAGATTGGTGAGATTAGTCGCCTCTACTGTGGTCGACTAAGCTCCCCGAAATGGCTTCCCGCCGGCAAGAATGCTAGCTAGCGGGATGGCATACGGATTGCTTCGGTTTTCGGAAGACTCCGGAAATCGATCCAAATGCCATCCCGATGGTGATTAGCATTCTTGCCGGCGGGAAGGCATTTTGGGGAGATTAGTCGCCAGCAGTACAGGAGATTTGTTGCTGGGCGACTAATCTCCCCGTGTGCCACCACCCTTAAAGAAGAAGAAAAGGCTGTATTTACTTGGGGGTGCCACAAGTTAGGCAACCCCAAGTGATTGTATTTACTTACCTGAAACCTTGGGCAGGTGCACCGGTCCAGGGGTTTTCCAGCAAGCACCACAGATCAATTGGCTTCCGGGTTCTTTATTTGCGCAGATGCGCATGCACAGTAGCGTGAAAAGCCAAACTTTAGCGAAGAATTTGGCTATTTCATTCTACTGTGCATGCGTCTTCCCCGGGAAATTTGAAGAAAGACGACAAAGGAAGCCGATCGATCCGTGGTGCTTGCTGGGAGAACCCCCCGGACCGGTGCAGTTTTCTCTTGATAGGAGCACGGCCTGGGGTGTGAGGTAAGTGTATATATAATCGCTTGGGGGTGCCTAACTTTTGGCACCCCAAGCAGATTGGCCTTTTTTCTTTAAATGTGATTAGTGGAGGGCCCATACAAAAAGCAATACAAAATCTGACTGACTGTAAGGCTTCAATTTCATTGTTAATATGTTTTTGGTTAATGGGGTCATAGTCAAACTGCATGAGTGTTAAAGCTAAATGTGTGACACTTGACATGAGTGATTTCTTCCACTGGCTATCTGTTATTAGGTGATGAGAGCCACAGACTGCAGAACTGACAAGGAACTCTGTTTTGCTCAGGATGAGGGTGCTCTAGAGGTCAGGTTCTCTGATGGCCTAAAGTACCCCAAAATAATGCACCTTAGCACAGGCATACTTCCATAACCAATGAAAAGACACAATAATATTAAAAACAGAATAGACAATTTCCATAATAATAGTGTTGGTCCAGCTCGATTCTCCTTGTGCCTGGGGATTCCAGGTATTTATGAAGGGCTTATTTTTGGGACCTTAGGGCCACAGCTCCATCCACCTCATTGTGAAATCAGTAGTTGTGCTAGTGGGGGCCTAAAATACTCTTTTTTTTGTAGCTTATATTCAAATAAACTCTTTGATTTTAGCCTGTAAACTAACTAAGAATGTAGTATTTTTGATGACATGTCAAAGGTGAGGTACCAGTGGCCTCGTCCTAGACGAGGAAACAATATTCTGTTTATATAAGTGTGGTCATTGAAGAATGCATTGATTCTCCTTCCTTCCGTTCTATCTCCCCTTATATTCTCTTGTTATATGTTTGCAATACACAAAATAAATAAACAATCCTTTCAAAAAATGCATTGATCAAGTATCAATTGAATTTTTTGTTCTTCATCTTAGAGTAATCTTGAACTCTGACATTAGCTGACCACCGGAAGGATAGGCTGGAGATAGGATTGTTCAGTTTAGCACTGTATGTTCTCTGAGGTCACTTGCAGGAAGAAATAGAACCTTTATATCTAAAGATATATCACAAGGTTGACTTTGTTCTCTTGTTATCAATAATCTAGCTGGCAGCTATACTGCAAATATTAAATAGGCATTGTTTCAAAACACCAGGCACTTTGGTATAGGGAAGTAATAGATTTTAATGACGGGTTTTTAGTAATGAATTTTTACACAGTGGGTCACAATGGTTCTGCACAACGAGGTGGATGATGGGTATTTAATCGACAGTTCTATAGAGAGCCATGGATGCTACTTGACCCTTGTTAAAACCACCACACTGCTTTTCTTTACTTTTTAGTTATCTGTGGTTTTGGTTTTTTCTTACCCGGGCAATTTAACCTTTCAGGCAGGCAACAACATTGGCAAAAGTATATTACTTTCCAGTGACATTGGAGTTGCTGTAGTGGGCTTTTTTGAGCACTAAAGTGTGTGATATTGCTACTGAATGAAAAGGTGTTTACAAGCATTTTTCTAACTGCTTACAAGGCCATTTCTTGTGGGCAACATAATGTCCCATCTGCCAATACTGTAAACATGTAGTAGTGTTTCTTATACTGGTGGGTTGTTGGCGGGCGATGTAGAGAATAAAATGGAGTGGGATGCGCAATTTCATCTTGGAAAGAGAATTTGTTAATTTACTTACGCTTACTTCAGTTTTAATTCAGTGGGTATATAAAGGTCATATGTATGTATTTTATTTATATTGTTTATTATTATTTTTATATTAGTGATGTTGGTGAAATTGCCAGTTTTTATTAAAAAATGTCAGGAAAGCAAAATGAAGACAATAGAGATCCTCTATTGTCCTAGGCCATGAGCCCACCCTAAAACAAATGTGGCAAGAGCTTCCAATGTTAAACAAAAGTGTTAATAAGCTATATTTAACATAATCCCACTTTAAATATTTAAAAAAGCTGTAGCTTCATTTTATTAATTCGCCAGTTGGAACCTGGCGAAATAGACTTTGGTGAAAAGGGTAACGTATAGAAACTTTCACGGATTAGCGGATTAACGATCCTTCACCTGAGCAAAAATTCACCTGGCCAAATAGTGTAGCACTGAGGCTTTCCGCTAGCGAAGTGTGTTACTCGCATTTCAGTAAATTGCCGTTGTTGCTGCGAAGTGTGAATTTTCACCCACAATTCTCTCTTTAGTACATCTGCTACCAATAAAACTGACCATAGACACAAATGTGAATGATGTTTTGCACTGTAGAATATGCTGGCACTATATAAACAGTGGCAAAACTATTAAATAAGTAGAGAGAGAGGTCCGGATGGTCAGGTTGTCTGCAGCGAGTTTCCAGCTCCCCCACAACCACTGCGCCAAAAGTGAGTGGCCAGTGTAGGTGCCTGGAAATGTATCTACCTTAAAATTGTCCATTACAGATAATTGTTGTGACTGAAGGAAATGCTCCTGTATTAGTGCCAATTTGAACACTTCTAGCTAATAACCATGAGCAATTATGCTTTTCCTCTCAGAAGTATTAACTTCAACAAATAAGACTAACAAGAAAAAAGGATTAATTATTTAAGACATGGAAAGAGAACAAACACTTTGTTTTGGAAGGGAAAAATGTCACCCCCCCCCCTTTTTTTTTTCTTTTTTCAGCCAAGGAGACTTTGAAAATAATAATTCAGTAAAGGCTTGGTTTCTTTTGTTCTGCTCTGGGGATGGCATTTCAGGGGGTTTGCCTTGGAGATTGAAGAGACACATAGGAAAAAACAGATGTGTTAATAAAAAATAAAAAACTGTCTTTGCTGAGTTTGATGCTGCACGTCAGCCATGAGCTTGCAGTGATTTAGCCAAAGGACAAGAAGCTAGTTAGAGTAATTACTTCTGCTTCTGTATTAGAGACTTGTGTAGCTGACATGGGGTCAGAGGGCAGGTCATTATCGATCATGTCAACTGAAGGGCTTTGAGGATTATTTCTTCAGGAATGACTGCAGGCATTGATTGCGGATACCTATTGACAACGCTTTGCTGTGATAATTAGCCCCATGGAAGTATGCAGATAGGGGATTTCTTATTTTCATTCATTTAATGAATTGAAGGGAGATGATGAAGTGAGACGTGTATGGCATATGTTTGGGAGAAATCATTCTGTTGTGCTTTTGTGGGTTTTAAAGATTTGTGGTAATATTTTAACATGTGCCCCATTTATAAACATGTATGGCCTTAGGCCAGCAGTTGCCGTTGCACTACCACAAACATATAATTTATCCTGGATGGAACATCAAAAAAGTTTTTGATAATCTGCATAAATGTTAAAAGGGGGATTCTATCTATAACCACAAAGTAGGTGTATTAATATTTGTTGGTCCTTAGGTTGCCTAGGCTAACATGTAGCATGTAGGTGCAGTTTAGTGGACATGCCAGTACCTTCTGCCCAGAAATGCAAGAATTAAATTCAATAAAATAGTCAATATGTGCTATAAATTACCAGTGCTCAACATGTGCATAGGCAAGGTCTGCTGTAGTACAAAGAAAATGGAGGTGTAGAGGCTCTTTAGTGGTCCCATATATATTTATGGAAAACACACAGAATGTTTTGGGAAGAATCACATTATCAGATGTACAGGTACTATTTGGCACATAAAGAAGCTGAACGCCTCAATCCTCTTTGTAGTAAAATGCAGGAAGTGCTTATGAGCCACATTTGCTTCTTACATTACTTTGGAAAATAAAAATGGGGGAAGTAGACAGATATTCCCCACTATAAAGTATTTGCTTCCCATTATAACCAATAGCACTGCTTTTGGCGTTTCCCCATGTCAGCTGCTCGGAGATATGTATATTCAGAATATAAACTGTAAAGACTACAAAAACAAAATGTTGCTGCTGATAAGAGACATATTACTTAACTTATTGAAAAGTAACAGCATAATCAACCTTTTTTTTTCCTCACAGACCTTAGACCCCACTTTTTATGCAGAGCATCCAAAGGGGACAGCATAATGTCAAGCAGAATATCTTCCCTTTGGAATTTATCTCATACATATTAGTGGGATTTTACCATTCTTTTGTTATTTCGGAACAAAAGGGGGATCTTATATATACACACCTACCGGCACTGCTTTCTCTTTCCACCCGGCAAAATATAAAACAAGGCCAAAGCTTAAATTAAAATCCTTAGGTTCTTATCTCCTTCTCACAGGAATGCAAATCTGTGTTGAAAACCGTAAAATTAAGAAGAGAGCTAGGATAGCATAATTTAGAGAGAATTCATGGTACCAGATTTTTTTTTGAGCTCTATTGCTGGAGGGATAGGGCAGGCATTAATAAGAATAATAATGCAGCTTCTAACACATAGTGGGTGGAAAAATAGCAGAATTTGAAAATAAAGCAGAAACAATACATGTTTTATTCTTGCATCCCCACCCCCAATGTCACCTTCAAATGATAGAGCCTGTGTGTGTGTATGTATAAATATATAGAGAGAGAGAGAGAGAGAGAGAGAGAGAGAGAGAGAGAGAGAGAGAGACATATGATAAATACTAAAGAGGATATAAACTCAAAGATAACATTTTGCCTAGTAAAATAAAATGTAATTATTTACAAATTTCCAGTATACATTCATTAAAACTGATGTTTACCACACAGTTGTCACTGTACAAACAGATTATTGGCAACTCACCTCTACTAACAATGTATTTCTCTGTAAAGCCATCCTTGATAGAATTGGATCAAGCTATACATTATGAATATTATTGTTATTACTTAATGTAATAGTTTGTAAGACTTTTGTTTTCATGAATGTTTGGAGAAAACAAACAATAAGAACTGTAATTGTTAGCACTTTAAAAATGGAATTAAAATACTGTTTAAAAAAACTGGTATTAAGTTATTTGTAAAGGTAGCTGCATTTGAAGTAGGTTTACAGATCTGCTAGTCTGTTTCCTTCTGTTGTTTAAATTGTCAGAACCAGCAATGATACCAAAATTGGTAGTAACAGACAGCTATGACTTTCAATAGCAATTACATTTACAACTTTGAAACCATTGAAAATGTGTAATAAATATATTTTGAGAGGTTGCTTACATTCTTTTTCAACCCTTTTAATTGTGTGCCTTGCAATGGTAAATTGTTGGCAATATATATATATAAACAGAGACGGACAAATAATCTGATGTTACATGCAGTTACCCACTTTAAGGGGGTTATTTACTAAAATTGTACTAATATTTTTTTTAATAAAGAAAGCTTGACCAAATTCCCATGCACGGTTTTATATTATTTATCATTAAAATAAGCTGAAAAATATGCTATTTCCTGCACCACAGTACTCATGAATGGGTTGACCTGAAACCCGCAGGCTGGGTGGGTTTGGGACAAGAAGGTTGGGCCCCAGGTACGGGTTTGGGCAGGTAGCTGGTCAGACTTGAAGCAGGGGCCCTCCCATTTTGGTTAGGTAATTGTGCTGACCCCCATGGTGAATGATCCCACCCATATATGAGTGAGTTGGATTCAATGCTGCTCATAAAGTAGAGAACTTAAGGGTAAGGGCACACCTGGTGATTCAGGGAGATTTAGTCGCCTGGCGACTAATCACCGCATCTTTGCAGCGATTAATCTCCCTGAACGCCTTCCCTCTGTCTTGCACCGGCTATAATGAAAAGTTGCCTGTGACATGGCATGGCCTCACGAGGAGACTTCTGGTGACTTCAGAATACGAAGCTCTGCGTGTGCCATGCCCCAGGCGACTTTTCATTATAGCCGGCGCAAGACAGAGGTAAGGCGTTCGGGGAGATTAGTCGCTGCAAAGACGAGGTGATTAGTCGCCAGGCGACTAAATCTCCCCGAATCGCCAGTTGTGCCCTTACCCTTAGACTGCATTGGGTGCAGGTCAGAGTTAGGTTCTGGGTGGAAAAATTTTTGATCTACTTACATAGTTTAATGGATCATGTAATATAATTAAATGTTTTTACACACTGGAGGAGTATAACGTTTCCCAGTGCCAAAGAAGACCAGTTTTTGAATAATGAATCCAGAGAAAAGAAAAGCTGATACAATCAGTGAAGACTGCAGTATTGCAGTTTATTAATAAAAATTTAAGCTGCCCAACAGAGACAATGGCAGATAAGAACTGTCTGGTACAAAACAAAAGGATGTAATGATGAAGCTTGCGGTCTACAGGGGCTCCGGAACAAGGAGATAAATAGTATGGGAAATACATGATTTTATGTAAAGTAAGACAAATATGAAATCACTAAACTAAAATATTATAGGCATTTGCTTATAATATGGCATTTGCTTAATATGGTTTAAAACAAATAAAACTGTTGTAGAGAATGTATTTTTGTGCTATTAAATATTTTATTTATTTGTATTTGGGGCAGTTACCTTTAATGTACACCAGTTCACAAGCTGCAAATTATAATGATGATGTTATGAGATAAAAATTTCAAGAGCTTCAAGTCCAAGATCTTTAATAATCTAGAAGAGCAACTGTTGGCCCTTAATTCCTGATTTAAAACAACCTCTAATTTTTATTTTTCCTTTGTATTCATGTAATGGAAATATTAAAAGAAGAATGTATAGCGATTTCCTTTTGCTTTAAGTTCTTTTAAACATGTTACTGGCTTGCTGTTTTAAGGTGGCCTGACAAGTACAGATATTGTTGTGTACAAAGTAAACTGTATTTCCAAATACCTGCTCAACACGCATAAAACGTTGTATCTGATGACAATATTTGTACTTGTGTCTTGGTCTGTGCCCCAGTGCTCAAATTCGCTCTTCCATTCCAGAATGGATATATTACATTTAAAATGCATACTTTAGCGTTATCCACAGGTGCTGAGAAGTTAAGGAGTTCCCATCCACTCTGTGCCTCAGAAGAGGGGATAGGAGCACATCAGCTTCTCAGTGTCGAGAAAAGCTGAGGCACAGCCCAGTGTGCATTAGCCTTAAAGAGATACTGTCATGGGAAAAAAAACAGATTTTTTTATATTCAATTTTAAAATCTGACATGGGGCTAGACATATTGTCAATTTCCAAGCTGCCCCAAGTCATGTGACTTGTGCTCTGATAAACTTCAATCACTCTTTACTGCTGTACTGCAAGTTGGAATGATATCACCCCCCTCCCTTTCCCCCCCCCCCAGCAGCCAAACAAAAGAACAATAGGAAGGTAACTAGATAACAGCTCCCTAACACAAGATAACAGCTGCCTGGTAGATCTAAGGACAACACTAAATAGTAAAAACCCATGTCCCACTGAGACTCCTTCAGTTACATTGAGAAGGAAGAAAAACAGCAGTCTGCCAGAAAGCATTTCTCTCCTAAAGTGCAGGCACAAGTCACATGACCTGGGGCAGCTGGGAAATTGACAAAATGTCTAGCCTCATGTCAGATTTTAAAATTGAATATAAAAAAAAATCTGTTTGCTCTTTTGAGAAATGGATTTCAGTGCAGAATTCTGCTGGAGTAGCACTATTAACTGATGCGTTTTGAAAAAAACATGTTTTCTGATGACAGGATCCCTTTAAACTGCCCTTACACAGACTCCACCTCCCATGGTAATCTGACTGAATATTGCAGAATTAGCTTTCACAATGGACCCCCTGCCTTGCCATATATGCCCATATTTGGAAGTACAGTTTGGTAAATTTTGACCTTGCTCCTCCCATAAATTGAACTATATAGACCTAGCTGCAGATGAAACACCCCCATGTTCGTCCAAAGCTTAGGAATTCTTGATATTTCAGGATATAGTATCCCTTTTAAACTTGTAGTTTCATATAAATATTTAACTTTGGTACTAAATAAAGCTAAATAAATTCAGTGTTCATTTTAGAAGCTGTGCATTGCAAGTGTCCTCTTTATACTGTACTTTTCCTAACCAGTTCTTCAGAAAAAATTAAACATGTTCTTTTGTAGTGGAACCATTTTGGGTTAATGGAACTCAGGATGTGTTGTGATGTTTTGTGATAGACATTGTCATAGACACAAAATGACCTCCATGCTGTTAGCTTTAAAATAAAGCAATGTGCTGTTGGAGCTCCGGCTGCTAGATCTGGTAATGTCGTCGATCAGGCTGGATGGAAAATTTTGATTGGCTGCCTCTGAAGGCACCCAAATATCGGCCATTGTTAGTGCTGAATCGTCCCATACAAGTAGAATTCTATTGTTTCTACCTGTATATCTGACTATTCAGCTCTGCACATATGTATTGAAAGGAAAGATTGTAATTGTTCCGTCTTTGGCCACCTTTAGGTTAGCGTCTCAAACACTGCTTTCTGCCACCTCCTTTAGTTTGCATGAAATTAGTACACATGAGGTGGATTTGGCACAAATTCATACTTTTGCTTTTTGCCTGAAATCTACCACATATATGCACTGATATCCTGTAAAATATCGGTGGAAGCCACCCACAAAAGCGGGAGACCTGCACCTATGTTACTGGGCAAAAATTATGTTGTCATAGATTTGCTGCTCGGCATATTCCTGAAAACTTAAGGCATTGGCTAATAGCGATGCTGTCATCAGGTACAAAGAAACTGGAAATAATGTTGCATGTTGAAAATATTACCCTGCACTGAAAATGCAAATTTTTTTATTATTTTATTACAGTCAAACAAAGTCCCAGTGGTGCAGCCATCGCACGCCGTCCATCCTCTAACCCCACTCATCACTTACAGTGACGAGCACTTTGCACCAGGAGTACACCCATCACACATCCCATCAGATATCAACACAAAGCAAGGTAAGCTGTCCTGTCATTTCATACAGCAAGAGGCCTATTTGCTATAACGCAAATTAATCTATTTTTTTCTTTAAAAAAGTCAACCTAACTCCATTCCATGACTTGAACTAATTTTTGTATTTGGAAAAAACTTTGCCTCAGGCTTCATGCCCTTCCGGTTACAAGGGTAGCAAAAAGCCGCTCCGGGTACCTTGAGGGCCAAATTTCCTGTTTTGAAACCAGAAATTCTGCCCTTCTAGAGTGAAAGATCACAATTGCGCTCTCTACACTAGCGATGTGGCCCCCCCCTTAAAACGGCTCTGGGCACAGACAGATCTGCTGACACTTAGCATAGTTAAACATATTAAGTTGAGGAGGCAGATTCATAAACCCTTTGTTAAAAAAAACAAAAAACAGAAAACTACCAGAAAAAAATAAAAATATTTGTAAAAAAAACAATTTTTAAGAATCCACCAGAATTTCATGTTGATATCAACGACAGACATTTAAAAAATAATAATTATTGTGATTTAATATCTAGGACCCAATATCAGACATTTTAAAAAAAATTGTAATCCTCAAGACCTAATTTCCTGTTAATGAATATGTCAAAAACGGGCAATAGTAAAAAGATGTTGGTGTCCATTTATAGTACAAGTGCTAGCAGATTAAAGTGTAAATCAAACGAGAAGCTAAAGTACTGTTGGGACACAAATTCATGTGTCTCATTTGGTGCCACTGCCTGAGGTATTGCAACATAGTCATGTACTGCCTGCTGCATTCCATTAGGGTTTATGGCAAAGCAAACTTGGCTCCTGCTCTTCCTGATTCCTAATGGTTAGGCCTCTGTTGTTCCTCATTAGTCACTGACCTTTTGCAGATGGCCATTCCCATAATGAACTACTTGATATTAGGCTGTGCTAATGATCTTCTTGCCCCCTTCTCTGTAGAAAGCATTGTGAGCAAAAGCTATCGATCACTTTACCCTTATCTTTTCAAATAAAAACCATTCAATTTAACTTCCAATTTTAGGGTTAATGCTTGACTGGTATTTTACATGCCCAGCCTGTAAAATGATACTTAATGCCAATGTTATTCATAAGAAAGAAAGACAACAGATATAAGGAGACCAATGTTTTTTGTTTTTTTTTAAAAAAATCACTTTAAGGGGCCTAGTTACTCAAACTCATGTTTTTCTCTTTTTTTAGTAAAATAAATTCAACCTAATGCTTAAACACGAATTGCCATAATTTACTAAATAATCAGATCGAAAAAAAAAAGTGTGTCAAAGGTTGCTGCAATTCAAATCACACGATTTTTTGGAATTGTCGTCCAAAAAACAACACATTTTTCGGACGAAAACCATCGCCAAACAGCCCAAAATCCTTGAAAACCATGAAGGCAAAAAAAACATCTTCAAATTGTAAAAGGCACATTTGCCATTGACTTTTACATGACTTTGACAGGTTTTAGCTGGAGTCATTTCGGATTCGGATTTTTAGTGCCTTTGGAGCGTAAGAAAATAAGATTTCCATCAAATTATTCTGATTTGTTCCCTTAAAAACTCGAACAGAAAAA
This sequence comes from Xenopus laevis, assembly GCF_017654675.1. NCBI lineage: Eukaryota > Metazoa > Chordata > Amphibia > Anura > Pipidae > Xenopus > Xenopus laevis. The sequence continues at coordinate 70,743,422 of NC_054371.1, read as the reverse complement.
TTTGAGTTTTAACAAATAGGTCCTAAATGTCCTAGGAACACATAGTTCTCTAGTAATGTTTCTTCCTTTAGGTATAACAAGGATGTTTTCCAGTAGCAGATTAAAGAATATTCATGTAATATGTTTGTGTGAATTGAAACTGCTGCTTTCATTTAATTCCATAGAAATCAGTTGCTTTTTTGCAAGATAAACCATAAGAATAAGTTTAAGACATACGTTTTCTAATCATTTGGCCCATTTGGTGCACTACAAACAGTGTCAGACTGGCCCAGGTGTCAGCGGGCCCTCTTGCTTCTAACTATTTAGCCTATTTCATAGTCATTCCCTATTTATTTATGGGAAAAAATGCTTAAGAATGGAAGAATATAGTAAGTAGACTTAAACACGAACATGGCACATCTATTGAGTTGTGAGTTGGCTAGTCTTGAAAAACTTTTCGCGTTTTGTCCTACAAACTGAATCAGATTGCATCAGATAGCATACTTAAATTAAAAGCAGTTGCCATGCTAGGGGCAAAATATGGCACCCATTGTGGCGTCATACACTAAAGCAGCCGAGGGTCTTCCCAGTGCTGCCCCCCTCACCCCACCCATGCACTCATGACGGGGACGAGGGCCGCTAGTGCAAACAGGGCAATTGCTGAATTTCTGGTCTGCAGAAAGGAACTTTGGTTCTCAACAGGGTAAGGTGCACATTGCCTCTCGGTATGAAATCAACTATATAACTTTGTTCAGTTTTTATTTGTTTTGCTGCTTTGCATAATATCCTTTAAAATGTAAGTAAACTTACGTATAGTTGTTTTTGTTACTTTGATCAAGCAAACTTCCATAAGAGCACCCCAAGGAGAGCTTTGACTGCTAAAAGCAGTATCTGAAGTGCTAACTGAGAGACGCATAATAAAACTGAGATTTATGGCACAGAAGAGCACACTGCCATTTGGGAATGGGATTAGCTCCAATGCCCTGATTCTTGGTCTTGCCGCGCTCTGCATTCCCAAGGCTATGAGACAAAGTGCCATTTCTAGTGGGAGGTTTGCCTTTATTACACTGTTATTTTGGTTTTGGAGTAGTAACACTTCTGAGCAGCATGACCTTGCAGCCTCTTAGAGTGAAGCCGATGCTAAGCTTAGTAAAAGCCAGAGTGACACTCGGGTGCCAAGTGAATTATATCAAGTGTATGCATTAGAAGACTAGAAATTATTCATAATTAGCTCCTGATCCTCTGTGGTTGGATATGTAGAGCATGGGAAATCCACACAACCTTTAGGGAAAGGGTATTAATGGACAAGCCCAATTATACATTACATACACTTACATATTTTAGCATTATTTTATGAGTGACATTTCTGGAGCTCTTAATTTCTTCATCTTTATTTTATAGAAATAGGTTAAAAGCATCCAATTTTATTCATAAGCTTTGAGATATACATATACACTCACATAACATTATTTAGAGTTTATTGGTACAGGGCCATTCCTGAAGGCAGTGTGTTGCGAGGGTTAAAACTGAGATTAGAAAGTGCCTAAGCACCTTAGAAATGTAAATTTCATGGTTATTCCATTATGCACGTTGCTCGTGTATATTTTTCCTCATCCAACAAAAATAGCACAGAACTGGAGGACACTCAATAATCCGTTGAGAGTTGAGTAGGAATTAATGTCTTTAGGGGTAAAATAAAATAATTTTACTTTTTTAATATAATCTGTTGCTTTTCCAAATGATCTATCTACTTACATATACTTAAAGTAGCAGTGCCCAGACTGTGGGCTGTAGAACTACAAGTACCAGAATACCCTTTGGCATACCTCAAAGATGTCCCAGTTTATGAAATTTGCATGGGGGTTATTGTGGATAGACATGTGAGCTAAAGTTTTTGGAAGTTATGCTTTGGAGCTGTATCAACACATGTTCTTTTCTTTACTGCCAGGCATGCACAGGCATCCTCAAGCACCAGACCTACCTACATTTTACCCAATGTCCCCAGGAAGTGTGGGCCAGATGACACCACCATTGGGCTGGTAAGTTACCTAACGGTAAATGTGATTGAGACATGGGTGCTGTAAATAAGCATTCCAAATAGAGGATCATCATTGGGTGTCAGATTAATGATCCAATATATCTTATATGGGACTCATTTTGCCTCGAAGATGGTTTAGAACTCACTCTATTAAAATCACAAGAAATCCTGTCTCTCTACGTGCAGGATTTGTGCAAAAGGCAGTTATTTTGTTAGATTGTGTTTGTACTGGAATCAGTTATTTGAGTGAGCTCTAATACATCTGCTAGGAAAGGGAGCCCCCCCTATAAGATATATTGGATCATTCATCTGACACCCAACTCCTACATGAAGACAGAATGAAGAGAAACAGATGCTGAGAGAGGAATAGTGAAGATAAACTTGTTTATTTCAGAAACAATGCAGAATTTTTAATTGATTTTATTTAGAAAGTTTCTTATGTCAGTATGATGAAGCTTATATAAATTTTTCATTTATTTTCACAATAGTTCCGTTTTACGTTAACTATCAGTATGTTACATATGACATAACGGTACAATGGCTAATTCTAAACAACTTTTTTATTGGCCTTAATTTTTCTTTTTTGTGGTTTTTGAGTTATTCTTCTTCTTCTGGCTGTTTCTTCTGACTGTTTCCAGCTTGCAAATGCTCTGTAAGGCTACACATATTGTTATTGCTACTTTCTATTACTGGGCAGTTGTAAAAGTTTGAGGGGTCCAGGACAAGATACTGAAGGGCACATTTACTAAGGGTCGAAGTGAATTAGAAGTGAATATTCAAATTGAAAAACTTCGAATTTTGAAGTAATTTTTGGCCAGTTCGACCATCGAAAAGGCCAAATTCGACTTTGATTCGAAGTGAAAATGCTTAGACTATTCGACCATTCGATAATCGAAGTACTGTCTCTTTAAAAAACGTTGACTTCGGCACTTCGTCATCTTAAACCTGCCGAATTGCTATGTTAGCCTATGGGGACCTCCTAGAACATATAGCCAACATTTGGCTAAGTTTTTAGAAGTCAAAGTGAAATCGTAAGCTTAAATCTTTCGATTCGAAGTAAGATCGTACAATCATAGTATGATTGTAGTATGATTGGGCGATCTTAAAAATCCTACGAATTCGACTTCGAATGATGAACTAGCCTATTCGATGATCGAATTTCGACTTTTTTTGCACTTTGAAATTCGACCCTTGATAAATCTGCCCGAGTGTGGAGCCCAATTATGGAGCAGTCAGTAAGCAGGCGGTTCTGCAGTCAGCACAAGGTTCCCCCCAGCCACAGGGCTTAATGCAGCTCTTCTATTTTGCCACCCTATGGCCCCATGAATGGCACTGATCTAAATAATAGCATATTATTCTAGATCTAAATAAATATGTTTAGTGAAACAATAGCTTTTCAGAAGGGGACTCCAATAATGGTATCACCATGTACTTTCTACTTTGTTCTGTTATTTCATCAACCTTTAAAAGAATTGTTCAGAATAAAAAAACTGGGTGAATGGCTGTGCAAAATAAATAATGTTTTCAATATAGTTAGTTAGCTAAAAATGTAATGTATAAAGGCTGCAGTGACTGGATTTCTAACATAATAGGCAGAACACTACTTCCTGCTTTGCAACTCTTTTGGTTTCCACTGATTGGTTACCAGGCAGTAACCAGTCAGTGACTTGAAGGGGGGCCATATGGGTCATAATTGTTTGAATTTGAATCTAACCTGCATCCTAAAGATCAAATGAAAACTCAGTGAACAGTTATGTCCCATGTGCCCCCCACTTCAAGTCGCTGACTAACTCAGAGTTAGAGAGCTGCAAAGCAGGAAGTAGTGGTCTGGCTATTATGTTAGACATCCATTACATTTTTGGCTAACTATATTAGAATTTTTTTTTTATTCTATTATATCTATTTATCCAGTTTTAATTTTTACACTGAACTGTTCCTTTAATTAAAAACAGCAGTTCTTGCAACTAAAATTAAATTAGATTAATTGTGAGGGTAGATAATTATCATTGCTATGATGTTATTATAATTTGTTTGATTATCTTTCTTCTCAAGTACTCCCTATTTGCTGTTCAATCTGACAGTTAAACAAATATCTGGAAGTAACAGTCTGTGAGCCTAGTGACCAGAGTCTAAATTGTAGAAACGGGTGAGATGCAAAACAGAAAAGTTAAATAATTTATAATAATTATATGTAATACATATAAAACTTAAAGCCCAGTTGTGAATTATCTATGAGCTGTATTATCTAACAAAAATATGAAAAGTTAATTGCAAGAAAAATCTCTCGTTGAAGTGGTTTGGAATGAATTTCTCACCCTCAAGTTATACATGAGACATTCCATGAGGTGTTTCACACCATGCTAGGTACAGGACAAGAAAACAGGATGTTACATTGTTGTAAAACATGGGAGGTTAATAGGCCCGCCTTGATATTAAATAGTGTTAGTTTGTTAAGCTGCACATAGTCTCTACATGCACTTGCTCAGATCTTTTTTTTTTTTTAACGTGGCACCAAACTTAATTATGCGACACAAGAAAAAATAACTTCCTGACTCCACGGGTGTTCATTGAAGAAGAATCTAAGTCAGATGTTTGTTTTTGTGGGTTTAAACCATGATTTGTTTTAACCAGCATGCATTAATGCAGTTGTTCTCTTTTTAGTAATTTATTGTTTTGTAATTACATCCAAATGATCTTATTCATTTGGTAAAAATAATAATAATAGTGCAATCAAATATTTATGTGCTGGGAGATTATTTTTATTTCTCTGATCCATATCTAGGATAATGTCCTTTTTATTTGTAGATCACATTGTGGAAACTTTAAAAATATACTGCTACAGAAAAGTCATAGTTGCAGGCAGACATGTTCCCTTGAGCTGGTTCCCCCTTGCTGTATGTAATATATATCCTGGCCATTACAGTATCAACTGTAAACCAGGCTTTGCAGGGCCACATTATTTACAATAGGTTGGAATGTCCAACATATGTCCCTTCAGCTGCTATTTAACTGCAACTGCAAGCTGAGGACCCCAGGCACAGAAACACTAATATTAAAGGAACAGTAACACCAAAAAAGTTGCTTAAAGGTATGTCTATATAATTTACTGTTTCCCTGCACTGGTAAAACTGGTGTGTTTGCTATTGAAACACATGTATAGTTTATATAAACAAGCTGCTGTGTAGCCATGCGGGCAGCCATTCAAGCACAGGATACACAGTAGATTGCAGATAAATTCTGAAGAATCCCATTGTATATTACAGAGGTAATCTGTTATCTGCTGAGTATCTTGTGCCTTTTCTCCTTTTTCAGCTTTGAATGGCTGCCCCCATGGCTACTAAAGCAGTTTTTCTGAAGCAAACATGCCAGTTGTACCAGTGCAGGACAGCAATACATTATATTTTCATTACTTCAGTACACTCAAATTTTTTTGGTGTTAGTGTTCCTTTAAAGGAACACTAACATCAAAAAATGAAAATGTTTTAAAGTAAGGCAAATATTATTCATTGTTGCCCTGCCCTGGTAAACCTGCTGTGTTTGCTTCAGAAACACTACTATTGTTTAAATAAATAAGCTGCTGTGTAGCCATGGGGGCAGCTATTCAAAGGAGAAAAGGTTGCACAGCAGATAACATATAAGCTCTGTAGAACATAATGGTGTTATCTGTTATCCACTATTCAAAGGACTTGTAACATCAAAAAAATTTTTAAAGAAATTTGTTAGTATACATCGAAAGAAAAACACTAAGACAAATTAAACCTTCAAATCGCAAAGCCTTTATTAAGAAAAACTCCACTTGCGCTCCTCTTCAGAAAGCTATCGGGTGATTCATCATGCAGTGCGCGATTTCTCCTCCCTGCCTTCCTTATAGGAGATAGCCAGGGAGGAGAACTCGAGTGCTGCACGATGGATCGTCGCCTTTTCTGAAGAGGAGCGCAAAAGAGTTTTGGTAAGTTATTTCTTAATAAAGACTTTGCAATTTGAAAGTTTAATTAGTGGGGTTTTGTTCAATGTATACTAACTAATTTTTTTAGCTTTTTTTCAATTTCCGCCATTGCTATTCAGCAGCTTGTTTATATGAACTATAGTAGTGTTTCTGAAGCAAAGACATCAGTTTTACCAGTGCAGGGCAACGCTACATGATATTTTCATTACTGTAAAACAATTTCATTTTTTTTGGTGTTATTGTTTTTAAGTGTTTTTGGCTGCCTGTACTATACCTGCTATTTATCATACATAGTACATTAACTTGTTCAAGCCCTCAAAAGGAAAAACGAACACCATTCAAGAGATGCTGCAACATTGTGAAGGGATTGGTTTGTGGTGTGTTATCATAGTACATGCTCACTCTCTTCTAATCTACATGATCCATGGGGACTCCCAATGTTTAAACCCAGGGCATTCACCCTTGGTTGAACGCACACTCCGTGTCAGCTCTTCTACAAAGGCAAAAACAACCCTGCTCACAGAATTAAGCATTACAGCCTCCAGTGGCACAGTTAGTCAATTTCAAGAGTTTTAACCTCCATTCATTTGTATCTCCTCCACCCATTGAGCTACTAAGAGACAAGGCAACAAAATACTACCAGTGTGTCATTATCCTAAGTGTACTATAAACTTACTGTCTTGAGTGAACATACTTGTGCAGAGAGCTGCCTTTAACTTTTAATCATTCCCAAAAGCATAATCTCCCACACTTCCATTTCATACCCGCCACTAAAGATAATTCACTAAGTGCAAGGATTGTCAGGGTAGGGGCATTACTGACTCCTGCAGCTTTTAAAGCCAGTGTTACATGAAATCTGCCAATCAATAACATTGTTTGAACTAAATTGATTGAGCCAAGTCAGCAAAGAATGAATCAATTATTCTGTGTGAACTGTTCTTTTTAAATATGTTAATCCAGTTCAAAGTGTAGAGCATTCCCAATCAAAAGAAAACACAATGAAATCCATGCAGTTCAAAGTAGCTATAATACAATAATACTTGCAGTCCTGGGTTCAAATCTTATCTTTTTTTTTAAAGCCAGGGATCAGCAAAAATGGACAGAGCAAAATTGCTTTTAGACAAGCATTGGTCAAGGAATGTGTTTGTTATTTGCATACTAAAATATATTGTACCACCTCTTATTTGAAATCTGTAGAAGCTTTAGTGCTCTTATTTTTGGAGTGGTGCTACTGTGCTACTTACAGTCAGATTGCTAGGCAGTCTTTTTTTTTTTACATTTTATAACTAGCAAATCACAATGCAGCACTGAAGCATGTTCCCCAATGTATATTTTTTAATCTACTTTCATGCATCAACATAAATGTCAAGTGAAGTGCTATAGTGATGGAAACAGATAAAGTGATAGAAGCAGACAACTTACATGACAGAAGTCATAAGTCAGGCAGAATAAGCAAGTAACATAAGAAATAGAGGTAACTAAATAGAAGTATACTCATTGATTCTAACTCTTTAGCATAAGTTTGATATGTTGAAACTTTATATATTTAAATATATATATTGCAGCAATGTCTTTGACTTATAAAAGAAGATATCTTTCTAACTGAGCATAAATGATTATAAATGATTGTTTGTAATGGTATTATTTACATACTGCAGGTCATACGTTTCCTTTTGAGTACGCAAGACATGTATTTTCTTGTATGCTTCCAAACCAATAAATCAATTCTACATTTACTCAGAATCCTTTAATAAGTTCAGGCAAACATTGCACATGCTACTTCTGTTCCAAGGTTTGCTACAATTTTATTGTGTAACCTATTTTTAGGTATCCACACCATATGGTTTCTGGTCCTCCGGGCCCTCACGCAACTGGAATTCCTCACCCAGCTATTGTCAATCCTCAGGTTAAACAAGAACATTCACACAATGACCATGACCTAATGCACATGTAAGTGTTTCTTCTACAATGTGATTTCTTTTTGTGGTGCTGGTGGGTTCCACCCTGTACATGCTTTTCAGAAAATATCCTTTGCTTCTTTAATTAGACAGTAAACAAAATGTATAAGGGAATCCCATAATGAGTACACTGAGTATTATTTCCCTTCTAATTATCATTTATTTAGATGGAAACATCTGGAGGAAATCTTTAAAGCTGCAAATTCACAGATCATTTTTATATAAATATGGTTTTGGACAATTGTTAGGTATATACCAGTTGTATATCCCTGCTGTTATTTTACTCTAACATTTTGGGCTAACTCTTTAATGTAACTCATGGGTGTCCAAACTTTTAGCAACAAGGACCAGATTTGGTGATGTGAAAATATGTGGGGGCCGACCATTCAGCCCGACATTCTTTGAACCATTAACATCATTTAACTAATTTAAACAAGGAATCGCATAGCTGTAGCAGTAATATTTGGGCACATTAGTGAAATGATCTGTCACTTGGTTTATACTGCTGCCTGTGTGCTGAAGGTGTTAGTAATAGACACGTACTGTCACGGAGTGACTCCCTGCTCTCGCATAATTCTTTAGTTTACAGTAATGGCACGTCAGTACCTCTATTGACACCTTCAACCCTAATGAAGAATGTGAAGCGGCGCGTCACTATGTGCCAGTACATGTCTATTGCCAACACCTTCAGCACACAGGCAGCAGTATAGACCAAGTGGCAGATCATTTCACTAATGTGCCCAAATATTACTGCTAAGGCTACGTGATTACTGATTGCATTGTGCTGGCGGGCCACATTATTATTAATTTCATGATGTAAATTTGAAAACGGGCCACATTTGGCCCCGGGCCTGACTTTGGACATGTCTGATGTAACTTGATCCAGAGAATGAATCTATATTCTATACATCACACACATGATTACAGGAAAGCTAGTGCACCTTCTTATGTGTCCCAGGTTTCTGAGTTGCTTCTAAGTACAGTGTCATGCAACTACATGCGATTTGTTTAATTGCAAGCTTCATTTGTTGTTCCTGGTTTTACATTCTAGGAAACCACACCACGAACAGAGAAAAGAGCAGGAACCCAAAAGACCTCACATAAAGAAACCTTTGAATGCTTTCATGTTGTATATGAAAGAAATGAGAGCGAATGTAGTAGCAGAATGTACTCTCAAAGAAAGTGCTGCCATCAACCAGATTCTGGGAAGGAGGGTAAGTAGTAGAACCTTGCTACTGAAATGATAGCCTTGGGCTTGCTGAGTAAGACTGCATTACTCAACAGCAGTTGTTCAGAGACACAAAAAAGCATGAATATGGTTGCATTTTGCGCCACTATGTTCACTATTGTGCCACTGTGTTCGCTATTGTTTAATTGCAACAAGGCTAATTTTAACTTTATAACCTATGCTGTAAAGCAGTTGCATTGTGATACAAATGTGTATAAAAGTGTATTTCCGAAAGTATTCCCTAAACCAGTTTGATTTGATCTAAAAACAGATACATCCTATGGCAATATTTTCTTGTTCGTATATAGACTTACCAGCTACTTATTAGCACAGTGTCTCTATCATCCTATATTTCCGCGTGCCTGTTGCGGAAGAAACACTAATTAAAGTGGTTTGGAATTCAGCATATTGTTCACAGACCTAAATGGCACCAAAAATGAAACATCTGAAGTAGGCTCGTCAAAGTTGTTTGATGTTCAGCGATAAATTAAAGTAAAATTACCGTAATGCTGAAATACCGGTTGGTCTTGTCTGGAAAACTACAGTGTGAGAACAGCAAATGCATACCAAAAACATTTCTGTCATTGAAACTAAGACATGAGAGACATACACTCTTTATTTACTGCTTTTTCATCACTTCTTTGGTCATGAGCAAAGCTTGGGGTATAATTAAACGGATTTTATAATCACACATCACATAGTTTGTTATTAAGATATATTAGCATATTGTTGCTTTTTTCCCCAGAAACCCTTAAAGGAAAACTATACCCCCAAAATGAATAGTTAAGCAACAGATAGTTTATATCATATTAAGGGGCATATTAAAGAATCTTACAAAAGTGGTGTTATATATATATTTAAGTAAATATTACCCTTTTACATCTCTTATCTTGAACCACCATTTTGCGATGGTCTGTGTGCTGCCTCAGAGATCACCTGACCAGAAATACTATATTTAACTAATCGCCGCGTCTTTGAGGTGACTAATCTCCCTCAATGGCTTGCTTGTATCTCGCACCCGCTAGACACGTTTTTCAAAGTCGCTCGAAATTGCCTTGTGAGGCAATTTCGAGAGACTTTGAAAAACGTATCACCGCGTGTGAATAGGCGCAGGCGACTTTAGCGCTAGCGGGTGCGAGATACCAGCAAGCCATTCAGGGAGATTAGACACGGTGATTAGTCGCCAGGCGACTAATCTCCCTGAAATCTTCCCGTGTGGCCTAGCCCTAACGGGAAGAAGTGTGGAAGCAAAAGTCAGAACCTTGTCTGTTAATTGGCTCATGTGACATACCATGTATGCATTAGTTGGTTTGTTTATGTGCACCTTGAATGCTAGGATCCCAGGGGGTGGCCCTTATTTTTTAAATTTATTTTATGAAGCAGGGTTTTATATATGAGCTGTTATGCAATATATTTGTAAAGAGACCTACATTGTTCATAGGTATAGTTTTCCTTTAAAAGCTCAGTATTTGGGATCTGATCAGCATATACGCCAGCTCTGCTTAAAACTAATAGATCTGTAGGTTATGTAATGAAAATGGACATTTTAAGAGCTGTTGTGAAATTCGTCAAAAACATTTTTTCTTAACTATAACTTAACTCTGAAGTAAACCAAAAATGGTTTAGCACTTTCTTTGCCAACAGTGATTCCACATAGTCCACAAGGGATTTAACAGAATGCCAGATCTAGAATCTACGTTTTTGAATCAACAGGAAAACATGTCCACTGTTCCCCAAACTGCCACAATTGCTAGCAGTGAAATAGCTCTTTTACTAATGAATCTTACATTTACCGTTTCAGGATACCTATGTAATATGTAACTTGGCGCAGTCAATGAAAGGCAGCCTTTGCTTCTTTCTGTAAGCGAGTTGCAGTCATAGGTATAGGATACTATGTCTGTTATTTATGTTTATGTGCTATATATGTGAAAAGAAATCGCAGTTATAGATTAGAAAAAGCAGTTATGGTAAAATCAGTATACACAGAAGCCCTGCTGTTTTAACCTTTTAGCTACTGCCAGACATGCGGCACAGCTTAGATCAAAGAGAAGCCAGGGTATGTAGAATGTACAATGTTGATAGCCAGTTTATTAGATTCTAGAATTTACAAACTAAAGGAACATGTATTCAATAATTAACCTCAAGAGCTAGCAAAATCAGAAAGCGGCATTTTCTTTTTCTTTGGAAGTGTGAGACCCAGCAGTTATTCTATCTATTTTGATGATCTCTTCTGGTAAACCACAGTTTTTTTCTGCATTTGCAGAGGTTTGCGCAGCTCCTCAGATGCCTAGCTGTATATAAGACTGACTTTCACGTCACAGTCGTTCTGGATCAAATATTCACCCAGCACAATGTTCTCTTTCATTCTAAAAGCACATTTGTAACCAATTTGTGTGTTTTCTGAGGGAAAAATATACTCATCTTAAAAAATCTGTAGCTAATACTTGCTTCTAGCTGAAAGAATACTTTGTTACATTTAAGTTGTGTGTTTTCTTGTGTCTTGAAGTGCACATGCAATTTTAGATGGTAGAGCATGTGAAATTGAGTGCTTATTTCATAAATTCATCCCATGATATGGTTTTCATTTATTATGGCCTTTCAATAGGAGACCCTATGAAGTGATATCCTATATCATGCATTCCTGGTTCAAGATAGAGATAGATAGTTAGTTGAGGCATTTTCTTTTAGATTAATAAAATGCAAAACTAATACATGATGCCGAAATATTTTTAAAATCATAATATTATATCCTTATAGTTCTATTTTTTTCCAGTTCAGGTATTTTATGGGGCTTTTTCTTCATTTTGGATGCAAGCTTGTTTTGACCTTGAAATAATTCCCTATACTTTATTATTTTTAAGATACATGTTTTTTGGGATAAGCATTTATATTACTCCCGTTGGAGATGTCTAATGCCCGTGCCTAAGGCTATCTATATTCCCTGTCTTAAACCCTGTACAGCCAAGATCCATTTTCCATGGCAACATAACTCCCATTCACTTCCTAGGCACATGTGTCACACTGGCTGAGGGGAGATAGAGCCAGAAAAATGGATTATGGTGACATCATTTGAAAGTTTTGACATTAGAGCACAAGGGCATATGCTAATTTATGTAAAGGTATCTGAATGTGTATGGAATGTAGTTTACAGCAATAAATAGCACTTTAAGTCGGAATGTATTGTCTTTTGTCTCAAAATATAATTAACACCTGAACAAAGATGCCGAAACAGTGATATAACGTGAGCAATTTTATAGGAATGATAATTAGTTAGGCCTACATACAAAGGTATACTGATACTGTGTATCAGTTAGAACTCTCACTGAGCCCTAAACACCTCTGTTCTCCAACAAACTCTGGGCCCTGTTCCGGTTGTAATAAGCCTGATCAAAATAACTTGGAGGCTTAAGAGAAAGAAAGGATGGTGTATTATACTGCTTATTTTATATAAGCTGCACGAGTGTGATTATATAGTACAGGTATGGGACCTGTTATCCGAAATGCTTGGGACCTGGGCTTTGCCGAACAATGAATCTTTCCATAATTTGGATCTTCATACCTACAGGGGCCGATTCATGAAGCTCGAGTGAAGGATTCGAATTAAAAAAACTTAGAATTTCGAAGTGTTTTTTGGGCTACTTCGACCATCGAATGGGCTACTTCGACCTACGACTACGAATCGAACGATTCGAACTAAAAATCGTTCGACTATTCGACCATTCGATAGTCGAAGTACTGTCTCTTTAAGAAAAACTTCGACCCCCTACTTCGGCAGCTAAAAGCTACCGAAGTCAATGTTAGCCTATGGGGAAGGTCCCCATAGGCTCGCCTGAGATTTTTTGATCGAAGGATATTCCTTCGATCGTTGGATTAAAATCCTTCGAATCGTTCGATTCAAAGGATTTAATCGTTCGATCGAAGGAATAATCCTTCGATCGTTCGATCGCAGGATTTGCGCTAAATCGTTTGACTTCGATATTCGAAGTCGAACGATTTTAGTTCCTAGTCGAATATCGAGGGTTAATTAACCCTTAATATTTGACCCTTCATACATCTGCCCCTAAGTCTACTAGAAATTCATGTAAACATTAAATAAACCCAATAGGCTGGTTTTGCTTCCAATAAGGCTTGATATCTTAGTTTGGATCAAGTTCAAGGTACTTTATTTTATTATTACAGAGAAAAAGGAAATCATTTTTAAAAATTTGGATAATATGGAGTCTTGGGGAGACGGCCTTTCCGCAATTCGGAGCTTTCTGGATAACGGTTTTCCAGATAATGGATCCCATTCCAGTACCATATTGGCCTAATATTTGTTATTAATTATTGGTTATTGTATTTTGTCTTTTTCATGTCTTTTTTTAATATTATTTAATTGTCTTAATACCCATACAACAGACAAAATGCCTAATGTTTTTAAGGATTGATAAGAGGATTTAAAGTGGGCTGTAGGATGCTTTCCCTCCACACTTACCAAAATCTCATTTCCTTCTACAGTGGCATGCATTGTCCCGGGAGGACCAGGCCAAATATTATGAGTTAGCTCGCAAAGAAAGGCAACTACACATGCAGCTCTATCCAGGATGGTCTGCAAGGGACAACTACGTAAGTCATTTCCTATCTTTTCTTATCAACTCAATAAGCATAATGCACGTTTCTCAAAATGTTTTTGTAGTCCTGATTGCCCATGTATTATTCAGTGGTAATTTTAAAATAAATTCTTGATAAATGAATTCTGCAGCTTTAGGGAAGCAAACTTCCTAGTTACTCATATCAGTCATGGTTTTTCAGGACAGGAAGTTGGTTGTGGCTTCCTATTGTCAGGAGGGTGAAAAATACAGCCAGACATTACTCAGAGATTGTAAAGTTAACAGCGCAAAGGGAGTTTAATCATGAAATCTTTTTAATAAAAGTTTAATGAGTATTTAATAGACTTTCACACAAGAAAAACATGTAATTTCATTAAATTGCTTTAACTGGTCTGATCTTGAAATCTGTTTTGTTGAGTATTTGCTCATGAGAGTTTTTATAACTACAAAACAAAGGGTGACCTGTTAGCAGAATGGGAGCACCTGGGTTGTCTGGGACCTTACTCATAGAACTTTATTTTGCACCAACAATAATCAGTTGTATTTGTATACTGCAGGTTTATGTTAATATAGCTTAACCATAGCTACTTATCAGGAAGACCTGACTAGAGGTGAATGTACTTGGCACAGGTTTGTACAGAAGGAACAGGTTATTAGGCTGAAACTCTGATGGGTGACTTCCAATTGACTCTCTTGCGTAGCAAGAAGATGTTTGGCCGTAGCCGTACCAGTTTACCCTTTGTCTTGTCATAGGATATTGCAAACCCCTGAGGAGTTATGCCACTTATCAGCTGGGACACCGTATATTCTGTATGGTTGTGTATATGCTCAATTTACGGAGATAATAACAAACAAGACTGAAATTAATTTGATTTCAAGGGAATCCTTATATATACAAATGGAGGTTAAGAGTGATGCCACACGGTATATTACATCAGGAAAAAAACTTTGCCTCAATGTGAATCGCTGTCAGTAAAACAGCTACATTTGGAAATTGCCTTGTCCTGCATATTCCAGCACTTACGCGATTCAAATGTTCTACCTCCAATTTACCGTGACACCAATACAAAGGTGCTGTAGCAGAGTAAGCTTGGGTGGCAAAATCTTCCTTGTCATTGCCCTTAATGGAAACCACTGGCACACACAGCCAGATAATTTTTCTCATTGAAATAAATTATTTTCACCATGTGCCTTATGTGCTTGCCTCAGTGAAGTCAACTTAATCTGTCCTAAATTGGTATCCATCAATAGCTGAGGAATGAAGAGAACCATTTACAACATTGTCCTGGCTGGTGGCTGGTTGGGTATACTACTTGCCCATATTGTGAATGCAGCATATCCGACAGAAGTAGCTCCAGAAATAGCTCATAGCTCCAGAATTGTAAACATTAATGGAAGCTTGGGATCCCCAAAAAGAGACCAATATCCATCAATAGCTAGCCTCCCCAATCACAAATTTCACCCTTCTCCCCAGGTCCCCAGCAAGTGCTTAATTTGCTGACATTTAACAAATGTTACTTTTGTTTGTAGGGTAAAAAAAAGAAGAGGAAGCGGGAGAAGTTGCAGGAATCCACATCAGGTGCGTGTGCTAATTTGCACTAATTCGGGGTATATAGGCTGCCGTATTCTTTAAATTCATTAGTCATGCTTCCATACTTTTCTTTTACACATAGAATCAGTTGTACTCTGGACTATGGCAAAATATGATTATTTGTGGCAGAGAAAATTCTCTCACTTAGGATTTGTGCAGACAAATCAGTTTCTCAGCCCCTGTGTTTCTTTTTGGAGAATCTACAGTTAGTGAATGAATCTGGTGGCAGGCACTCAAATAAAGGCAATAATCCAACAAATTGTAGAAATCAAGTAGAAAAGATTTATTGTGTCCTCCGCCTTACGCGTTTTGTGTTAAAAACACTTAATCAGCTACAGTTAGGTCCATAAATAAATGACACCCAGAATCTGTTGATGTCCATGAGTTCAAGACTTCAGGCTGTCCTTGCCAGCAAAGGGTTTTCAACCAAGTATTAGAAATTAACATTTTATTTTCAGTTTTTCAATTTCTCCAATTACTTTTGAGCCCCTGAAATGAAGTGATTGTGTTAAAAAAAAGGCTTTAGTTCCTCACATTTTTATGCTATCTTTTTGTTCAACCCACTGAATTTAAGATGAATGTCTGCAGTTCCACTGCATCTTAGTTGTTTTATTTCAAATTCATTGTGGTAATGTACAGAACCAAAATTAGAAAAAAGTTGTCTGTCCAAATATTTATGGACCTAACTGTATTTATGTGCAAATTAGGATAATTCCCCTGCAGGATGCATTGGTTACTCCTGAAACCTGTTGTTAAAAGTAGTGTTGCATCTGTTATTGAAGCAGCAAGGATGGAACCATGTACCAAGAGCTTCTCTTTATGCCCCTGCAATAAATCCAGCGATCCATCACAGATATCAGCAACTTGCTTATACTTTATCTAGTAGAGGGATTAAGCCCAATTGTTGGGACGCTGCATACAATTCCCAGCATATTCAATCACTTATTCCCAGCATATTCAATCACTTACATATTGCTGGCTCTTGGGTCCCATTAATTCAACAATGGCTCTTGTTGATTGTAGAAACACAACCTCTACTTCTTAGCTCAAGAAATGCACGTAATCCACTCTGGCTTTGTAACTATATATGATAGGCCTTCAAATACACCATATTTCCGATGATGTGCAAGTAAGGCATGCAAGTGGATGCCCACGTGCTACCTCCTACAAGTGTAACATTTAAATGAGTAAATGGTGCATTTATATGAGCCCTTATATTATTCAGAACCAGTAATAAGATTTTCATATATTAAAGACATTTTCAATAGTACTGACAACATCCATTTCTAATATAATGCCTTTTACTATGCATTGTTTGTAAGCTAAACCATGTTTTCCCATGAGCATACAATTATCTTTATTTTGATGTATTATTTACATTACTATACATTAGTGTTACCCTATATATGACAGATTAGAATATATATTACAGGTCCTTGAGACAGCTAATGTTAAAGGAGAAGCATTACACAGAATGATTGTTGGCTGTTATAGCTTATTTCAATAGTGTTGCAAATATGCACCTAGATTGGGGACACACTAGAGTCTGCCTTTGGCTTTATGTATAAAATTGGAACTTGGACAGTAAAAGCCAAACTTTTACTCTACTGCACATGAGCACAGGCAGCCACAACCGTGCAGAAGGCCAGATTGCAGTGCACCACTCACTAAAATAGTACCCTGGGCCAGTGGGTATTTAGCAAAGAGGAACACCTGATCAGGTCTTAGTTATGTCCAACATCAGATTTTTTTTTGAACAGCCCTATGGCATGAGATATGTATAAACAAAGCCATATTGGTTTTGCCTTTAGACTGTGCTAGATTTCCTGGTGTGTATTTTCACCATAGTTCCCCTTTCATGGATTTTTACTATGAAGTGTTTACGCAATGTCTGGGGGAGCTTTCAGTTAGGCACAGGTATCCTTAAGCTTTGAGAAAGACAGTAGGAAAGACAAATGCAACTGACATTTATGGCATTCTCTTGCTTTGACCTCCAACGCCCTTAAGTTCAGATTCTGTCTAACCATTTGGTTTGCATGTCATATTTATTGGCAGTTAATTTCTCTGAGCAGCTGTCAAACTATCCCAAACATTATGTAATATTATCGGGAAGGTTGAAAGTCACATTTGTTCCTGCGGAATTAAAAGCATCGTTCCGACAAAAATCCCAACTGCCACATTTGGACACACAAAAACATTAACCCATTTACTTCTGGAGAGCTTGCGGGTGAAGGGATATTAAAGGAAATTCAGTTTCAAATTTAGTTCAGCTCAGAATTTCCCGTTAGTCATGGACTTCTTTTGTGTGGGCTATTGCCCTGCAACATTGTCATTTGTTGTGTCATTTTTTGCTTTTCAGTAAATACTGTAGGGCAAACGGTTCCGTGCCCTTCCCATCATAATTCAGTAAAGTTCCATCTATTTTTATACTTCTGTCTGGAGGACCCAAAACTAAAAATATTTCTGTTAGCTTACTGAACTGGTGATTCTTCTGCAGACACTGAATATTGTGTTTTCGCAGATGCAATGTTGGCAGGCCAAAATACATAACCCCTTATCTGTGAGAGAAGGATACTGTAGTCTATAAAACAAACGTGGATCATGGGAATTTGCTTGTTAACACTTTGCTTTATATAAACAGTAAAATTATGGCTTACATTTGTGCATTTATTCTTCTTTTATCCAAGATGCCTAATGATTGGGGGGCTTTATTCATATAATACATAGGAGCCATGCATATCCTGTAAATTACATCCATATAAACAGTGCTTAATGACTCACTGAAACTTGTGTATTATAATAAATTAAGTCCCCCCTGTTGCAAAATATGAGGAAATTAGAAGTTACCTTGGACTTCCATGGCCTGTATAAAAACACTCTGCCTTTGGCCTCGTACTTTTATATGGTCATGGAACTCCCCTGTAACTTATAATATCTTTATATTTTACAAGAGGGGGTACTTTATTAACTATATAATGTTCTTGTTATATGGAAGAATTTAAGTTTAGAGTTTAGCACAAACCATTCCTACTATTTAGTGCTATGATGAGCTACCTGCAGGATTCCAGATGTTACAGCTGGAGGGAAGACAGTTTTGTATTAAGGTGGCCATACACGGGCCGATAAAAGCTTCCAACAGACAGAGTCGGCAGCTTATTGGCCCGTGTATGGGGCACCCCGACGGGCTTCCCCAATCGAGATCTGGCCGAAAGTCAGGCAGATCTCGATCGGATGGGACTAAAAATCCCGTCGGATCACGGCCGCATCTGTTCGTTGATGCCGTCCCACGATCCGACCGCCCGTTACAATTTTTAGGATCTGATCGTTGGGCCCTAGGGCCCATGATCGGATCAGCCCAATATAGCCCACCTCAAGGTGGGCATATCGGGGAGAGATCCGCTCATTTGGCGACATATGGCCATCTTTAGTTGTATATCCAGAACCCACTTACCTCTTTTATCTAATGATTATGATTCAATGTTCAGAAGATGTTTTGATGGAAGAATCATATTTTTTATATAAAGGTCAAGTGCACCATTGTCAGCTAGAGGTCTGCTGGCTCCATCTGTAGATACTGACCAGAAGATGTGCCCTATAGGTTGTCCTTCAGATCTTAAACTATCTATATTATATTAATAAATGACATTTGACTTGAAAGGTATTTTTGTGTGAGGGACACATAGCCAAAATTTGTCACAAGCCTTCAGCCTCAGGTTGCCAAGTGTTACATCCCAGTACAAAGCATTGCAGATACTACATTGATTTAGATGCCAAACTACCTCATATCTTTCAAAGGTAAACTACAAACAGCATTTTAAAAAGAAAAAACTATTCATTCAAAAAAAAACAAAAAAAACCTAATGGCTGGTATAAAAACCATGTTTAATGTATAAATAAATATACAGTGTACACTTCTGAATTTAAAATTTTGTTAAAGAAAAAAAAATCTCCTACAGGTGCAGGCCCCCCAAGAATGACAGCTGCCTACATCTGAAACATGGTAAGAACATCTCTTTAGCTTTGGGATGCAGATTGCTTGTAAATTTCCCATCTAATCGAAAATAACCCTTTTTCTGCTAAAGAGAAATCCTTTTAATACTAATGATGTTGTTGATCTTCATGATGAAAAATGCCTACATATTGTTAAACTTTAAAAAAACAAGATGGTTCTTATACCGGCTGTGGGATGGATTGCAGGATGATATAAGGTTAAATTTAAAAAAGTGCATTAAGTACAGTTTATCATTCATAAATTTACTATAAACGGATAGACCCTCATTTACTAGTGTTGGTGCAAATTGGCTCCAAATCAGTGATCCATAGCAGTTATGGTTTTATGTTCTTTATTCTAGCAACACTACATGGAATAATAGTCAGTTGCTATAGGTTGCTGCAACAGTGGTACAAGTATGCACCAAGATTAAGGAGAGCACTTATTGTATGCATGGTACAAATCATGCCTGCCCATTGTCTTATTTGTTATAGGATAATTCTTACTATTGCGAGAATGAAAGTTTAATATAATCCTTATCTTATAGCAATCTGAAACTTTCTTATTATAATCAATTATAAATGTGGTACCATAACTGATTCCAGCACAAACAAAAGTAAACAAAATAACTGACTCTGGCACATGTCCTTTATGAAGTGAGACATGGTTTCTATCAGGTATTTATTTTGAAAGAGTGAGCTTTAATACATCTTTTAGGCAAAAAGTGCAAACCTGCCCCCAAAGGACATATTAGGTCTAACCTAAATCTGACTCTTAACTCCTGCATAACGTAAAGGCATACTAGCTTATTTCAGAAAATTTCACCATTATTAAGCTTATGTTATATTTTAATTTTCTTGATAGTTCCTCTTTAAGTCCACAGTAAAAGATTGGAGATGACCTGTGAGCGCTTGGAGGTTTTATCACATTTCCCAAATTTTCATCAACATTGAATTATAGATAGTGTTACACTAATAATGCCTATTGAGAATTGAGTAAATGTAAGGATGCATGTCATTTGCTTAGGTGGTTGGGAAATGTAGTGTATCAAAAGCTGGCAAAGCCCATTGTGTAGATTCCTGATTTACGCTCTGTTCGGTTGTCTGTTATCAGCTGGAACCATTCCTACAAAACAGCTGACGGACATTGAAGCTGCGCTCTTACAAAGTGTTTCTCTAAGCTCTACGACCTAAGTGCTGTGGCTGGAAAAGTCTCTCCATTTGTAGTATTGTTTAGCAGAGCCTAGCAACCAATAGAGACATGTATCAGGTGCTAATGTGATGCAGAAAGCACATTAGTAAGCACCATATAATTGTTTGCCACATCAAGGGTGGTGCTAGCCACCCCATATGCTCAGCTGCAAATAGTTACAGAACAGCCTTTAGATTATTTTATTAAAGGGCCAGCCACAGAGAAAAGTAAACTGGAAAACATGATATCTTTGGTGTTTAAAAATGTTTTCTATAAGATATTGAACTTTATAAAATGACTAGCCACAATTCAAGACACATGCTTTCATTACCTCGATATTATACATGTCACACACAGACACACAGCATCCGAACATATATATTTATATTGCTTTTAGATTTGTCTAATATAAAGGGACACACCCATGAAAAGACATACTGCTATTAGTTTCTCAGGGTGGCAGGTAGGGTCACAATCCAACCCCAGTTGCTACTGCTACATTGCTCAGCAAAGTTAATGTTGCCTATTTTTAGGATTCCTACAAAGATTGATTATTATAGTGTAAGACAGTAAAGTTGAAACGGCATGCAGACGTGACCGTAAACTGAGTCCTGAAACTTAACACTTTTTCTAATATAAATGTAGATTGCTATTTCTGCTCATTTAATTTCATTACCAGTAAAACAGCATATAAGGATGTGAGTCACTTTTCTTGGTTTAAGGAAACTATGGAAAATTTACTCTGCCTAGCAACACCCTTTTCCCAAAGGGATCTTAACGTGGCGAAACACTGGCAGGTAAAGGGTTAATGTAAGCCTACTAAGAGAAGTTTTCTGGTATACATTTATAGAGAATGGTACCTAACTGCTGTATGGTTTGTGGCCACTAGCTCATATATTGCCCCTAGGATACAGACCTGGGATTTTCTTTCTCTTATAGGAGGTTGCTAACTGCAGCCCATAACTGAGCCACTGGTGGGCACTGCCTGGCTATGTGCAAAAAGTTTTCAGTTTCAGTGGCTCTATATGTATGCCACCTTGCATTTAGTTTGGGCTATTCTAATTTCAAGTGAAGTAAATTGTGTGAAAGAAAAAACCAAAAAGTAATGTGTCATTAAAGGGAAAGATTTCGCTACAATCAGTCCTTAATACCTTTGAGGATAGCAATAAATAATTAAAAGGTGTAACTGAATTGATATATACTGTATATTTATACACAACAGTTTTATTCATCCTTATATAAAACACTTAATCACTTAAAACCTGGCCGGCCAGGACCCCAAGTTAATCCATACAAATTCATAAAAAAATTGATAAAATGAATGGTCACTTGTTACGAATCAAGGCAATCAGTAGCTAATTAATGATTTCCTCTGAGATAAAATTCATTCATGGAACCCCCAAAGTTCTTAATCCGGAATTCAACTTTTTCAAAATTATATGTGTGAGTTATAGTTCAATAATGTCCACAATATCTCCCGAGTTGTATTTAGAAGGCAGGAGAAGGGAGGAAGAGAATCAAATGAGAATAGAGTGATTTTTCAATTGGTTTATATTATTTATTTTTTATAGTTTTATAGTTATTTGCCTTTTTCTTCTGACTCTTTGCAGCTTTCAAATGGGCGTCACTGACTCCCTTCTATAGGCCCTCTCCTATTCATATTCCAGTCTGTTATTCAAATCAATGCATGGTTGCTAGGGTAGTTTAGACCCTAGTTACTAGATTTCTTAAGATGCAAATTGAAGAGCTGCTGAATAAAAAGCTAAATAACTCAAAAACCACAGATAATAAAAAATTAAAACAAATTGCAAATTGCCTTAGAATATCATTTTCTACATCATATTAAAAGTTATCTCAAAGGTGAACAATCCCTTTAAGTAGAGCAGTATTATTTTTCATATTCTTCTGTAAAAATGAGCATGTATTATTTTATCATAGTGCACTGTAATACCAGAAACTGAAAAATCTCAAATGACTCTTCTGAACCTAGGACTAGTCTGAATCAAGCTTTGCAGCCAGAAAACCGATGAAGAGAGCTTTAACTGCAGGAATATTGGCTGTCTGCCTGCAGCTAAGAAGCATCTCCATTTTGGCTACTGTTGGATATTTGCTCAGCAGTTTTCCAGACCACTGATTCCCAAGATCTTCTAGTTCAGCCCACACACACTAAAGTTATGTTCCGTAACATCCAAGTGAAATGGGAAAATGTGTTATTTGCACACTTGCAGCTAACTACTATTTTCTCATGCTCATAGAACAAACATTTTATTTTAGAATGGCCCTTCTTTTGGAATCTTTCCATTGTTGACTGTGGGGCCTGATAGCTTTCAAAATGTCAGTTGGCAGACGTGCCCTATTTTAACATACGACACAAGAACTTTCTGTTCAGAATCTTCAGTGCAGTGTTCTGGACAGCTTGCCAGTTCCACCATATTTCTGGAAACATTTTTATGTTATTTGAATCTTCCTCAAAACCTCTAGGAACACCTTGTACTGATAAAATGTTACTGCCATTTGGTTTCCAAGTGTTCCTGTAGACAAGGTATATACAAGACAAGGTATACATGCTGCTTGTAAGTGATCATTTTTCACTGGCCTTGTTACCAGAATATGTTTCACTTACTTGTTGCCCATGCACATTCCTATAAGGGAAGATATACTTGGTCTGTTCACACCAGCAGTACTGACTGAAACAGAGAGTTGCACCTTGCCCTCCTTACTGATCTCTGCTGGTATGTTTGATCATTTGATCATTTTGACTGTAACTTATAGTCTAGTTATTTCTAAATCTTCTTTAGAAAAACAGCATCCATAATCAGTGTTAAAATTACTAGTGTGAGTAAGACACTTCTGATGAACGGTGTGCAGGTATTTATGTTGGGGGACTCTGGAACTACCACCATCCAGAACCTACCAGTAGTTCCAAGGTCCTCACAGCGTGTTGCTGGATGCAATAGACACACCAGACTAGTGCCCAGCAAATCAGATGGAAATGCTGGTTTAAATGTGAGCAGTGTTTGGGATGGGACTGGGGCAGATCATAAACAACCAGTTAATGCCTTTATGACCACTTTATCACACATCTTATTGGTGCACATACATTTATGTAGCACAAACATTACACAATGATATATAATTCTAAAACGCTAGGCAGTTGAAATTAGATTTTAGTGCAGGACTTCCAGCAGGTAATTAAATTCTAATTTGACATATAGAGAAAGAAGAACCCCAGTTTCAAGCCTCAGAGCCTTGCTCCATTCTTCTCATCAGCAGCTCTGGCACTAGGTCTTCAACTGAGTCTTAAGGCTAAGGGCAGAGACACACGCTGCGATTCGGGAAGATTAGTAACCTGTCGACAAATCTCCTCTTCTTTGGGGCGTCTAATCTCTCCAAACTGCCTTCCCACCGGCTAGAATGGAAATCGCAGGCGGGATGGCACTCGGATCGCTTCGTTTTCCGGAGTCGCCCAAAGTTGCAACGTTCAGGCTACAATTAACAGGGATCGGCCTGAAACACATGAAAACAGACATTTTCAATGTGATCTCTGCTGTAGAAGGTGGAAGCTGTACTTTTCACTGCAGATAGACGATTGAGCTGATCCGCTTCTCTCCACCTCATTAAAATCCACAGGCTGAGAGAAGCGTTCTATATGCTTCATGTGTCCTTGCTCTAATGGCACAAAAAGCATTTGGCCACCTCTGTACTACAGTAGAAGACCTACTATTGAATGAACACTGCCTAAAAAAAACAGTTTAACCCCAGTTTCAACAGAGAGGCATGGTTACCGTATTGAAGCTAGAGCAGTGCAGTTTCTCAGAGGTACGCTGAGGCCTCACCAGAACTACTGGTTTGAAACACTTCTTTGGAGGAGCCAAACTGGTTCTGGTTTTTTTTTTTGTTTGATTGTCACTTCATCCTTCAATTGAACACCTATAAAAGTAGGGCTAATAACAACACCCTTTAATCATAAACAGAAGTTGTACAGAGCAGTTCAACAGCATTATCAGATAGGTATGGAAGCAGAGATGCTAATGTGTCCTGATTCTTCTCTGTAATCAGTCCCGTAGTACTGGCATTTTAGCCTTTGTCTATTCCGTAAGATGCGGCCGTGGTGTAAATAAATAATGATTATGCGTTCAGCTTAGATGTCCTAAAAAAACCTAGAAGTCTTAGCCAATACAGCAGAACCAGTGACCAGTCTACCTCTTTTCACATAAGACTGCCAATATCTTTACAGTAACATTTAAAAAGGTGTATACAGCTCACACAATAGCTTAATTTAAGCAAGGCCTGAGAAAATCTCTTTAGTGGGAGGTTCTTGCCAAATTACAAATTACTCTGTGTTGCTGATTCAACAAGTAAACCTTGATGCTTTTATTAGTGAGCTCAGCTTTCATAAAAAACAGATGGCTCTCTGTTTGTCTCACTGCTTTGCAAATCTTGGCTATTATATATAATAGCATGAACTAATAGGCTGTGTTTTAGATTAAAGGGGGAATGTAAAATAAGCTTTTTAAAGTGACCCGTCTAGAGAACCAAGCAAGGCAGGTAGATATTCAACTCTTTTAAAGTTTTTGAATAGATCTCTGCTTATAGGTTTACCCAGGGGCGATCCGCCAATGAGGAGAGCTGAGGCGCTCGCCTCAGACGGCAGCGCCAACTAGGTTTCCAGGGGCGGCAAAAAGCCGCTCCTGGTGCCTTTAAGAGCCGAATTTCCGGTTTTAAACCGGAAATTCGGCTTTACTAGGGCGAGAAAGCACAATCGCGCTCTCTGCACTAGCGTTGCTGCCTCCCCACCTGGAAATGTAATCGTGCTGGGGGGGGGCGGCATTTACCACAGGCTGGGTTTACCCTTACTAAAGGTAAGATAAAGATCCAAAACCTTTAAACTAGGGCAGCCCCCTGGGATCGTATGATTCACAGGTGCACACAAACAAACCATACATGTTAGGTCACATGAACCAATTAACAGACAGAGTTCTGTCTTTTGCTTCCACACTTCTTCCTGTTACAGTTAGAGCTGCAGTATTTCTGGTCAGGTGATCTCACAGCACACAGACCATCACAAAATGGTAGTTCAATGCAAGAGATGTAAAAGGACAATATCTACTTTAATATATATTCCAGTTTGGTAAGATTCTGTAATATGCCACTTAATATGATATAAACTATCTGTTGCTTAAGTATTCATTTTGGGGGTATAGTTTTCCTTTAAGCTATCTGACAGTCACACAAACAGATTTACCCAGACTGGTACAGATAGGTGGGGAAAACAATGCACTCAGTGTAGAGTAGCTGCTTATTGCGCAGAATTTAGTTTGGCCTCAGAGGCTAGAGACTTTACATATAGCAACTTGCCCTTCATGTCAATGTCATTGGATGTCACCAGTGATTTTCCAGAAACTCTTCTGCAGTAACACCCTAATCCGCACCCTTCCTACTGTATATAGCCTATTTCTGTTTCAGGTAAGGTGACATCATCCTAGCATCTAACCTTAATGTACATGAGACTGTAATGTAACAATGTCTTGGTTCCCTTCATTATGTGAGAAGATTACCATGTGTGTTTTTTTCCTCTGTGGGTTATATTATGTCACATAATGAACATGGAGCAGTAGTGTAAGAGTGCTGTAATTAAGAGCTGTGTCTCAGAGCCAACCTTATGCTGTTCCATTTGTCTTTAATCATGGTAGAAAGTTCCCTCTCCAATTTCTGGTTTTCATTGTGCAACCTAATGGATTCTGTAAACACAATGGAATCTTCTGCCTCAATTATTTGCAGATTTAACACTGCACATAACTTTACTCTGAACCCCTTTTATTAGTTTAGCCCAGTACCTTGTTACATCCCTTATATGCAGTAGTCTTAAGGTGGCCATATACACACACCGATAATATCTCATGAACAAATTTCCGTACGATATTTGGTGAGTGTGGTGGGAGACGAGCCGACCGATATTGGCAGAAGACTTGGATATTGTTCAGCTCGTCGATCGGCCACCTGAACATCGGCCATTGTTAATGCTGAATCATTAGATACAGGTAGAATTCTATTGTTTCTACCTGTTTATCTTGTATATTCAGCTCTACACGTGTTTATTGAAACAAACAATCTTTCCTCAAAAAGATCTTTTCCAGGAAAGATCATAATTGTAATGTCTAGGGCCACCTTTAGCCAGATCTGCGGCATCCTCGGTATGCAGTATTCATTTTTGGACAGATTTCTTTTTCAGAATATGTTTCTCTTATAAATAAAGATGCCATTGTCCTCCTGTTACTTAATTGAATAATATAAATAGTAATGCAAAATTGTGTTTATATCCTGTTTGGAAGTGAAAAGTGTGTCATTTACCTTTTTATATGTGTAACGAAGGCAAGCAGTTCTGTGAATAGGAGAAGAGACATTCAATATCTGGGACCTTCCAGCTGTTAAACTACAATCTGTATCATCCTTATAGCCACATAACTGGGGGGTGCCAATGAAATCCATGATTAATGATGAACATTTTTATCAAGTTAAAAAAGAACATTTTATTCTGATTTTGTAGACTTATACTGGGTTCGGTGAAACCCCTGCAGTTCCACTGGTGTTTCCATCCAACTGCTGCATGTTGCATAAATGAATGTATTGGAAGGGGATTGTTAAAGGGAATGCTAGTTTGTAGCCAGAGAGGCAGTTGTTTAGGTTGGTGTG
This sequence comes from Xenopus laevis, assembly GCF_017654675.1. Lineage (NCBI taxonomy): Eukaryota > Metazoa > Chordata > Amphibia > Anura > Pipidae > Xenopus > Xenopus laevis. The sequence continues at coordinate 70,716,218 of NC_054371.1, read as the reverse complement.
CCTCTCTGTCTGAAGTGTGGTAATACCTGTTACTGTATGCTGGAGGGCATACTTGGTGGAATTTGTCTCTAATGTCAGGTTTTAGTGGGATGAATGTATTTCAGGCAAGGGACTAATGCAGATAAATATAATTAGAACTGTATTTAAACTGAGCAGATGTTGGTGCCTTTCTAAGCACTGTGACTAACTAATTGGGCCGTTGTTAATCTGGGCTTTCAGTCGATCACATACACCATTGGACCGACTATCTGGCATACTTAACTAGGGTTACTATACAAATTAAATGAATCACATAATAGCACTGTACAGACTGCATTTAAACTCCACTGTCTGTTAGTCAGCTCTGCTGCATGTGCTTTTAATATTCCTTCTTATATTTTCCATTCATCTAGTAATTGTAGGCAAAGCAGATGGCAATATGATAAGCAGGCCAGATCATCCCTCTCATTTAACAGCTGATGCTTTTACAAACCTGTGCTTCAGAAACACAGGTTATTTAAAAAGACTTCCAGTTAACATGGGGTATCTGATGGTGTCTATGGAGAATTCTTATTCACCTTATTGTTGCCATTACCGTTGCTTGCAGAAACAGCATTATCTAGCAGCTTACTACACTTGCACGAAGAATCACCCAAACAGCCCAATCCTAATAATAACCGGCCTTGTAGTTTGAGTTTATTGCTTTTAGAGAAATTAAATGCAATGTTTGATTGGTTTATTTTCTGCTTGGTCTAGTACCATTGTAGTCTTGTCTGTATTTATAGTAAAACAAGTTGCTGGTCCCAGCATATAAGTTGTCTGTATTTATGCCAACACCTTAAAGAAGTTGTCTGTCAACTTTTAAATGGTAAAGCCTAATTAAACTGTTAGAAAATACACTGATCCCACGCTGTGTTGTCAGCCTAACTTTAGTAATTTGCTACCACCTAATGGTAGAAGTCAGTATTCCACCTTTCCAAACAAAACACTTTCCTAGTTCCTCTGGAACACTAATGGCTATATATACAGGTAGCTGTTGTGTCATACTAAACAAGAAAAACTTGACAAAATATCACTTTTGTATTGCACAGAGTTGCAGAACCCAAGGCCTCCCATTCTCATGTACTTTACAGAGTTATTTTTGCCTTGTCTTGTATTTATACAACACTGTATTCATGTTGTAACCATTCACTGTAGCTGATTGAAATTCTGCATTATGAGTCTGTACCCCAAAGATACTTTTGTATATTTTTTTAAAACAATTATGGTTTTTGACAGGACAGCCAAGAAAACTGAAGCTACTCAATGTCTTTACCATGTAGATAAATAGATCACTAGCTCACGGATAATCCTCTGCAGTCTGCACCATGGAATAGAATGATCTACCTTGAAAGGAGAAGTAAACACCTTTGATAGTTCCATATTAGCAGTGGGCCACAGTCTGGGAAAATTTCACAATACACCTTTCCTATTGCCCACATCCTAAAAGGTCCACTCCAACACTGAAAACTCTGTATTGTTTTATTTTAGAAAGCTTGATATATTTTATTTACTATAATTTCAGTTGTAGGGCTTTTGTTCTTGGTGTATTTCAGCTGACAAAATTGCTTCCTTGTATACATAATGTCTATGTCAATGGTACAGGGCTGGAACTAGGGGTAGGCAGAAGAGTCATGTGACTAGGGTGCAAAGGTGAAGGGGGCAATGGGCACATACCTCTTCTGTCTACTTACCCCTAGTCCGGACCCTCTTCTCCACAATATCCTGTGCAAATGAATAAGATAAGAATGTATATTATATAGAATTTGACAAAATTATAGCGACAAGCATTCATTTCCAGCAGACAGGGCCCGCTAACCCCCTTTATCTGTCAGGATTGGTATGAAATATGTGTGATACAGAATTGTGCAGTATATTAATACTTTATAAATACTTGTATAATTTTTCCTGTTCAATGTATACACATACCATGTAAAGGGGAGGAGCCCGATGCTGCTGTATAAGTCAGGGAGAGTTTAAAGCAGTAACAGAATTTACACACTCTGTATTTTGATTGGCTCCTTTCCCTGTCCACTCCCTTGCACACCCCCCCCCATGGAACCAATCCCCAGGGGCCTCCTTGCACACATCTGACCAGCACATCTGTCTCACTTAAGATTTTGTTTGCTCTGAAGAAAGATGAACCTAGTTAGCTTTCACAAGCCTCTGTCATTATAGACTATTGTGGTTTGTTGGTTCAGTAATGAATTACTTGGATTGCTTTCTGACGGAATTTTTATTGGAACTAGGGAGGATGTTTTGAATAATCCTTCACTGAAACAGATCTCGTTGTGTCAGCTACAAGGGCAAACTGTTGCAGGACGAGAAGAGGGGGGTCACATTTTAACCTTGGCATATGCCGTTGCTATTTGTGGGCATGAACACAGGAACATACATTCTCTTACAGGAAAGAAATATCATTTAGCCCCCACATCTCTTGCTGAATTGCAATTGGCATCCAGTTAAAATAAACTTCATAGATCTGCTATGGGCCTCATGTATGCCCACAACAGGTGCACATGTATAGTGATGGGCCCCAATATATTTCCATATTTCCAACGGTACTCCCGCTTTGCACATTTATTGTTTTACTTTTCAATTCAAGCTGCCATATTGATTACTTCTGCAGATTCACTTTGCATAGACTAATACTGATCTGTGTGTTTAAAAGAATCAACGATGACCCAAATATGTTTGAGTTGTAACAGATAAGACTTTGCTGTTCCAAATGGTAAATAGAGAATAAAACAGGGAGTCTGTGTAAGAGGCAAGAATCCAGCCAAAGACAGGGAAGGAGTTCCGTGCTGCTGTTGCTTCCACCACATGTGGAGTCCAGTTACTTCAATGTTGTCCCTAAAATGGAAAACACATTCTTTTTATTTGTCTGGGAGGTTTTTTTTGCTCAAAAGCCCCAACTCTCATTTCCCTAAGTAACATGGACCCAGAGGGCAAGTATTGTACTTGTAGAATATTACATGAATTCTTTGTGGTATTTAATGGTTTGTTGTGGGGAAACAGTAAAGGACCCTGGAGGTCTTACATAGCCACTCATTTGTCATGTAGGAAACTAGCATTATAACGTTTTATTTGGCAAGAAAATCACTTGGTAAAAGCTCTTAAAGGAGAAGGAAAGCTCCAAGACGGTTTTTTGCCAACAGATTAGCCACAATAGTGCAAGCTAGAATGCTATATTTATTCTGCAGAATGCTTTACCGTACCTGAGTAAACAGCTCTAGACACTGTGTCTGTTTGTTTAGGATAGAAGCTGCCGTATAAGCTTGGTGTGACATCACTTCCTGCCTGAGTCTATCCCTGCTCACTTACAGCTCTGAACTCAGATTACAGCAGGGATGGGAGAAGGGAGGGAGAGAAGAGCAAACTAAGCATGCTCAAGCCTTAGCCCTGGAGGTTTATGCTGAAAACAGGAAGTCTGATAAAGAAGCCCATGTGTACACAATAAAATGAAAGAAATGAAGTGTTTATTTTGACAGAGGACTCAGAGCAGCATTACTTTGAGGGTTTCCTGATGTATTTATATAGACCTTTCTGGTAAAGCTTACTTCATTTTAGCCTTTCCTTCTACTTTAAAGGAACAGTAACACCAAAACATGAAATTGTTTTAATGGAATGGCAATACAATGTATTGTGGCACTGCACTAACAAAACTGGTGTGTTTGCTTCAGAAAGACTTCTATAGTTTATATATAGTTTATATAAACAAGCTGCTGTGTAGCCATGGGAGCAGCCATACAAGCACAGGATACACAGTAGATAATATATTCTTCAGATAATAGTTCTGAAGAATTCCATTTTATGCTACAGAACTTGTATCTGTTATCTGCTGTGTCTCCTGTGCCTTTTCTTCCTTTCCAGCTTGAATGGCTGCCCCCATTGCTACACAACAGTTTGTTTATATAAACTATAGTAGTGTTTCTGAAGTAAACACACCAGTTGTACCATCACTACAGTATATTATTTTCTCATTACTTCAAAGCACTTTTATTTTTCTGTGTTATTGTTCCTTTAGACATCTCTAAACGGTCTCTCGGGAGCCACTGACTAAGAATATTGCTGAATGGGTGGCCGCCATTACACCTCAAGCATGTTACCTTTTCCTTACATACTAGTTCATGGGCTGTGGGTGCTGCTTTCCTCCTACAAGCTTGCCTGGGGTTGCGACTTGGCTATTAGAGACAGTGACCTGCAGAATTGTACAATAAAATGGAAATGTCTATGCTTTTGTACATTCACTGTATTTTACTGTACAGGCAACAGACAAACCAAGAGTATTATCAGTGCTGTAGAGAGACCATTTTATTCCCTAAATAACATCATACCATGCATGTGACCTTTTGTTAATGTATTGTAACACAAAAGGAAGGTTGGGTGGGAAACAATGAAAGATGGAGAGAATGTACCCAAAGACTCAAGCAGCGCTTCCCTGTTATTGCTTTTTGCATGGACAGATCTTTGCAGAAATGTTGCTGGATAGGCAAGAGGTTCAAGTAGGAGGGGTATCAATGCCAGCAGAAGCTCCAACCAGCAGCTGGCTGAGCGTTATGGGATTTCTAATTGTGATCCATCTGCATGGAGGCTGCAACACAACCTAGTCCATGTGTTCCTGTTTATAGAAGTTGGAAGGAATACACTGAATAAGGGTGATATTATCACTGCCCTGCACACAAGATTCCATAAGACTTCCCATAATGTAGCACTGCAGCTAAATGCTTCCAGATTTACCATATTATTCTAAATAAACAATTCACAAATCAGCCAGCAACTCCCAGCATGCTCCAGCAGCAGCAGTAGGTTGTGTTTCTCAGTTGAACAACTAAATAACGTTGCAGGTTTGGCTTTATCTGTGCTTTCACAGCGGTAGCATCAAATCGGAAATCCAAATGATAAATATGCAGTGGCTTTTATTTTGCATGTAGTCGAGGACTAGGCATATGTAAAACGTGACTTGCAGCACTTTCTTTGAAGCCTAACCGCAGCCAGGGAGCTGTAATTGCAGCCTTTGATTGTGCCGCCTTTCCTTGTGGATTGGGCCGTGCAGCAGCATGCCTGACTTGGCCAGACTTCAGCACAAAGCCCCCAGTGAAGTCTCAGATGTGGCCATTGCTCCGTCTGCTTGTTGCATGCCTGTGGTTTCTTGAAAAGAATCCTGATTTGACCTGTTTTCTGTCAAACAAAGCAATGCAGCCGTTACTGAAGGTGTTTCCTTAACCCCTCTCTTACCTGAGCACATGTACTGTATTTGCTGGAAACTGACAGTTTATTCCCTAACATTATTATAATTCTTTTTGTTACCGACCTAAAGAATTGGTTTGGAATTTTAGGGTATGAAGACCACTCTAAACAATACAGGGATCCATTTTAGGGTCCAGGCCCACTTTTAAGGATCCCTGTTTTCATGTACCTGTAACATAGGAGATAAAAGAGAGCCTGAGCAAAGTTGTAGTCATTAATAAAGCTAAAAGAAAAATATTGTTACAAAGGCACAATAAGCATTTTTTCTGTTAGCAACACTGGACCAGTATTCAGAAAGGTCTGGGGTTCTATTTTTAGTGTGCTTATACTAAATCCAGGCATTCCCAGTTTTCCCTGTTACATGCCTTACTCCTAATATGTGCTTGGGACTCATCCTCTGAGCTTTCTTCCTGTTTACCAGGCCCTTTACATGTGCTAAAGCCCCGTTTGCTTCTTGAGATACTTGTCATGTGTAGTTACCAACTGTAAGTGTTGCACAAGGGACCTCAGCAGAAAGTCCCAATCCCCCATAGTACCGTACTGGTGTCATGGCGTGCAAGGGGTTAATGGGAATATACATGCAAAGGAAATTCTTCTACACTGTATACTTCATTTACTACTTGTATTTATGTAACACTATCTTGCCATGTTCTGTCTGCTTCTATGGACACTGGCAAGAGATACATAGATAGGATAGGTAGATAGATACATGATTGATAGATAGATTGATTGATAGATAGATAGATAGATAGATAGATAGATAGATAGATAGATAGATAGATAGATAGATTCAATAGATAGATTCAATAGATAGATTCAATAGATAGATTCAATAGATAGATAAATAGATATAGATAGATAGATAGATAGATAGATAGATAGATAGATAGATAGATTAGATAGATTAGATAGATTAGAGAGAGAGACAGACAGACAGACAGACAGACAGATAGATAGATAGATTCAATAGATAGATAAATAGATATAGATAGATAGATAGATAGATAGATAGATAGATAGATAGATAGATATATTCAATAGATAGATAAATAGATATAGATAGATAGATAGATAGATATAGATAGATAGATAGATGATAGATAGATAGATAGATAGATAGATAGATAGATAGATAGATAGATAGATAGATAGATAGATAGATAGATAGATAGATAGATAGATAGATAGATAGATAGATAGATAGATAGATATATTCAATAGATAGATAAATAGATATAGATAGATAGATAGATAGATATAGATAGATAGATAGATAGATAGATAGATAGATAGATAGATAGATAGATAGATAGATAGATAGATAGATAGATATGCAATAGATAGATAAATAGATATAGATAGATGGATAGATAGATAGATAGATAGATAGATAGATAGATAGATAGATAGATAGATAGATAGATAGATAGATAGATATATTCAATAGATAGATAAATAGATATATATAGATAAATAGAGATAGATAGATAGATAGATAGATAGATAGATAGATAGATAGATAGAGTCTGTGTTGGTGAGTGGAGACTCAGTGCAAATGGGCCTAGTTATTATAACCTTTTGACTTCAAAGGCAGTCGGGGGAAGAGAGACTGAAAAGAGCAGCATTTTATTTTTCCCAGTGCAGTAGAAATTCCTGGCTGGAAATGGAGAGCGGCTCTGAATCACAGGCTTTTGAATGAGACTCTTGTGAACCCGTGGCCTGGCGCCTGTGGGCCGTTCCTCAACAGGAAGCGCAATGTTTTTTGTAGGGCTCAGAGGAAAACCTTCCCAGGAAGAGCAACCTGGGCCCGGCTCTTTGAAAGTCTGGGATGAAAAGGCTGAGAGTAAATAGAATCGGTGGGGTGCTCCTGCTGCTGTTTCTCGCCACTTTGTTTGGCCAGCCTTTAAGCTCTCTTCAAGTGGGAGCTTTGTAGAGCTTTTCTGCCGCATGACATTGGCTGCGCTACTGCTTGGAGCTGCGGGGGGTCAATGTGTTAGCCCCTTTTTGTTGCCATTTTTTTTCTACATGTCGGCTTCACCTTACTTAGGGCTGAGGTTATTGGCTGAATTCCATATTCATTTGCTGCACATTTGCATTAATACATATGAGTGGGAGCTGCCAAATGACTTGCCTGGACATCCTCTATTAACTGTCACACAACAACGCAATATATGGTTATGGTTATTAGGGGAATGACTCACAGCACACACATCACTTGCTCCTAACATTTCATTGATGTGAATAAAAACTATAGTGTAACCAATGTTCCCTCACCAGTGTGGTGTGTTTGTATACACATTCAGCAGGGGAAGGGCCTGTACATTACATGGGTAGAGAAAAAATACACTGAACTGTGAGATCCCTGTGAGATCCCTATTGCCCCTGTGTTATACTGAGACCCCCACTGCCTGTGTCTGATACTGAGACCCCCACTGCCTGTGTCTGATACTGAGACCCCCACTGCCTGTGTCTGATACTGAGACCCCCACTGCCTGTGTCTGATACTGAGACCCCCCACTGCCTGTGTCTGATACTGAGACCCCCACTGCCTGTGTCTGATATTGAGACCCCCACTGCCTGTGTCTGATACTGAGACCCCCACTGCCTGTGTCTGATACTGAGACCCCCACTGCCTGTGTCTGATACTGAGACCCCCACTGCCTGTGTCTGATACTGAGACCCCCACTGCCTGTGTCTGATACTGAGACCCCCACTGCCTGTGTCTGATACTGAGACCCCCACTGCCTGTGTCTGATACTGAGACCCCCACTGCCTGTGTCTGATACTGAGACCCCCACTGCCTGTGTCTGATACTGAGACCCCCACTGCCTGTGTCTGATATTGAGACCCCCACTGCCTGTGTCTGATACTGAGACCCCCACTGCCTGTGTCTGATACTGAGACCCCCGCTGCCCGTGTCTGATACTGAGACCCCCACTGCCTGTGTCTGATACTGAGACCCCCACTGCCGATGTCTGATATTGAGACCCCCACTGCCGATGTCTGATACTGAGACCCCCACTGCCGATGTCTGATACTGAGACCCCCACTGCCGATGTCTGATATTGAGACCCCCACTGCCGATGTCTGATACTGAGACCCCCACTGCCGATGTCTGATATTGAGACCCCCACTGCCGATGTCTGATATTGAGACCCCCACTGCCGATGTCTGATACTGAGATGCCCACTGCTCGTGTCTGATACTGAGACCCCCACTGCCTGTGTCTGATACTAAGACCCCTGCTGCCTGTGTCAGATATTCTCAACCTGTCAGTTAAGGTTTCTAATGTTAACCAACTACTGCTGCACAAATATGGCCGCCCCCTCATAGAGGAACATGGGGGTAAGAATGGTAATATAAAAGCATCAGGTGAAAAGTTTTATGGCAAAATTATAAATAGTATTCAATGATAATGTTATGATGGATATAAAAAAAGATTATTTTCTGGTGTCAGTATCTCTTTAAAGGGCCTTTATAAAAGCTTTGGTAGTGATGGGCAGCATTATTATTATTATTATTATTATTATTAGCTGCATTGCACATGTGATTAATTCCTGTCTGGTTTCTTTGCAGGAGGAAAGAAGAACACATTCTCAACCTGTAAAACAAAGGCAGCAAGTGCAGGAGGACTTCTGGAGATGGGCGCTTGTTAAATTTCCCATTGTCTCCATAAGCAGCTCCGCTATTCCCCTAGGAGCCTGCTAATGACATGGACGAGTCAGCTCAAGAGACAATGTACTGCATAGACAATCACTGCCTAAATGTCTGGAACCCCTGCCATCAGCCTGGCCTCACACACCAGATCCATATCCCCCCCCCACACGAAGACTTGGATTATTAGAGAAGCAAAGTTCCTCCTGTCCCATCATTCCCTCCTGGAGAATTCCACATGTATGTGACGCTCCCCGCGACGCACAGAGCGCTGACCTTGGACATGTAACATGGAGGAGACAAAAACCTCTTTTATTTAAAAAACGGAGCAAATGGATCAACTGTTATTTCTTTTTCTTTTTTTTTTACCATGTTATTGTTTATTCTCCATGAAACTTGAATGCTTTTATATATCAGATTTTAGGAACGATGTCTATTTTATTAGGGGTTTAAGTCACCTTTTTCAGCAAAAAAAAACAAAAGCTTCCTGTTCTGGATTTTTTTTTCTAAGAAATCTGTTTTTCATTTGTGTAGCTTGTGAAACTGCCCACGTGGAATTCCCATCAGTCTGTGCTCTGAGCAAGACATCTAGTGTTGTCTGAGGCTTTCTTACAATAGTATTGTATAGAGAGAGATATATATATATAACATGCCAACAGTCACATGGCTGCACAGGCGCGGCTGACTACCACATTTCATAAATGACTGCAATTGTGCCGAAGCTGAAAAACATTGTTGCATTCCCCCCCTTAAAACACAACAGCGCCCCCTACAGCAACAGAGTGTAAGAACAACCCCCTCTTTATATGTAATTAACATTCAGTCTTTTTTAGTTTATGTTCTACAACATCAGGCGCATATTTAATGTAAAAGTTGTCTTTCCCATTCCCATCCGATGCCCAATCTGTACATGGACCCAACGTTTACTCCTTCCCTCCATTAAAAAGTAAGCCCAGCACTTGGATTCATTGTAACGATGTAAATTGTACTGTGTCGTATTTGTTTTTGTATGATTTGCTTTTTGCTAGCCTTTAGTGGGATTTGATGCCAGTTGTGGAATAAAACAGATTGATGTGTCCCTCTATAAAACAAGGAGCACACTTTGCCAAAATGAAATTGTCAACAAAATCCTTTTTTTTTTTTTTTTTTTTTGCCATTCCAGTTGTGCTGAGCAGATGTTTTTAAAAGGCTTTGTAATAAAATGTTCAAAACTAAAAATGTTCTCTTATAGAGCCTTTTCCTGTGTTATTTGTCATTATACTGGGGGTTGGAAGGGGGGCACAGGTGAACTGTGGAGGAGGTATAATGAATCTGTTTGCCAATGCCAGTCTGTGATTCGCAGCAAATCATTTGCAGCAGTAAAAAAGAAACATGTTAGGTTGAGGAACACTTAACATGGGGTCAGTAACTTTTAGTATAATGTAAGGACAGGGTCGGACTGGCCCACCGGGACACTGGGAAAAATCCTGGTGGGCCCCTCTGCTTTTGCCTCCAGCCCACTTTGCACACTGATATCCCACTATAGGGAGACAATTTGCAATTGGTTTTAATTTTTATTATTTATATATAGTTTTCATTTTTTTAATTATTTAGCTTTTTCATCAGCAGCTCTCCAGTTCGGTTGCTTGGGTCTAATTACCCTAGAGACAGGAATATGTATAGGAGAGGCCAGCTAAAATCGAACGGGCTCGGATCGATTCGTTTTCCAAGGTCGTCCGAAGTTTCCTCGTGAGGCAACTTCTGGCAACTTCGGAAAACAAAGCGCTCTGAGTGCTATCCCGTCGGCCATTTTGATTCTAGCCAGTGGAAGGCTTTTAGGGGAGATGAGGCAATTAAATCTCCCCGAATCTTCGCGTCTGTCTCTGCCCTTATAGAGCATTTGTTTTTTAGATGGGGTTAGTGACCCCCATTTGAAAGCTGGAAGTCAGAAGGCAGCAAATAATTCAAAAACTATAAAAAATGAAGGGCAATTGAAAAAAAATGGCTATTCTATAATATAGTAAAAGTTAACTTAAAGGTGGACCACCTAAAGTCACAGGTTCTATATTGTACCATTGCAGTACCATTTCTGTGCTGCCGTGTAGTCATTGTCTGTATTAATTACTATTCAGCCTTAAATTGTGACATTTCTATTCTATGTGTACTGTATATTGTGAGTGGGTCCCTAAGCTCAGTAAGTGGCAGCAGCACAGATCATGTGCAGTGAATCAGCAGAAAAGAAGATGGGGAGCTACTGGGGCATTTTTAGAGGAACAGATCTTCCCTGCTAAAGGGCTGTGGTTGCCTTGGGCTGACACAGAAGCCCAAAACCTAATGTACAACATTTCTAGCTACTTCTTTAGTTAGGCTTTGGTTCTCCTTTAACAGATAACACAACAGGGCAATTGGAGAGATTAAAGTGTAGCAAATGGCATCCTTTTCCTCCTGCCTGTAGATAGAACAAACATTTGGCTGCTGCTCATTCATCCACTGTACAGCAACCGCCCGTCCTGCTAGTTCCCCGCAGTGTTTGCACAAACCCATGAATAACACTTGGGGAAGTGGCACCACATCACTGTTGTCTCCATAGCCACAACCCTGCAATATCACTCATCCAAAAATAGCTGGAAATGGCTTTGTGCGGATCTTTTTATGATGAAAACTCCACCTTCAAAAAAATAATGTTGTTAATGCTAAATACAAGGCAAGGCACCTGGTTCTGCCGAGTCACTGTTTGCAGAGTGTCATGTAGTAAACACAACCAGTCCATTGATAAGCTCTCTGTATAATAAACGGAACCCCCTTTTTTTTTTTAAAGCTTAGCAAAGGCTGCAGCATAGTATCTGATTTTACAGAGCTCAGTGTCTCCTTTTAAACAGATTAAATTTTAAAGGGGGAGAAGTTGGAGTGCTTTATAATGGCATAAAAACTTAGAAAAATATCAAATTATCAAAGGAATATAAATCCTCAAAACATACGACCATAAAATTGCTCTGAGAGCTCTTCTAAGTTAAACAGTGCCACCTGCTGGTCATTTTGGCAAACTGGCTATAGTAGGCTGAAAATCAATTTTCTGAGAAAGAAAACACCCTGCATTGTTTCACTGTTCTTAAATTCTGGAAATTAATTGTGCCCAACTGCAGCCAATCAGCTAAAATGACCAGTGGGTGCCAATGTTGTTTCCAATTTATTAAATTAGCAATATAAAACGTAGACATAAAGTATGGAGATCTAAATCACAGGAAGATCCCTTATCCAGAAGAATATTCTCAATAACAGGTCTTATATCTGTACATGAGACTTGCCACTGTATTCTCTTAGGAAGGGACTGAACGTGATAATCATTTTTTTTTGAGGGGTTGTTCACCTTTGGGTTAACTTTTAGTATGATGTAGAGAGTGATATTCTGCTTTTCATTTTTAATTAATTATGGTTTTTGAGTTATTTAGCTTTTTATTCAGCAGCTCTCTAGTTTGATATTTCAGCAATCTAGTGGCTAGGGTTCAAACTACCCTAGCAACCATGACTTGATTTGAATAAGAGACTGGAATATGAATAGGACAGGACCTGAATAGAAAGACTAATAATAAAATGTAACAATAACAAAACATTTGTAGCTTTACAGAGCTTATTTTTTTCGATGGGTCAGTGACCCCCATTTGAAAGCTGGAAAAAATCAGAAGAAAAAGGCAAATCATTTAAAAACTATAAAATAAAGAAATAATGAAGACCAATTGAAAAGTTGCTTAGAACTGGCCATTCTATGACATATAACTAAAAATTAACTGAAAGCTGAACTACCCCTTTAACAACTGTCCAGAAGATAATTCCAATATAAATACCAAAAATGAAACAAAGCTGTATGAGATGTGCTAAGCCCACACTTTATATGTTTTAACTGGTGATTAAAGGTTACGTTTTATCAATACTTTATTAACCACTGGCTGAACTGGTTTGCGGGAAGCAACAGGATTAGGATGTGGGTTTAGCACATCTCATCCAGTTTTGTTTCAATTTTGGTAAATATATTCTTCATAGTGGTATCTAACTTGCGGACTAGTGGTTATTGAAAAAATGATGTGCTCACATTTGCAGATAATTCCAATACAAGGTTTTACCCTTTTAAAAACACACCCCATTAATAATACGGCACATCAAAGAGAAAATGTTACTCACCATTGGAGACTCGGCAGGCTTGGTGCATTTAATAAGAAAACAAGGAGATGGTTAGTTAATGGGTTTTTAATGATTAGCGCATATCCGCTTTTCATTTGGAGGCCTCTTGTTCCAGGCACTTCATGAAAAATAGAACCATCTGCTTGGCCACTTTAGGGGTAGAGTTTTACAACATAGGTTGCCTTTGTCATTAGTTTCTCTTCATTTTTGTACAGATGTACTGGTGGAAGGGCACAGTTTAGCTTTATTATCAACAAACTACAAAGGGTAGTTCACCTTTAGGGTCAGGGCACACAGGCAGATTCGGGGAGATTAGTCGCCCGACGACAAATCTCCTCTTTGGGGCGACTAATCTTCCTGAACTGCCTGTTCTGCCTTCCCACCGGCTAAAATGTAAATCGGCACTCGGAGCAATTGGTTTTCCGAAGTCGGGCAACTTCGGAAAACGAGGCAGGGGAAGCAATTCTGGGGGGGGGGATTAGTCGCCAGAAGAAGAGGAGATTTATCAATCGGTGACTAATCTCCCCGAATCTGAGTGCCCTGACCCTTAAGGTAACTTTTTGTATGTTATATAATGATAAATTCTAATCAACTTTTTAATTGGTCTTCATTTTTTCTAGTTTTTGAATTATTTGCCTTCTTTTTTTCAGACCAGGCAGCCAAAATCTATTGCAATGTGAGGATACAATTGTGTTGTTATTCCTCCTTTTTACTACTTATCTTTCTACTCAGGCCCTTTCCTATTCATATTCCAGTCTCTCATTCCAACCACTGCCTAGTTGCATAGGTCATTTGGACCCTAGCAATCTGGAGAGTTGCTGAACAAAAAAGTGAAATAATAAAAAAAAAACACAAATAATAAATATTATCATTTTATTTTGCCTGGTTGGATCCAGATCAGGACTGGCAATCTGTGGATTCGGAAAAATGCCAGAGGGGTGCTGTAATTTGCCATAGACAGTTACTATTTAGTGGACTGGTGTGGGGGCTGTTTTGGTCTCTGTGTCCTTGAAATGTTAGGGCCTAGTTTGAATCCCAGTCCAGATCTGTTCAGACCTGCTTTAGATCAGTCGTGTTCCACTGCATTTTTCTCACTGTAACACACTGAATTTTATGTGTTTGAAACATGTTCAGAATAAATGGAACGGATTTTGGTTTAAAATGCGTGAACGCAGCCAACACAGTTCCGGTGAGTGCAGACACAGGATCGATCGGCTGAATGAACTCATGTGTCAATAGCCTAAGAGCATTTAGTGGCTCTGTACACACAATCAATCTGTTCATAGTCTATGTATCTTATATGATCCTGAAATGATTCCCAGCTGCTGCCAAGTACAGTCTTGGTTCAGCAAATGAGGCAGCGCAGAGGTCAATGCTACATCATTAACTCACCAGCGATACATCACTTGCCTTTGTTGGGACTGGTGAAAACACAGCTTCATATTTGGGCATCAGCCAATGTAAGTTCCGTAGGGATGGGGCCAAGCCTGATGTTTTTGTGGCTATAGAGCACCACTCTTATCACACATCAGCACAGACATACAATAAGAAACACACAATTCAGAGGAAACAAAGGCCAAATTTGAAGCTTTATTTACAAGTGTGGTGCAACCTTCCCCTGCTCTGTACAAAAACATCAGCAGGCCCTCGGCTGGGATCTTCCCTTTCCCGCTCCGGAGACCACCTCCTGTCTAGAGGCACAGCTGTTTCACCACCGCAGCTAAAGCCACCTTGTAAAATGACTCACAGTCCTGGGGAAAAAACACTATAAAGTCTCAATGCCGGGAAATACTTCTTTAAATGCACAGACATGCTAGTAGTTGCCTTACATGGGGACAGAGCATATACTATTACTAATGTGTGCCAAAACCATCAATATAATTGCAGAGATATTTCAGATGGAGCTATGGGGGGTGCAGACAGTAATTAGGGTTGCCACCTGGTCGGTAAAAATTAAGCTTGATGCCAATGTTAATAGGAAAAAATGGCAAGAATATAGGAAGGCCGGTATTTTTTTCCAGAAAAGGTGGCAACCCTAACAGTAATGCATGGGCATGAGAAAAAAGTCTATTTCCCAGGGTGGGAGTAAGAAAATACAGAGTAGCACAACCGTGGGTGGGCATGAGAATGGCGTTTATGTAGTGTGATCTTGGTGTGCTTTCCTCCCAGTGCCTCCCAGATACCTCTGTGATTTGGGCAACTCCCAGCAGTATATGTGTCCATTGGTGCACAAGGATGAAAGTGACAGCAGGCCAGAGTGTTGTTTGAAACAAATACCTTGTTTATTGAACAGTGGCAGTGGATCTGTCTCACAGCATTCAGGCAATAAAATCTTCATATAAAATCAATCAGTGGAAAACCTTCACACATTGAATATTGGGTAGTGCAACCTGCCTTGTTGATTTTCCCCAGCATTAGGGATCCCACGTTGTATCTTGCTCCTTGGCACTGTCCTTGATCCTGAGCTCACCCACTCGTGTCCCTGTCTGGCAGCTTGATCACCGCAAGGGTGCTAACCCCAACTACTCTCCTTGTTGGAGCCAGAAAGCTGCTCACTAAATAAACTGCTTGTAACTTTCACTCCTAGTGAAAATACAGAACTTCTGACACTAAATAACTCACCCTAACCAGGGCCTGTAACCTGCTCAGGCCCACTCCTGTACCCACCTCCCTGCAAGGTGGGATTCAGGAAGAGAGAGACCTGAGCACATGTACTATATCCTTTTATACTTTTAATCACTGCCACCTACTGGGCAACCACTGAACTAAATGCAATTATCATCATCATTTATTTATATAGCGCTGTCAAGATACGCAGTGCTTTACAATGGAAAGGGACAAAAGATGCATTATAGATGGTGGATTAAAGGACCACTTTAGGTGTCCAAACTGCCCGTGAAGATGCCTAACCCTACAACAGTTTACCAGATAATGTTTTTGGGGAAGCTAATTCTAGCTTCAGGACATGCTAGAACTGAATTTATATCTAGACATGGGGCATAAAAAGATACTGAGGTTCTGGGGCAGGGTTGCCACCTTTCCCTGCTAGGAACTCCAGGCAGGGGGCGGTTGTGGGTGGGCAGTGATGTCACATGGGTGGGTCAGTGGATAAAGCTATGACTTGGAGATTGGCCAATCGCGTGACAATTTTAGGGAATCCTGCCCGGTTTTCCAAATTAGCAAAACCGGGCAGGCAGTTTTGACCTGAAAAGCCCTCCTGATAGGGTTGCCACCTGGTCGGTATGGCCGGTAAAAATGATAGCTGATCCCAATGTTATTAATAGGAAAAAAAAGATAAATATATAGGAAGGCCGGTATTTTTTCCCAGAAAAGGTGGCAACCCTACTTCCTGAAAACTGGGCTGTCCAGGTCAAAACCAGACAGGAGGCAACCCTTATCTTAGGGTGGCCAAAGGATATGGGGGGAAAGCATAAATTACTCCATGAATGGCTATTTCTATGGCTTTAGTACTGGACATATAAAACATAAATTCTGTATTATCTATAAGTAGTATGATGAATGAATTCTTTATCTATTTAAGCTCTGCAGTGTCAAAGGCAAGGAGATAAAGCCACAGTCAGAGGCTCACCAGTAACAGCAGGCAGTAACACATCCCACGGTTGGGTGTAAGATATCAAAAATTCATGTGATTTTATGTAGGCTACAGCATAACCTTAACGTTTCACATATGCAGCACTTAATCCGAGGCTTGGCATAACCCCTGGGTTTAATATGCGATTATGTGACAACAACCCATGAAGCCAGTAGAGAAAAACATGCCAGAATCATTTACAATCAAAGAACCCACTATTAGGCCACAAATGTTTGCTTTGCCTGTAAGGCAGTGATTAGAGTGAAATCGTATAGCTAATGTGTAAGCAGACAAAACCTAAGGCCCCAACAGAAGTTCTAGGGGAACAGGGGCACTTCGCCAATAAGGCGAGTTGAGGCTGTCGCCTCTGGCGGCAGCAGCCCACTAGGTACCGGGGAGGCAAAAATGCAGCTCCTGGTACTTTAAGAGCCAAATTTCCGGTTTTCAAACCAGAAATTCGGCTCTTCTAGCGCAGTTAGGCTCTCTGTGCTAGCTTCCTGGCCGTCTCAGCCGCCCGCGTGGACCCCCCTGGACCTACTCAAGTGCAAAAAGCTAAGCGCACGGGGGAGGGGGCAGCAGCAACTGCTGCTGCCTCAGGCGGCGGGAATATTCCAAACTCCACACGAGCTTAAAGGGGTGGTTCACCTTTAAGTTAACTTATAATATGTTATTTAATGGCCAAGTCTAAGCAACTTTTCAATTGCTCTTCATTATTATTTGGGAGTCACTGACCACATCTTAAGAAAACAAATGATCTGTAAGGCTACAAATGTATTACTATTGCAACTTTAGAATTATTCATCTTTGTATACAGGCCCTCCCCGTCCATATTCCAGTCTCTTATTCAAATCAATGTATGCTTGCAGACTGCCAAAATTGCAAACATTGAAATCTGCTGAATAAAAAGCGAAAAACCACAAATAATAAAAAAAAATGAAAACCAATTGCAAATTGTCTTACAATATCCCTCTCTACATCATACTAAAAGTTAACTCAAAGGTGAACAACTCCTTTAATAGCAAAGCACTGAATTTCCTCTGAAAAAATGTACCTGTTTGCCAGCCACTTACAGTAGTGCATTTAGCACAATCCTACATGAAAAAAAAATGGATTCCTAAAAGAACGAATGAAGTCCCCAATCTCCAATAAACACTGCTCTCCACACACTGACTGCTTCTCCAGCAATAATACAAGATGTCTGGGGAACATCCCATTTATGGATCAGAACCAAGGAAGAGATTCTAACTGGGAAACAGACCAGTCACATTGTTGCCTTTCTTATGTTCTCCCTGGATGCAGTAAAGGTCTATATGATAGAGTTCACTGCAGGGAAGTGAATGCAGCATGGGTTGCTGACACAGGCCTATATCTACAAGCAGAATCACTACAGCCCTAATGTATTGCCTAATTTATTAACCTTATATATAGCTATGGTCCTGATTTTGTTGTGTCCCAATATCTGGTTTAGAATGAAATTGTTTTAATTTCTATTATTCAGTGATGTATACTATATAGGTAAATGTGGACCCTAGCGTTGAGTGGGCCAACCCAGGTCAGTTCCGCTGGCATTGTGAAAAAAATAGGGATGCACCGGGATTCAGCCTTTTTCAGCAGGATTTGGATTCGGGCAAATCCTTCTGCCCAGCCGAAACGAATCCGAATCCTAATTTGCCTATGCATATGCAAATTAGGGAGCAGGAAGGGAAATCATGTGACTTTTTGTCACAAAACAAGGAAGTAAAAAATGTTTTTCCCTTCCCACCCCTAATTTGCATATGCAAATTAGGATTTGGTTCAGTATTCTGCCAAATCTTTTGAGAAGAATTCGGGGGTTCGACCAAATCCAATATAGTGGATTTGGTGCATCCCTAGAAAAAAAATAATATTTTATGCGGCAGCATTCTTTCTAATTTGGCTTAAGAAACTGAATATTCAATGTAGAACTCCCTCCAGTCTGTTCACAATAATCCATTCTATCGTCCAACATATGCATCCCTCACGTTTTACCCCCCCATACAAATCTATAGAACTTACAACTTCATTGCCATTGTACTTTACTTTTGTTATATACACTTCAGCACAAATGTATTGAAAAATGTATTTAATAACTGGACAGAATAGTTAATTAATGAAAAGCAAAAAAAAACCCCAGTGGACCTAAAACATCATAAACATTTCTCAGTTTCATCTGCTCTATTTATATTTATTGCTTGTGACCGATGTTATGACACCTGGAGGCTCACTGATATCAGTCACTCTTTAGCATTAAAACAATTGCTTAAAGGGAATCTAAACCCAAATAGAAATTGAATGAAAACCTGATTCAAATTGCTTGTCTGAGCACTTTTATAGAATACATACATTTTCTAATTTCTGTGGTTTCAGGGAGATTAAAGGATTTAGACTACTAATACCAGTTAACCCTAAGGTTGACTGGCATTGAAAGAGGGCTACTGAGCTCTTCCGTGCGACACAGATACTACTGAAAAAATGGGCTGTGTAAACTCACGCGTTCCCTTGTGGTGGAACCCACATAAAAGCCACTGCAGGGGACACATGCCAGAACTTGTCTATAAAAGCCCTAGTGGAAACCAACACTGACTCATACAGCCTTGCCTGACACTGGAACAATACAGCTGCCCCCTCTCACACAGTATTGTGCCTCACTATGAACGATGCCCACCTATAATGTTACATACCTGACACGGAGGCACATTTATCATAGATACACATATTTATATCTGAACATTCCATTGGATATATTCACTGGTATTTACAAAAACTGTACAAAAGATCCCCTTTAAATATTGCTCAATGGCTTTCACTTTGTGTAAGATTCTCAGTATTCCCAATATAGATCATTTATTACAGTGTGCACAGGCCTTACTGCAGATTACGACCTTGTTTGATAGCCTATTCGGCAAAAAGTTGACCTTTTATGAGCCGGTTAAAGGAACAGTAGCAGCAAAAACTGGTAATTAAACACTGTTAAAACTGGTGTTTGCTTCAGAAAGACTTCTATAGTTTATATAAACAAGCTGGTGTGTAGCCATGGGGGTGGCATCCATTCAATTTAGAAAAAAAAGGCACAGGGTACATAGCAGATAACAGATAAAACACCATTGTATTGGACAGAACGTATCTGTTATCTGCTGTGTAACCAGTGCCTTTTTTCCAGCTTGAATGGCTGCCCATCAGCTCATTTATATAAACTATAGGAGTCTTTCTGAAACAAACACACAGCTTTTCCCACTGCATGCTTACAGTATATTCTATTTTAATTACTTTAAAATGCTTTTAATTTACTGTTCCCCTGCGAGTAGCAGTGCAGAGTCGACCGTGGCTGGGCTTTAAAGATGCAGATGCACCATACATTAAAAATTCTACCACGTTAGCCCATTGGGACTAACCAAGAAGCATCATACATAGGACATTTCAAGCCATTTTTGCCTGTTCCCAGTGGGTCTGTTGACTCTTTCACCCCTTGGAAAAGCTCCTCTTTCTAAGGCCACCTATAGCATGCTTGATTGTATTTAGTTTTGCTGTAACTGAAAAGTGCAAATGCCCTCTACTATCTGCTAGTGCCACTTTGTTCCTATGTAAGTTGGCAGTCACTCCTGTCCAATCACAATACAGCGGTTTGTAGAGGGCAGAGGCACCCACTTGTCATAGCAACTAGTACTGTTTACTGAGCAGTATATCAGCTTTGTCAGCCTCAGTCAGGTCTATGGCACTGGCCTGCTCACCAATATCAATATATGAATGCAGAGATGATGCACAGAATGATGTCAGCCTCTGATTTTTTCATGTAAATCATATAGAAAGGGCATTCATATGTGATCAGCAGACAGGAGAGAAACATAAGGCATATTGCACAAGCATAGTATGCCCCCTGCTGTCCAATGGCCCAGAAAGCACTCGAATACGACAAACCTATCCTTCTGCTTCATCACTTCTTATTAAACACCAGTTCCATATTATGGATGCAACACCTCCATCATTTTTGGAATTGGGTCTAGTACTGAACCAAATCTAATTTGCATAAATATAAAAACGAAAAATAAATTGCCCCATTGAATTGTCCAGTGTTTTAAAACCATTTAATGTTTGGATTCTCAAGTTTTTTTCCCCCCCAAAACGGTTTTTAATCCCCCCACCGTGTGATTGTGTTTACAAAAACAAATACATTTAAGCAGCTTTTAGGTGGGGAGATTTGCAGTGTTTTTTGAAAAATGTGATCATGGAAAAAAAAACCAGCTCCCATCATGATCTTCAAGATCAAGTGAAACATGAGGTCAGGAAGCAAATAGTCACGAAGGAATGAACACACATAGAGGACAATATATTTATTTAAAAACAGGAAATCTAATTACCGCACTCCTGCATGGCTTTTTCACTCCCATCTCAGCAAACCCTGTATGGATTTTATTTTATGTGCATGCTGGAACCAGGGACCCTAGCCCAATCCATAAAAATCAGCCCTAAACCATTAGTTCTCCGCCAATCTTTCCAGTGAACATTACACATTCAGGCAGTTAGTGTTCCCTAGGCAACTGCCACATCGGCCTGTCGGAGTGCCAGGTGTTGAAATGGGAATGAATACTCAGAGAACACATTGGCACTGCACTACTGACCCATGGTTGCAACTTTTCTATAACTAACACCGGACATTGTGCATGTAGATGGCAGGCTTGCATCTGTTAAATAGTTCTTGTGTAGATGCTGCTTCCAGAGAAAGTTTGGTAGTCGGCTTAGAGTGTTGAGGACATGCAATTTTTGGAAGGGAGCCCTGATACTTCTCATCATATACAGGTAGTGTAGTATTTATTTGTGAAACAAGTCGCATGCGTGTTTTGTTGGACACTTCTTTAGTGTGGCCAAACTTCAGTTGGTAGAGGAAAAAAATCCTTACATGTACAGTCACAGTCAAGATTTGACACCGCAAACTGCTAAATATGCTCAATACAACACACAGCTTACACAAGTGTATCAACTCCTGTAAATATATTTGTGTAATGGGCAGATCACATATAACAGACAGGAAATGCTCCATGTCGCCACCTTATTGTTCGGAAACCTGCCTTCAGTTGGGGGGTGGTGGTGATGTTCAGGGGGTGGAGAAATGACACAATGGAGTGTGGAAATGGGCGGGGGAACTGGAAGAATAGTGCCGCAGAGGCAGGTCTCTCCTGTAAAGGGAGTAAAAGAGAGGGGCAGTGAAGGGATAGGTTTATAGGGGGCCAGGGGTAAGGGAGCGAAGTACCGCTAGAGTCTATCTCATTCACTAGCGAAGTCACGCTTGCGCCCGTTAGTAAATTGAAGTAATGTCACGATGACGAATTTTTGCTAACGTTAGTCACTTCGCCCTTTAGTAAATCTGCCCCATGGTGTCAGAGAATGAAGAAATTCCCTGGGGTACAATCCAGATACTGGCCCTACTGGAGAATGTTGGGGGGAATACAAGTCAGACAAACACTATGGCCAGACTTCTTCTGGTGAGCAGTGTCTGCATAAAGCTGGGTACTTTACTGGTGACCTTCACAGCACGGAATGGATCGGGCAAGAGCAACACCTAATACAGCTTCTGCTTAACTACAGCTTTCAGCTATGCCATCTATACCAGATAACATGAAGAGAAATATAAACTGCTATAACGGATACCTGCATAATGGTTGTTGTCTAACATCAGTATGTAACCGCTACCCAGATATACCTTGCAGGAACTGCTCTCCTCCTTTTCCTAACATGGCTACAGATATTCCATTAAATAAATTCACCCATCACCCTGCCCCATTTATAAGAAGAGAGGATACAAATCTGTGACCTGTAGCTGGTCATATTCTTTTAATTTGAAAAAAAAAAGGCATGGTCTGCCTATTCTTAGAATTAAATAAAAAAAAAACCATATTATCCAGTTGTTTGTTTTGTAAAGTAGTAACAGATTATTATTTTGCTTTCACACTAAAGCTGGCCTGCACTATTAGATTCATTTGTTTTGCAAGGTCGCTAAGCAAGCAGATCTTTCCCCCTTATGTTAACCTAAGAATGGGAGATTTAGGATTACAACAGCAGGAATATGAGCCGTCGGAGCAAGGACAGAGCCAATGAAAATCAAACCTGCCGATCCAGCCTGTTGGAGGGTCCCATACAGTTTAATTCTGCCCTTGTATAGCCATCCTTACTCACTCTTACCAGTAATTTAGCTAAATATAATGAGCTCTCTCCCCTTAACCCTTTGTGAAGGGAGATTAACAGTGCACTTGTAATATAATCTCATAAGGAGTAGCCAAAACTAACAGAGTATCTTACATTTTCCTGTTTAGCTCAAGAAATAAAAACGATGCATATGCTTGCATATGTTTTTTCAGGCTGAGAGAAGTGGATCTGCTCCATTCATTTGAATAAGATCCACTTAAGTGGAGTCACACGCAGTGGAGAAGAGGCTGGTCCAAAAATGTGAAAGCATTCATTTCCACTCCAAACTCTGCTCCACTGTACAGAGATACAGACAGGAGGAAAATGGATATAAAGAAACATCTATGGATATGTAGAGAGAAAGAGAGAATAATTCAGGCATACAAACAAATGTTGCACTTTTTTGTTTTCTAACATCCAGTCAATTGTCTGTCTCAAAGCATTTGCCAGTCTTTCCAGCTTTTAACATCTTGCATTAGTGCCTGGATGACAATGAATGCAATGTCTTTAAAAGGCTAAGCAACATTATGAGACACAAATAAACAAACCTGGTGATTTTCTTTTCTTATTATTATGCAGCATGCAGGAAATCCTCAGCATAGTACATAGAAGAAACGTGCAGAGAGATTTCAATATCAATTGAATGGCTTCCAACATCAGACGGGTTGAGGTTGGTTATGTTAACATTACCAAAGAGAAAATATCATCACAAAAGTCATTGTGAGCAGAGCAACGTTTATTAAACCAGCAAATTAGTTATTTGTAACTTTTTCTTAAGGCGTTAGAAAAGGATTCAAACCCTTGCTCCAAGGCACTACTGAGCGATACGACGGCAATCAAAAAAATCAGATCAATAGAAATTTCTGTTATGTGGCGAGAGTACGACAGCAATTCTGTGTTAATTAGCAAAACAGACCCGACGTCTCACAGTCGCCACACAGTTACAAAATAGAGCGAAGTGGTGTTACATTCATTTGTACTTATAAAATCCTTCTCCTGTCTTCTTGCCAAGTTTCTTCTCAGCAACCAGCTTATTTAATAATTCACTCGGTGCGAACAAAGGATTGTCTGGCTCCATCTGATGCCATCCTGAATTTGGGCAAGAAATATCATTTAGGCAAAGAATTTTTGCATTTAAAAGGGATTTGTCATGATTTTTATGATGTTTTTATTTCTAAATTACACTGTTTACACTGCAAATAATTCACTCTACAATATAAAATTTCATTCCTGAACCAGCAATATTTTATATTGGTGTGTAGGCAGTCATCTCAGGTCATTTTGCCTGGTCATGTGCTTTCAGGAAGAGCCAGCACTTTAGGATGGTACTGCTTTCTGGCAGACTGTTGTTTCTCCTACTCAATGTAACTGAATGTGTTGCAGTGGGACCTGGATTTTACTATCGGGTGCTGTTCTTAGATCTACCAGGCAGCAGCTATCTTCTGGTAGGGAGATGCTATTTGGTTACCTTTCCATTGTTCTGTTGTTAGAAGAACACAAGTCAGAGCATAAGTCACATGACTGGGGGCAGCTGGGAGACTGACAATATGTCTAGCCCCATGTCAGATTTCAAAATTAAATATAAAAAAATCTGTTTGCTCTTTTGAGAAATGGATTTCAGTGCAGAATTCTGCACTATTAACTGATGTGTTTTTTCCCATGACATTATCCCTTCAACAATTATTGATTGATTGATTATATGATACAGCACAAAATAAAATAAACATTTACATATATATATATATATATAAAAAAAAAAAAAAAAAGCACGTCACTTCACATCTGCCACCAAAACCTGTGGAAAAGGCATAGAAAGACTACAGTGTGACCTGCCTATAGTTCATATCTGCCTAAAGTGAGTTAATGTGTGCAGCACAAGATCAGAGTATAGGAAATATTAGAGAGAGGGGGGCAGAGATTGATATTAAAAGGTAATTAAAAGGAAGGTGACAGCAGAAGAGGAAGAAGAGAGCAGAAGGTAAAATATGAAAAGGAAGAGGAATGGAGTACAGACACAGGAGTGTGAAGAGTGATGATATAAAAAGGAAAAGGACAGAACTAGAAGGAATTAAAACAGGATAAGGAAAAGTAAGACTAACCTAATAGAGGCAGAGGAGCGTGTAGAAGAAACAAAGGAAACTATTAGGATAGGTAGAACAGACAGGTAAGACAAAAGCAAAGCGTTAATGAGTGACCTTCCAAGTGCTGCTCACTATGACAAAATATTTTGGAACATGGCAAACTGCAATTCTGAAATGGCATATGGGACTAGAACATGGCACCTCAGTACAGAGGAATCACAATCAAGCTTTTATCTAGTTAAAGGGGTGGTTCACCTTTAAGGTAACTTTTATTATGTTACAGAACAATCAATTCTAAGCAACTTTTCAATTGGTTTTCATAATTTATTTTTTATAGTTATTTGCCTTTTTCTTTGGACTCTTTGCAGCTTTCAAATGGGCGTCGCTGACCCCTTCTAAAAAGCAAATGCTCTGTAAGGCTACAAATGTATTGTTATTGTTACTTCTTATTACTCGTCTTTCTATTCAGGCCTCTCCTATTCATATTCCAGTCTCTTATTCAAATCAATGCATGGTTGCTAGGGTAATCTGGACCCTAGTTACCAGATTGCCTTAAAATACAAATTGAAGAGCTGCTGAATAAAAAGCTAAATAACTCAAAAACCTTCAATAATAAAAAATGAAAACAAATGGCAAATTATCTCAGAATATCACTCTCTACATCATACTAAAAGTTATCTCAAAGGTGAACAACTCCTTTAAGATCAAAGCAATTAGACCATGAATGCATACCGTCAATAATGAATTTACTGGTGTCCAGTCCAACGTAATCCAGCAGTTCAAAAGGACCCATAGGATAGCCAGCTCCCAGCTTCATTGCAACATCAATGTCTTCTTTTGATGCATGCCCTATATAAACATATGCATTTATAAGGCAAAAAAGGGAAGCAATCTCTCTAAATCACAACACAACATATTAATCGTCCCATTTTCATTTGTGCAGTTATTGGCCCTGGGACTTACGTATAGATGAACTGAATGAGGGTCTCCAAATAGTAAGGTTGTTACTCATCACATTAGGGAAGAGGCCCAGGTGCACCACCCTGAGCCCTCAGCACTGGGAACGGATAAACTGAATATATTATGGAGCAGGAATTCAAATGAAGGCAATCTTCCACCAGAAAGTTATAGCAAAGTGAAGAAATTTATTGTGTCCACAGCATTATGCGTTACAAACACTTAGTCATAGGCTTATGTTTATAACACAAAACACGTAAGGCTGTGGACACAATAAATTTCTTCCATTTGCTATAACTACCTGGAGGAAGATTGCCTTCATTTGAGTGCCTGCTCCATAATACATGTGTGAGTTACGTACCTCGCTCGTAAAGTCGGACAGATTCCATTAGGTATGGCACAAGAAGGCGGTTAACAATAAAGCCAGGGGTGTCCTAAGCAGGGGAAATAAAGAAAAACTGTTAGAATACATTTTATACATTTACAGGAAGTTTATTTTATCTTGGGTGATGAAAGTTTCCAGGGTATTCCTAGGATAATTTTGATTCCTCCCCTGTGCACTTCTTTAAGGAAACAATACAAAACAGTCCAGTTCATCAGAGTGCTGTACCAATCAGACAGCGTACGGCCATCTTTATTCTGTAGAAATACTTTGACCAAAGTACACAGAGGTGGATGCCCAACTTACATAAAAGTGGGACCATATCAGTTAACCACTCCATATTTAAGTATGTAAAATGCAGACCCCAATTAATTTTTAGGCACAAGACAGATCCTCCTCCTCCATTAATTAAAAAGCCGCAGTGGTGGTGGTGCAGCACAGCTAAATACAGGAATACACAGTGCTAGGTCTATGCAGGTAGTTTTTAAAAATGTCATATACAGTGAAGCAGTAAATACAAGTATAGAGATGCTGCTGTACTTGGGTCCATAACTGAGATCCACAACAATACATGTTTCATACAACACAGGTCACACCCCTCACATCTTCCGCTTCTCTTTTAAATTATGTGTTGTTCTCAGTTGCCACATTTTTGCCCTCATTTTACCATTATTCCCCTTGCCCCTTTAACTCACCGTTCTTTTCTGCTTGGCCACTCCCTTTTATCTTGTGAGGCCCATCCCAATTCCTGCCTCTTTCCTTTCATATTTTATTATGACATTAACCTTCTTTCCACCTTCCTCACCATTCCCCTTGTATTGTATTTGCACTGCTTCTCACTCACTCTATTTTTATAGTTTTTTGAATTATCTGCTGCCTTCTCTTGACTTTTTCCAGCTTTCAAGTGGAGGCCACTGACCCCTGCAGTCAAAAAACTATTGCTTTGTGAAGCTACAATGTATTATGACTTCTTATTTCACACTAAGACTCCTGAAATCTACTCTGTCCAAATCCACATGGGTTATTTTTTCACTTATTATCAATACTTTCCACCAGGAAACCATGAAATCTTCGGACTTCTCCCATTGACTTATATACAACCTCAGCAGGTCTGAGATGCAGCGTTTTCATTTTCTGAGTTTTTCTATCCTCGGGGTATAAAAAATCCCCAAAAATTAGATTTTTTTTTCACTAGAAATTCAGATTTTATAGTTAAAAAAAAAAACTAAAATTTTCGAGTTTTTGGCATTCAGACTTTAAATAACCCCCTAAAAGGGACAGTAACAATCCATTTACACCATGGCCAGACATGCTGAAAAATGCCTTGGGGGACCCAAACTCTGCAGCATATCTAGTAGCAAGTGTATCTTGCAGCAATTCATGGTGACGTGCACTTTTGGGAATGATCAGTGCTGAGCACAGAGATAAATGTGAGTGCAACTGATGCATTGCAATACACTATCCACTTAACAGCTGAGAGACAATCTGCAGTTTATAGCTACTTCTCACATAAATAAACTACATCAGGTATGGTACTTCCCTCTATAACTCTGGATAAACCTGCCCTTTTGTCTGGGCAAGAAAGAAAAGTAACAAAGTTAAACACTCCTGTACATTGATGCTTGTTAGTACAGGTCTGCGACCTGTTATCCAGAATGTTCGGGCCCCGGGGGGTTTCCAGATAACTGATCTTTCCGTAATCTGGATCTTCATACCTTAAGTCTACTAGAAAATCATGTAAACAATAAATAAACCCAATATAAGGTGACCACAGTCTCTGGAGTTTTCCCCTTTGTTCCGACTCAAAAAGTCCTCGTTTCTCCTCGGGTGAAAAATTAAAATGTCAAAGATCTGTATGTGTCAGAGTTAAAAGAAGCTCAGGGAATAAGAATATAGCATAGAAGAGAATCTAAGGGGCCCATTTACTTAGCTCGAGTGAAGGAATAGAATAAAAAAAACGTCGAATTTTGAATATTTTTTTGGCTACTTCAACCATCGAATTGGCTACTTCGACCTTAGACTACGAATCGAACAATTCGAACTATAAATCGTTTGACTATTCGACCATTCGATAGTCGAAGTACTGTCTCTTTAAAAAAACTTCGACCCCCTACTTAAAAGTAAAACCTAACGAACATCAATGTTAGCCTATGGGGGAAGGTACCCATTGGCTTTCTAACAAATTTCTGGTCAAAGGAAAATCGTTCGATCGATGGATTAAAATCGAACTATTTGCGGTAAGTCCTTCAACTTCGATATTCTAAGTCGAAGGATTTACATTCGTCATTCGAATATCAAGGGTTAATTAAGCCTCGATATTCGACCCTATGCAAATCTGCCCCTGAAGCTGGCCATAGACGCAAAGATCCGATCGTACGAATCAACGTACGATCGGACTTTCCCATCTCCCGACCCTCCACTAACCATTCAGATCAAAGTCTTTACCATTCCGATCAAATAAGAACAGATCACCCAATGTTCTGCCCCTTACAGCAATCGTACGATACTTATGTCTGACAACACTAGTGACAGTCTCCCACTGAAAATCGTACGATCGGCAATACACGCAGAGATAGTATCGGCAGGCGACAGAAATTTTCTAACCTGTCCGATCGACCAAACGACCGATCTCCGACGGACGAAAAATGTCGGGACTCTCCACACATGGTCCGAAAATCGTACGAATCGTGGATTCGTACGATCGGATCTTTGCGTCTATGGCCAGCTGTGTAGTGAGTTTACAATTATTGCAGTTCCACACTTGCCCACTATTACCATACGGTGTTCATATAAGAATTATATTACTCTTTATAGATCACCCATCTTGTGCTTCAAGATGGGTACTCACAAGCGTTGAGTTTATAAACGCACTCCTACGGATCTTTTGACATTTGAATAAATAAACCCAATAAGCTTTTCGCCTCCAATAAGGAATCATTATGTCTTATTGTTGGGATCTATACAAGCTACTGTTTTATTATTATAGAGAAAAAGGAAATAATGTTTAAAAATGTGGATTATTTTATTATAATGGAGTCTATGGGACATGGCCTTTCCGTAATTTGGAGCTTTCTGGATAATGGGTTTCCAGATAAAGGATCCCATACTTGTAATGTTAAACTATGCTATGTAGGAGATTACATTCGAAAATGTCTCAACATTGCATTTAATATCTAACCATATTATATCACATCTGCCTGCCTGTTTTGAGAATTTAAGCAACATTAAATTAATCATTATTACCTTGCATGACACTGGTGTTTTCCCAAGAGCTTTACTAAAATCCATGAGGGACTCAAAAGTTGTTTGGCTTGTCATTGGTGTCTTTATCACCTGAAGGGGGAAAAAAACATTGGCTTATAAATATATGAGAAGGACAAGATATTGTTCAGTAAGCATTGTAAAAACATTCTTGTACACTGCACAGGGTGAGGTTGTTGTCGCTTCCCATCAGAGCCCAGTGCATTGATCTGAACAAGAAAGTGAGAGGGAGAGACTGTAACGGTCACAGTTTAGTAGCATTAAAATGTATTGTAAACAGTCACAAACCAAATTTACCTCTACAAGCTTCATCATTGGCACAGGGTTAAAGAAATGCAAGCCACCAAACCGGTCCTGCCTGGTTGTGGAATTTGCTATATCTGTAATTGGCAATGATGAGGTGTTGCTAGCAAATATAGTATGCCTGGGAAAAGAAATTAAATATCAGCTCTTGGAATAGATTGTACCACCAGAAAGGATTTTGTATAACTTATCCCTGAAAACAGGTATTAGACACACCTATGAACAATACAATGGACAGAAAAGGATAGAAAGCTCAGACAGTGCTTGTGCAAGTGAATATGTAGCAATTAGCTATTGGGGTAACATTGAAGGTTTTGTGCTGCACTCCTTGAGCTTATGGGGGGGAGGGGATCTCATATAAAACATCAGCAATACCAAGAAATAAAGTTCAGAATGGAAAGCACAACATTATACATAAATATAGGTGTAGTTTTGAAGGACTTTTCATGAATATTATCCAAGAGTCCCCGTTTTTAACAGATAAAAGATGGCTGCATAGGGCAGAGCTGCTTCAATGAACACCAGTTACACAGACAACAGATTTAGACGTACATGATTTGAATAACTGGCATGTCAAGTGAAAAAATTCAACATTTGGGGTTACGGGTCCTTTAATGCAGTAATGATTACACAGAATCACTGCAAGCCATTCAGTCTAGCTTTGTGCTTATGGCAGTGTTCTGGAATCGGAATGCTTTCTGTGCATGTATTACAAAAGTATGTTTAAAGGGGAACTATCGCAAAAATGAAAATTTAATATAAGCTTCGGCATACTGAAATAAGAAATTTTCTAAATATAATCAATTAAAACTGTACCATTTGAAATAATCAAGTTATCTTCACTATTCCTCTCTTCTGTCTTCATGCAGGAATTAGGTGTCAGATATCCATTGACGATTAGATCCAATATATCTTATAGGGAGGCTCCTATTGCCTAGAAAATGTATTACAGCTCTAAAAAAGGAAAGCCCCCCTATAAGTTATATTGTATCTAACTGTCAATGAATATGACACCCAACTGCTGCATGAAGACAGAATGAAGAAAAACAGATGCTGAGAGAGGAATAGAACATAAACGTGATTATTTCAGAAATGATGCAGAATATTTAATTTATTGTATTTAGAAAGTTTCTCATTTCAGTATGAGGGAGCTTATATTAAATTTTCATTTTCAGGATAGTTCTCCAATAAATATTCAATTTAATAAATGCCACGTGAGAGGCGATAAAGAAAAGCACTAGGTGATATGGTGCTACTATTATTTTAGTTTAGCTGCCTAGTCCTAAATGTAGACAATGACAGAACAATACTAGGAAATCAATGCAAAACTGACACTTCTTTCTAGATTTCTGGGAGCTTTTGATTCACTCAAAGAGAATCAATTATTCATAAGCTTGATTATTGTTTGCTTGCAATATTATAAAAACGTTGCAGTATACGGGTACTTGTCCTACTTGAGGTGGTTATTTTCTGCATAGGAGTCTGATAAAGCATTTCTATTTTATTACTTTGCCTCCAACAAGGATTCATTATATCTTGGTTGGGATGAAGTACAAGGTAGTGTTTTATTATAACAGAGAAAAAGGAATTCATTTTTTAAAATTTTAATTATTTGGATAAAATGGAGTCTATGGGAGGTGGCCTTTCCATAATTTGGAGATTTCTGGATAATAGGTTTCTGGATAGCGGATCCCATACCTGTATAGACACCCAAGGACTGCTCCCTTAAAGGGGTGGTTCACCTTCAAACAACTAATTTTTTTTTCAGATAGATTACCAGAAATAATGACTTTTTCCAATGACTTTCTATTTTCTATGTATTTCTAATATTGAAGTGTCTTTTTTTCACTTTCTGAAGCACGGGGGGGTCGCCGACTCTCTAAACTGTTCTAAATGGATACATTTTTCTTATCTTCGTCCCTGCTGAGCAGAATCTCTGGGTTCCATTACAGGCAGCTGTTAGAACTGATACAATAGTTGCTAATATTACACAGATGCTGCTGAGA
This sequence comes from Xenopus laevis, assembly GCF_017654675.1. Lineage (NCBI taxonomy): Eukaryota > Metazoa > Chordata > Amphibia > Anura > Pipidae > Xenopus > Xenopus laevis. Next base: position 70,684,364 of record NC_054371.1, on the reverse strand, counting down.
AATGTAACAACTAAATGTTGCAAAATTGTAACAGTTTAGAGTCTGAATCTGAATTATTGAGCTGTCAGACTCAAAACACCAGAGACACGAACATTCAACTTTAAACTTAGATACATTTTGGAAAAACAGTACAAAATAATGGAAAGTAATTGAAAAAAAAAAGTCATTATTTCTGGGGAATAATCTGAAAACAACTGAATTGAAAAAAGTGTTTGGAAGATGAACAACCCCTTTAAATCTGCCACTGTAGGAACAGGCCTTGGGTGCCTATAGAGAAATTGCATCCCTGCCTGTAGGTACAAAGCAGCACCTGTAGCCCTTTACCTAAAGCATGCATTTAGTGCTGGGCTCCATCCCACTTCTACTAATAACTCATGTGCTCCTGTTGCAATATACAAATACAATAAAATGACTTACTCAGGGGCAAATTTATCTAGTCTTTTGAAGAGCTCATGCTTCACATCCAAATTCTCCACAATGGCTTCAACCACAAGGTCAGTGCTGTGCACAACAGCTGCTGGGTCTGTGCTGGTTGCAAAGTTTCCAAGGATTTTTTCAATAAACTGAGAAGCAGCCTGTAAATTAGAGAGAGAAAGACACACACCACAATAATGATTATTATTAACTATGCAACTTTTTTTATTTATTTATTTTTAATTTAAGAGTTAATCTGCTAAAGCATCATGCACTAGCAGACCAGTTACTACACAGATATCAGACTGAAACAATTAGGCCACCGTACACATACTAAAAATCATTTTATTGGAACATCAGGTATGGCAAGAATTACAGGGCAAGTGATTCTCTCCAAAAGCTGGTACTAAATGCCCGAATTTGATTGCTCAGTTTGGACAATTTAAACCATACTGCCATACTATATGGTCATGTACATGGGGCCATACAGATTGACAATCTTGCAATGAATCAAGGATTACTGGCCCTCGAGAAAGCAAGTGAATAAGAACCGTATCTCTCCTGATATTCCTGCTGATCCAATCACTTATGTGAGTGAGGTGTACAAAAGAAACAATTACATTAACATCAAATCAACCCTGCACAAAGCCATTTTTATCTGAAAACGCATAACGGTGTGTTCAGCACGGCTTACTGTAACTAAGCAATACTACATACATATGACCAAAGCATATCTATATTTAAACACATTATTTTAAGGCAATTTTCAAACAAAATTGCAAATAGCGGAGCCACTTACCAAATGTAAGGTTCCCAATGTCAGAGAATAGAGTTTTCTTTTTAAGAAGCGACATAACTAGGGTCAGCAAGGCCCATAGGCATTAGCCCCTAGTTATGCTAATGAACCCCCCACGCATGATGTAGAAGTCGAAGGGGGGGGGGGGGGGCAGAACAAAGGATACAAGGGAGAGCTAGGAAGCTAGGATAGGATGTGTGCTCCCTGCTAGTTACAATATTAGCCCTAAAGGAACAGTAACACCAAAACAATGAAAGTGTTTCAATTGAATTCCAATATAATGAACAGTTTCCCTGCCCTGGTAAAACAGGTGTATTTGCTTCAGAAACTCTACAATAGTTTATATAAACAAGCTGCTGTGTAGCCATGGGGGCAGCCATTCAAAGCTGAAAAAGAAGAAAAGGCTCAGGATTCACAGCAGATAACAGATAAGCTATGTATCTGTTCTCTACTGTGTATCCTGTGATTGAATGGCGGCCCCCATGGCTACACATCAGCTATACTATAACTATAGTATCTGAAGCAAACACGGCCATTTTACTAGGTTTATCCATTTTTTTTTATTGTCATTACACGAAAACACTTTCATTTTTGGTGTTACTGAAATACACGTCAGCCCTTAAAGGAAAAGTAAGAAAAATGGATCCAAAACCATCAACACATTACTAGCTGGAAAATGTACTAATTTAACGGTAACGTCTTTGAAGAAGCCGTTATTGAAACATGTAACATCTACCTGACCTCCTAAAACCCAATAAGCATTGAGTTGTAAAATGCAAATTCTGCTGCATCTCGTTGACAAGTATAATCCCCCTTCAAAAAGAAATCCAAGCAGGAGCAATGCAATAAATGCCAGTCACCTCAGGTTTATCTGAAAACATCTTCTTTGTTACTCTTTTCAAGCTGTCTTCAATGCTTTTTCTAGATTTTTTTAGGATGTCATCTGTCTGGTCCACCAGCACAACTGTGTGACCTGTAGCTGCAGCCACCTAGGAAGGAAACAGAGAGCATACGTAAAGCAAGGTAGATAATTAGGTGACCAGTATATAAACCCCAGCCTGCCATTTTGTTGGGATTTTTTGCTAGCAACAGCCCATTCTGTCAGCCCATGTGATGGATATATTAGGGGTTTCTGTGTTATGCGGGCCTCTTTATCAAATTTTGGTTTGAAAGCTAGAGTTCCCCTTTAATTCATTATTGATTCATTTACAGCACATTTTAGTATAAAATGTTACTTTTCTTTATTTTTGGCAGTGCAAAAATTTACTGCTGAAGAGATTTGCACATTCTGCGCAATGAACAATAATCGTTATTAAATTAAATCACCTAAAACGATCAAAAAACAATCACAAACCAAAGTATTAAGAGAATCCAACTGCCCTTCAAAAATCCAGACTCCGATTTTAATTTAAAGGGCACCTATCATAGCCAAAATCAAACACAAATTAACAATTGGACCAGTACAACCTAAACATGTTTAATCAAACGATAGATATATATATATATATATATATATATATCGTTTTTAGAAAAAAACTACAGGTTTTAAAAAATCCCTTACTTTATCAAATGGGTTGTTTCACTGAGGGAGTCCATACTGAGACTATAACAGAGACTATAACATGCAAATTTCCAGAGCATGCTCAGATTGTAGCACTGCCTTGAGCATTCTACCCAGAATGCCTTGCTTTAGTAAACTTTTGAAGTATCATGAGATTTCCCTATCTTGTCCTCTGCTGGTGAAGTCATTATGCAAATGAAGGGCACACACTAACTTACAGAAGGTGGCAGCACTACTGAACAGCAGCCAACACAGAGGTTTAGCTGATTTGAAAATAGCTTAGAAGGGTTGATAAGCAACAAGGAATTTCAACTGAGCATGTGTGAGATTTCAGAGCTGTTTTTGGCTGGGAAGATATAGGTAGGAGGAGCCAGTGAAATCCAAGATGGCTGCCTCAGCTAGAACTGCAGTGGAGATAGGGGAGATCTTGCAGAAGGAATAGTGAGCTGATGATTTACATTATACAAACAATTCTAACTGTTTTAAAAATCGAATTTCTTGAACTTTCACATAGTGTATTTACTTAGGAAATGATTTTAGTTATGATTGGTGCCCTTTAAGAACCCAACATCCTTGTATAGGCTTGTATTCCCACTAACAGAAGAGTTCAAGAACAGGGCATACCCCAGCGTGCATGGCATATAAAACCAATTGGGTGAACTTGCCATTAGAGGGAAAATTATGCAAAATTTCAACCTTTATAATGAAGTCAGAAAAGTACAGGGCTTTATTTGTTTGCCTGATCTTGAATTCCTTGTTATAGCCTCCTCCAGTGATACTCGTGATCCCAAGCCATGTGCCGTATCTAGCTGAACTTTAGCCTACACAATGAAACAGAAACACTCGGGGGGGAAATATACTCACTTTCTAAGCAGATATTTCACTCGCCTATCATATTTACCAGTTAAAGAAGATCAGAAGCTGCAAAACCCATAAAATATATATATATATATATATATATACAGTATATTTAAACCAATAATCTGTTGAATGTGCCTGGCAAAGCTACAAAATAACAAAGTAAACAAAGGATATAAGGCAAAGGTGAAAAATCAGCAGCAAATCAGCAACGAAGCTCTAATCCTGATAGATTATTTAGACCTCTACTACTGGTACTTTGCAAGGTTTGCAACATGACAGCAAACAGTGAAATAGCAAAAACTTGCAGGACAATCCTAACAAATAGACCAATAAGAACTAAGACTTACTGGAAATGTATTTGATTGAGGCTGAATTTTATTTGCCCAGATAAGTCTCAACCAAAGCTGCAACCTGTGGAGGTTGCAACAGATCTTTTATGCTCGCTACTTCATTGTTACATATTTGACAAGCGAACATCCCACTGTGCGGATTATAGTTTGATAATGGTAAACTCTACAGGTGCAGAAAGCAAAATCATTGTACAGGTACTGGATCCGTTATCCAGAAAGATCTGAATTAAAGAAAGGCTGTCTCCCATAAACTCCATTTTATCCAAATAATCCAATTTTTTTTAAAAAAAAAAAATGATTTCCTCAGTTTGAGTGTAAGATCAGCACAGTTTTCTATTGCAGTAAAAACATAAGCAGATAAGAGGGGATGCACCGGGGTCAGAAATATTTGCAGAATTCTGCCAAATCCATAGCCCTTAAAGGGACACTGTCACGAGTTTTATGGCGTAGCTTTAAATAAATACAATATTACACTTCGTAACTAGTAAATCAACTCATTCTCCCAGTTGTATATTGTGCTTTAAAAGCTGTGAGGTTTTTAGTTGCAACATCATCAACAAACATAGGGGGCATATTTATCAACAGCTAAAAAGGCCATTTTTATATGTTCTCTCTTAATACAGGCTGAGAGCAATATTGTGTGTCTTTTTGCCTTTCCTATGACTACTCTGTGCCTTAAATGAACCCTTCTTTTCTGATCATACTCAGAGTTGTAGGACTATGCTCCCAACAACTAGACCAGACCTTTCTGTTGTACATGATCATTTCACCTTCCTTAAGGTTAAAGACACACAGAGCTACTAGTAGCAGCTACTTGTCACAGCTACAAAACAGACAATAGTGACAATTGGCTTTGCTAAGACAGTACAAGTGTTTTAGCAGAGGCAATTCTCTACTTGTCACCGCTACATAATGCCAGAAAATACCCTTCCATAGAGAATGCCGAGAATTGCTACTGCTAAAACACACGGGGTGTCTTGGCAATTGTAACTATTGTCTGTTTAGTAGCTGCTAATAATAGCTCTGTGTGTCTTCACCCTAAGATGGCTAAACACAGGGTAAAGGGATAATGTCCTGGGATTTTTTTTTTCTCAAAACGCATCAGTTAGTAGTGCTGCTCCAGAAGAATTCTGCACTGAAATCCATTTCTCAAAAGAGCAAACAGTTTTTTTACATTTAATTTTGAAATCTGACATGGGGCTAGACATATTGTCAATATCACCCCCTCCTTCTCCCCCCAGCAGCCCAACAACAGAACAATGGGACGATAATCAGACAGCAGGTCCCTAACACAAGATAACAGCTGCCTGGTAGATCTAAGAACAGCACTCAATAGTAAAATCCAGGTCCCACGGCGACACATTTAGTTACATTGAGTATGAGAAACAACAGCCTGCCAGAAAGCAGTTCCATCCTAAAGTGCAGGCTCTTTCTGAAATCACATGACCAGAGAAAATGACCTGAGATGGCTGCCTACACACCAATATTACAACTAAACAAAAAACACTTGCTGGCCTGGTTTTATTTTTTTTATATTGTAGAGTGAATTATTTGCAGTGTAAACAGTGTGATTTAGAAATAAAAACAACAACATCCCTGTCAACCCAGATGTTGGTCAATTATAAGGTAATTTAGTGTTAGCGCTCATTCAGCGTTCCTGGGCCAGGACAAGGGCCGTGTGAGAGATTCTCATGTGACTTGCCTACTAACCATGCTAAGCTTCTTCCCAACCAAACCCCAATCCCCCCCACAGTGCAGTTTAGCGTTTGTTCTACCGCTGCACAGTGCTGACAGGTGTACTCTATGAGAAAACTTCTGACAGCCCCGCCCACCATCTCCCAGTCCCCAAATCCGTCACCTGCGCTATCCCCGCTCCCATCAGGCCGCCCCCGATCACTGTCACATGCTTGATGGCGAGCTTCTTGGCCGCGGCCGGAGCTGTAGACATACAGCGTGCAAGTAACTGTCTTGTGCTGGAGGACGCCATGTCTGCCCGAGTGAGTCAGTGTGGAGCGCTGAAGGACACACGCAAGCCCAGTTCAGGGCTGACAGACCGTGACATCATAGTGTGGGCGGGGCCATAAATGTAAAATTGACGGAGCTAAAGCGTGACTCATTTAAACGGGGTATATCATGTTATGTAATCAGTCAGTTCTGTGAAAGACGCAGCACCTTGGCTGAAAATATAGAAATTCGCGGCACTTTTTGTTCTTAGCGGATAGCATGCCCATATTTGCTTAAACAGCTTTACAACCTTTAGCCAAGGATTTTTACTTTGCTTGTTTTGCCAACAAAGTCCTGTAGCGTCCATTTACTATTTACTGCGTGAATAGTTAGCTATACCCGGGGCCTGGACTAATGTAAAGTAGCGTCTAATTCGGGAAAGACCTTGCTGATGTCACGATCCCGTGATCCTGCCATGTGACCGCTCTTTTGTTGGATGAGCGGGAAAGTAAAATGAGCGGAAAGCAGGAATGGATTCGTGGCTAGTGGCAGGCTGGCTAGTTTTAATGCAGCTTTGGTGCACTGTTCTGGATGTTCGGGTGGTGGAAGGGGTCACTTCTGCCAGGGGAGGATTTACATAGTGTGCACCCCTAGGCCCGCTGTCATTCGTCACCCGTCTCTCCCTTATATTTGTTCAAATTTTCATCATTGGGACTGGAGCAATGGGGATTGGCACACGGGAGATTTAAAAATCGTTTGTATCTCCTGCGAATCCCCAGTGTTTCTGAACCAATGTGGGTATGGTTGGGCAACATGCCACCCCTAAAATCCTGCTGGCCTAGGCCCGGGCCTTGTTGGCCTCTCCACAGATCCGGGCCTAACTGCCGCTAGGGTTCCCACCTTTTCTGGAAAAAAATACCGGTCTTCCTATTTATTCATCTTTTTTCCCTATTAATAACATTAGGATCAACCATCATTTTTACCGGCCAGGTGGCAACCCTAACTGCCGCTGATTTTGGGGTTATCGTGCCTTTAGGTATTTGTGTATTTTTTTGAGGGGGGGTCAATGTGCCTTTGGAAGTTGAAATCTGAAGTGGTCTTGCTGCAAAACAGAAGTGACAGCAGGGTCGGACTGGACCTTTGAGGGCCCACCGGGTTCCATACCTCCCGGGCCCCCGCGGTGCACATTCGTGAACGCCAACGCTTGCATGCAAACACCAACTATTTTAGAGAACATTTTTAAGCAGTGCTGTTAATCTACATACTTCCCAACATTTGAAAAGCAGAAAGAGGGACAAAAACAAAAGGCATGCATAGTGCAGCAATTTTTCCATATCACCATATTAACCCTATATGTGGCAGTATAATTATTACTTAATTAACTATGCTAACCCTAGACCTGCCAGTATAATTACTTCAAATAGAGAATATTCAGCACATTAACCCCAGATGTGCTAGTATAATCACTAAATAAAATAGAAAACAGGCACATTAACCCCAGATGTGCCAGTACAATTACATTATACATCTCCCTCTCTTTTTTTTTTTTTAATTTGGTTCCCTGAAATGTAAAATCATGATTTTATTGTATTGGATTGTCATGTACAGGTTACTATTTAACTGATAAACCAGTGAAAGCACCTCTGACCAGGGGCGATCCGTGGGCTGCTGCTGCCGCCTGAGGCAGCAACCCCGATGCCGTCACCTGCTCCGCGCTTAAGAGTTTAGTGTCGTAGCGGGTCAAAAGGGGGCGGTATTGCTAGTGCAACAACCGCGTATTGCGCTTTCTGCACTAGCAGAGCCGAATTTCCTTTTAAAAACCAGAAATTAGGCTTTAAAAGTTACAGGAGGCGGCTTTTTGCTGCCCCTTGTAAATGGCTGTTCGCTGCCGCCTGAGGCAAGGTGCTCACCTTGCCTCATGGCAGGAACGGTCCTGCCTCCGACTATTCTTTCAGTAATGAGACTATGACTCGGTCAGGCACTTTGCCTGGCAGTCCTTAGGTAATAGTACCTTTATATTAACGAAGTTCCCATATCATTTGGTAAACCTACAGACTCAGGAGATTACGTGAGGCTCATGGCCTCAGCACCTTTAGCAATCCCAAAACAACAACATAAAATTTCTTAGTATAACTAGAGATCATAACTAGAGAGTGTGTCTATATGTATAGAAAATACCAACCATATCATTGACTGTGGTTAAGCTGACATGCTGCATTATGTGTCCCCATTTATACTTTTATTAAGGATATAGTTCAGTTGACATTGTTACTATTTATACACTCTATCTTGTACTTAAAAAGAGCACCAAAATAATAAGCTGCTTTTGTTTCATAGGTATGTAGGGATGTGAAAATCTTAGACACCCTTACATATAACAGACCCCTAGTGATATGGACACCAAAGTGGGTCCTTATGGGGACCTTGTGCTTATGTAACCCCTGCAATTCACACGGTGTACACCAGATGGCACTGTGCCAGAGTATAAAAGGTGTAGGAACCATGAGGTCTGGGTCCATTGCTTTAGCCCAACCAAGCAGGCTGGAAGGGAATGGGTAGTGTCGACCCTAGGTTTGGCCCTAGTAATTAGACAGCTATACTCAATTATAGATCACTCTAGGAGTGATAGAGAGGTTATTTAGTTGAGCAGCTCAAGGCTCCGCCGAGGAGATTAGAGGGATTAAGATCCCAGGGTATTACTGACCCAGAGTAAGGAACCAAGTGTTGAGATAGGGATGGTAGGAATTCCCCTAGTCTGCCACTGGAAGATATCCTGAAAACTGGGCAATACCCATCACATGCTGTCAATTTACTATCTGCTGTTTATTACCTAGCCTGTGGGGATTCAGCCTATACGTGCTGTGAGTATAAGCTTCCTTTATGCTGCTGTGTATATTCCATGCTCCATTGTGGATCAATGTGCTGAATGATCTATGTGCTATTGTTCAATAAATACAGTTCTATGTTCAACCGTTAAAGAACTACTGGCGCCCATCATTGTGCTATTGCACCTGGTTACAGTTACACTACACCCTGTCTCCACCGCGTTGCGAGGGCTTGCCCCTGAGAAAGAGAGCTCATCTGTGGTATCAGCCCACAAAAGGAAAGTAGCTAAAACTGCCCTCGCGCAAGTCAGTTAACTATAGCGCTACAGGTAAATATAAGTAAAAGTGATACTTCCTTCTCACCACAAGGTGCCACTGGTGTGCATCTGTAAGTTTTTTCACAGCCTGCAAAAAACAAACACTTGAGGGGTAATTTACGAGGACCCTGTGCCACAGTGCAGTCGCAGTCACCATGTTTTACAGAGGGAAATTACAATTTAGCGTAACATATTCACTTTCAGAAAGGCATGGGATTATTTTTAAATATATACAACACTATTATGATATTTGTTAAAAATATCCCTACTATCAGATATGCCAACTGCAAGCCTCAATATGTACTACTTCTTTCATTACATTCCCCTATAAGTGTGTACTTTATTTAGAGTAAATTCACTGCAATGATCCATGGAGTACAGAACGGCTTTGCACATCGAAGGTCCAGGGCACTGATGGATCTCTCATAGGGAATGTAAATTAGTAATAATAGTGATTCACTTTATATGACTTCAATGGTTTAATAAGTATGGCTACTTTTGGCATTGTGATGTGAACACGAACCATACTGAAAAATTCTACTCTGCTTATAGTGGCTGTATATAATCTTCTTAGGGCAATATTTACAGATGTAAAAAGCAGGCACACCGGTTATAATCCCCACTGGTTCAGGCCCAATGACCCTTGAATCCTGTGACAGATCAGTACCAAGGAAGGGAGTCTAATTAACTACAACTAAGCAGAGAGTTGTAGTCCAGGGATAGCTGTAGTTCTATCGGTTGCAGATCAGTTCAGCTATATATATATATATATAAAGCCATTGGTTGCCGGCACTCACTTCCGCCATTCGATCATTTCGCCGGGTGCTAACCCAATTCAATATAAAGACCAAAAATAAAATATATATGTATATATATATACAGTATATATCCTCCTCTTTATGACACATAGCAACTCAACTTCTGGAAGGCAAGGTAGTTCTGACTTTTGATCCGCACACACACGAGAGTTCAGAGGGTTTTCCCTCCCGGTAGCCTGACTCGATGCCTAGGACGGCATTGGACCTAAATACAGCCCTGGATTTAGGTTTACTAATCCAATGTTTCACTCCCACACAGGAACCATTTTCAAGGAAAACTGATTATTATTATTGTATTATATATATTTATATAGTTCTGCACATTACAAGCAAGTTCCTGCTTTATAAAAGCTGAGGAACTGTCCATGACAGGTTTGACACATTCATCATATATATTTTCTAATTATTATCTAATTCCAGTTTTTCTTTTTTATATGCTGAAAACTTTGTAGCACCAGATTGACAACATCTTCTTGTAGCCAATAAAGAGTTCAGAAAAATATATTGCCAATTTTAGCTGCAGCGTGGTTATACAGTGCCAAAGACACACAGTCAAGCTTTGACTTGTTATCAAATACTTTCTGCTTCTTTTAACTTTATTATCAATATACTGCAATTATGTCCACCCCAAACTTTTGAGAAAGCTATCAATGTGTATCATGTAATCTTTAAAGGGGACCTGTCACCCAAAAAAATGATTCAAAATCCTATTTTATCACATTAGTCAAGCAAAATGAACTTTAATTACACTGTATAAATTATTTGAATCTTGTTTCCTTCAGTCTGGGAATTCAAAATGATAGCAAGCAGGTAGGAGCCATTTTGTGGACACTGTTATTAAGACAAGCCTTGTATCATCTCAGAATCTTGTTTGTGCACCAGAATGAGGGACCTGATGTCCATTTCTATGCACTGGCTACACAATTAAATGTTAAAGAGAGCTGGGGGAATGTGGGGAGAGCAGTGATATCAAGGAAGTGCTGAATGGAAAGTGAAAGTAATTGCCTGCCCCGCCTCTATGCCCATGGCATAGAGGAGGGGCAGACAATATTTGATTGACAGCTGAGATTTTTAAATGAGCTTACAATGGCCATGAATGCTTTAATAAAAAATAGAAATTGGATTTCATGTTTAATTTGAAAAGGACTTTTATTATACAGATTTTTGTGTCTGGGTGACAGGTCCACTTTAATTCATTTTATTAATTTGATAAATCAATTTCATTATATATAGCTAAATATGTTGACTGTCTAAGCCATATTAATATTGAAACAAAATCAACCAAACTTCCATCCACATTTATCAAGAAATCATCTTGAAAAAGTCAATGTGGGAAAAAGTAGCTAAAAAATCGCGCCTGAATCAAACAATCTTTTTCAGTTGTCAGCCGATGTCAAAAAACAACTTCAGGGACATCTGCCATTGACTTCTACATGACTATGACTGGTTTTAGATGGAGTTTTTTAAAATGGTTTTTAGCAGCTTTAGGGTATAATAAATGTCCCTCTCAAACTGCTTTAAAACTTGACCAGAAAGAAATCAACATCACCGTATTGTTTTGTAGGGTAGGCACTCAAAGAACAGTCCTCCAGGCAGTAGTAGTAAAAAACAGGTCTTTTATTGAAGTGTGTATCACAGCCTTACGCGTTTCGCGTTCTCAAAACACTTAAAGGAGAATTCAACCCATAGTTTAAAAAAACCCTCCCCCTACCTTGGGTAGACCCCCCTCCCTCCTCCCCCCAGCTTACCTGCCCACCGGGCAAAGGTCTACCCAGGGTAGGGGGAGGGGTTTTTTTTATTACGGGTTGAATTCTCCTTTAATCATAGGCTACTAGTGAGTTACACATACAAGGTATTTAAACTTATGTGCACCAATCGTATTTGTATTTTAATTATCCAATCAGAATGTTTCCTGAAAGGCCTACCAATCTGAGTGGTTCTTTTGTTAAAAAATGGGTGGGAAGTAAGAGGGAGGGCAAACACAGCTTATAACAATGCTTGTCACATGACAAGCCTCTAGTAGCCATATTTGTACTCCTCTTTGTAGAGATTATACAACAAAAGCAACTTTAATCACAGTGATACAAAATTACAAAAATACAAAACAACGACATTAAAAACCATTTCGTATTTTAGCTTACAAATAAATTGTATCTTATAAGTACTATTTGTGAGTTTCTTTTCTTGCACCTGTATGTCATATATACTGAGCTTAATTTAGAAATAACAGGATATGTCATATTCGTTATTCATCCCTTTTGGGAATCTTGTGTCCAGAATAAATATTCACTTGGTTTCCTGTAAGATTTTTTTTACTCAGATCCCCACCTCTTTTTTGCACGAAAACCTTCTCAATGCCTTGTATTGAGAAAAAATTCAAGCTACCTCAGTCACATTTAGAAAAGTGTCTGGCTATGTTAGTTTGAGATTTTGATATTATGTTATTAATGTGTTCCCGTGCTATTTCCTTAAGGCACCTACTGGTTTGGCCCACATACTGTTTCCCACATCTTTTACAGGAAATTGTATATATTACATTTTTGGTATTACAATTTATATATTGCTTTATTTTGTACATACATTTTGTAGTGTTAGAAAGGTGTCGATTATTCAACTACAAACGCACACCCTGGCCCTCCTGGAATTTGAGTCCGTGGTGCTCAGCAAAACGGGGGATCGGCAAACCCCTCAACAATGCAAGAAAAAAAGTTCACTGGCACACAGGTAATGCTAGCAGGGTGAGACCCTTGTTTTAAATTTATTTAGTGCGGCATGCAACGTTTCAGGGAAAATAAAGGGTTTGTCCCCGAAACGTTGCATGCCGCACTAAATAAATTTAAACCAAAGAAAGAAAAGTGTCCCCAACCTTGATGTATTGACAGGTAACGCATCTCTGAGCTCCGGGGAAAACCTGACACGATCCTCTAAGATTGACACTGTGACATGTTGGTACTTCAGCAGCTATCTTGTTGCTAGGGTATTTTTTACAATAGCAACCAGGCAGTAGTTTGACTGAGAGGCTGGAATATGAATAGGAGAGGGCCTAAATAGAAAGATATATAATAAAAAGTAACAACAAAATTGCAGTAACAGTTTTTGGCTGTCGGGGACAGTGACACCATTTGGAAGCTGGAAAGAGGCAGAAGAAGAAGGCAAATCATTCAAACACTATAAAAAATAAATAATAAAAACCAAATGCAAAGTTGCTAGGAATAGGGTAATTTATAACCACACTTTTAACAGAGCTTTATGTATTTTTTATTAGTGATGCCAAAAACAACTGGAAACAATTTGTATTCATTTGTATAAATCATTTAAGCTTAATGGATTTTTTAAAAAAAAAAAAATTTTAGGGTGGTGACACATGCTAAGATTCAGGAGATTTAGTCGCCCATCGACAAATCGCTTCTGCTTCGGGTTGACTAATCTTCCAGAAAAAACCTTCCGCCGCCTAGAATGTAAATTGCCGGTTGAATGGCACTCGGAGTGCTTCATTTTCCAAAGTTGCCCGAAGTTTCCTTGTGAAAATCAATCACCCGAGTGCCATCCCGCTAGTCGATTTAGATCAGGGGTAGGCAACCCGTGGCTCCGGAGCCTCATGCGGCTCTTCATCCTGCTTGCTGTGGCTCGGGCTTGGGGCTTTGCCTGGCACATTGTCTATACAGCCCTCGCACTTGCTGGTAGCTCCTTGAGTGTGCGGCTGCGGTAAGCTAACGGTTACCGCACGGCTTACCGCAGCCGCACACTCAAGGAGCCACCAGCAAGTGCGAGGGCTGTATAGACAACGTGCCAGGCAAAGCTGCAAGCCCGAGCCACAGCAAGCAGGATAAAGAGCCACATGAGGCTCCGGAGCCACGGGTTGCCTACCCCTGCCATAGACGTATCGTCAAACGAGCAGATCTCTCCACAATATGCCCACATTGAAGTGGGTGATATTGGGCTGATCCGATCGTGGGCCCTAGATATAGATAGTCGACCCTAGACTTAGATGCAGCCACGATCCGACTGGATTTTTATCCTGCCCGATCGAGGCCGACTTTCAGTGTTAAAATAAAAACTGGGTAAGCAGATAGGCTGTGCAAAATAATTTTTTTTCTAATATAGTTAGTTAGACAAAAATGTAATGTATAAAGGCTGGAGTGACTGGATGACATAACATAACAGCCAGAACACTACTTCCTGCTTTGCAGCTCTCTTGGTTTCCAGGCAGTATCCAATCAGTGACTTAAGGGGGGGGGCAAATGGGTCATAACTGTTTGCTTTTGAATCTGAGCTGAATGCTGAGGATCAATTGCAACTCACTGAACAGTTATGTCCCATGTGGCCCCCTTTCAATTCGCTGACTAACTCAGAGTTGGAGAGCTAAAAAAAAGCAGGAAGTTGGGTTCTGTATCCAGTCACTCCAGCCTTTATACATTACATTTTTGGCTAACTAACTATATTAGAAACATTTTTTATTTTTGCACAGTCTATCTATTTATCTATCTAGTTTTTATTTTTACACTGAACTGCTCCTTTAACCCTTTGCCTGCCAAGCACGTACGGCGTACGTGCTGGCAGGCAAATGCTCAGGCTGCCAAGAACGTACATTGTACGTTCTTTAGCAGCTGAGCGCTCTCTCTGCTTCGGCGGCTTTTGCCGCCTCCGCAGAGAGTGGGGAGAGAAGACAGCCCCCTAGGCAACGAGGCTGGGGGGCTGTCAAGTCGGATCTGCGACTCGATTGTCGCAGATCCGACTTCAAAGTAGCAGACGCATCGCATGGAGCGTCTGCTACTACACTCACCTTCTTCCTGCCTGCAGAGCCGCCCACGCACTTCCTGCTGCGCAGCAACTCTGCAGACACGCTGCCAGGACTCCTCCAAAGAAGACAGCGATTCTCCTGCTCCAAAAACGGTAAGTGCACGTTTTTTTACACACTTACCTGCACCTACACATACTTACAGTACATTTATGCATTTTAGTAAAGATTGGAATTTTTTTAAATTTTTTTTTTTAATTTTAGCACACTTGGTCCCTTTTGTACAGTTATTTACACTTATTTACACTTATTTACATGTATTTGCACACTCAGATAACTTTTATTAGTGCACAAATATGTATACACAAACAGGTGTTTTTTTTTTTTTTTACGAATTCATTATACTGTTATCTTTTGTTTTTTTTGCCTAAAAACGTGTTATTTTGGCAGCGTGACTATTGGATAATCGATTTCGGCCACTAATTACGCTGTCAGAACAATTATTTTGTTATTTCATTGATTTACGCTATTTTTGTGGTTTTATTGCAATTTTATCCCTGCATTATTGTTCCCTATGTATCTTTAGTATCGTTTTGCTGTTTGGTGCTTTGGTATAGAAAGATAGATTTTACTTAGTTTGATCCGCCAAAATATGTGCTTTCCAAAAATATATGGGTTTCTGGGGGTCTTTTTACAGTTTGGGGGTCTTACGGCACATAACGTACAGTTAGGGTTCTCTTTTCTGCAGCTTAGTTGGCTAGCGTGAAAATTCATAGTTACGTTTTTCATTTGGGGTCCATACACAACACATACTTTGGTAAATCTATACATATTGGGCATCAAACTATTTATTAGACCTCTGACGTCCATATTTAGAGAGATTTTTCTTTGTACGTAAAACATTGTGTCCGATAAATGCGGCAAACTGCAACATTTTTAGGCGATTTTCAGAAATGTTGTAAAAACCTATATGTTTAGAAAAGCTTTGCAGTTTGGTAGTTTCGTGTAGAAAGACGTCGTTATCTTTGTTGGAATCGGCAGAATGTGTACTTTCCAAAAATGTATGGTTTTGGGGGGTCATTGCTGTTAGGAGGGTCTTGAGGCAAATAATATGAAGTCAAGGGTCTATGTTCACAGAAGGCGAATGGGCAGCGGAGAAAACTCATATTCACTATTTTTATTTGGGGTCCGCACATGCCAGCTGCCTTGGTATATCTATGCATATTGGGCATCAAACTGTTCAGTAGACCCTTGGCATCAATATTTATGGTGTTTTACAATTGTATGTAAGAAATTGGGTGAGATAAATGCGGCCAATTGCAATATTTTTAGGCGATTTTCAGAAATGTAAAAACAGTTGCTTTTATCGCCAAATTTAGGAAAGGCTTGCGACTTGGTACTTTGGAGTACAAAGACATGCATACCCAATTTGGATTCGCAGGAATGTGTACTTTCCAAAAATATATGGTTTTATGGGGTGAACGCACTTTTTTCTACCTTTGCCCCCCCCAAAACAATGTAAATGTGTTGATTTTGCAGTACCTGAAATGACAGACCATATGGGGGTCTTTGTTTTGGGGCCCCTATACGCCACGTGCTTGGGTACACCTATACATATTGGGCATCAAACTGTTCAGAGGACCCCAGGCTTTCATATTTGGGGTGATTTGTCTTGATACCTAAAAGTATGTGGGTAATACAATGCTGCAGGTTCGAAATTTCGAA
The DNA here is from genome assembly GCF_017654675.1 of Xenopus laevis. Taxonomy (NCBI): domain Eukaryota; kingdom Metazoa; phylum Chordata; class Amphibia; order Anura; family Pipidae; genus Xenopus; species Xenopus laevis. The sequence goes on along the minus strand of NC_054371.1, from coordinate 70,668,015 downwards.
GTCATTTTTGGAAATGTCCCCCAAATCACCAAATTTAGGAATGGTTTGCGGCTTGGTACTTTGGAGTACAAAGACATGCATACCCAATTTAGATCCGTGGGAATGTGTACTTTCCGAAAATATATGGTTTTCTGGGGTGAACTTACTTTTTTCTACATTTTCCCCCCTCAAAACAATGTAAATGTGTTGATTTTGCAGTACCTGAAATGACAGACCATATGGGGGTCTTCGTTTTGGGGCCCCTATACGCCACGTGCTTGGGTACACCTATACATATTGGGCATCAAACTGTTCAGAGGACCCCAGGCTTTCATATTTGGGGTGATTTGTCTTGATACCTAAAAGTATGTGGGTAATACGATGCTGCAGGGTCGAAATTTTGAAGTCATTTTTGGAAATGTCCCCAAAATCACCAAATTTAGGAATGGTTTGCGGCTTGGTACTTTGGAGTACAAAGACATGCATACCCAATTTAGATCCGTGGGAATGTGTACTTTCCGAAAATATATGGTTTTCTGGGGTGAACTTACTTTTTTCTACATTTGCCCCCCTCAAAACAATGTAAATGTGTTGATTTTGCAGTACCTGAAATGACAGACCATATGGGGGTCTTCGTTTTGGGGCCCCTATACGCCACGTGCTTGGGTACACCTATACATATTGGGCATCAAACTGTTCAGAGGACCCCAGGCTTTCATATTTGGGGTGATTTGTCTTGATACCTAAAAGTATGTGGGTAATACGATGCTGCAGGGTCGAAATTTTGAAGTCATTTTTGGAAATGTCCCCAAAATCACCAAATTTAGGAATGGTTTGCGGCTTGGTACTTTGTAGTAGAAAGACATGCATACCCAATTTAGATTCGTGGGAATGTGTACTTTCCGAAAATATATGGTTTTCTGGGGTGAACTTACTTTTTGCTACCTTTGCCCCCCCCAAAACGATGTAAATGTGTTGATTTTGCAGTACCTGAAATGACAGAACATACAAGGGGGGGTCTTCCTTTTAGGGCCCCTATATGCCACGTGCTTGGGTACACCTATACATATTGGGCATCAAACTGTTCAGAGGACCCTAGGCTTTCATATTTGGGATGATTTCTCTTGATACCTAAAAGTATGTGGGTAATACGATGCTGCAGAGTAGATATTTTGAGGTGATTTTTGGAAATGTCACCTAAATCACCAAATTTAGGAATGATTTGCGGCTTGGTACTTTGGCGTAGAAAGACATGCATACCCAATTTGGATTCGTTGGAATGTGTACTTTCCGAAAATATATGGTTTTCTGGGGTGAACTTACTGTTTTCTACTTTTGCCCCCCCCAAATCGATGTAAATGTGTTGATTTTGCAGTACCTGAAATGACAGACTATATGGGGGTCTTCATTTTAGGGCCCCTATATGCCACATGCTTGGGTACACCTATACATATTGGGCATCAAACTGTTCAGAGGACCCTAGGCTTTCATATTTGGGGTGATTTGTCTTGATACCTAAAAGTATGTGTGTAATACGATGCTGCAGGGTAGATATTTTGAGGTGATTTTTGGAAATGTCACCTAAATCACCAAATTTAGGAATGATTTGCGGCTTGGTACTTTGGCGTAGAAAGACATGCATACCCAATTTGGATTCGTTGGAATGTGTACTTTCCGAAAATATATGGTTTTCTGGGGTGAACTTACTGTTTTCTACTTTTGCCCCCCCCAAATCGATGTAAATGTGTTGATTTTGCAGTACCTGAAATGACAGACTATATGGGGGTCTTCATTTTAGGGCCCCTATATGCCACATGCTTGGGTGCACCTATACATATTGGGCATCAAACTGTTCAGAGGACCCTAGGCTTTCATATTTGGGGTGATTTGTCTTGATACCTAAAAGTATGTGTGTAATAAGATGCTGCAGGGTAGATATTTTGAGGTGATTTTTGGAAATGTCACCTAAATCACCAAATTTAGGAATGATTTGCGGCTTGGTACTTTGGCGTAGAAAGACATGCATACCCAATTTGGATTCGTTGGAATGTGTACTTTCCGAAAATATATGGTTTTCTGGGGTGAACTTACTGTTTTCTACTTTTGCCCCCCCAAATCGATGTAAATGTGTTGATTTTGCAGTACCTGAAATGACAGACTATATGGGGGTCTTCCTTTTGGGGCCCCTGTATGCCACGTGCTTGGGTACACCTATACATATCGGGCATCAAACTGTTCAGAGGACCCTAGGCTTTCATATTTGGGGTGATTTGTCTTGATACCTAAAAGTATGTGGGTAATACGATGCTGCAGGGTAGATATTTTGAGGTGATTTTTGGAAATGTCACCTAAAGCACCAAATTTAGGAATGGTTTGCGGCTTGGTACTTTGGCGTAGAAAGACATGCATACCCAATTTGGATTCGTTGGAATGTGTACTTTCCGAAAATATATGGTTTTCTGGGGTGAACTTACTGTTTTCTACTTTTGCCCCCCCAAAACAATGTAAATGTGTTGATTTTGCAGTACCTGAAATGTCAGACTATATGGGGGTCTTCCTTTTAGGGCCCCTATATGCCACATGCTTGGGTACACCTATACATATTGGGCATCAAACTGTTCAGAGGACCCCAGGCTTTCATATTTGGGGTGATTTGTCTTGATACCTAAAAGTATGTGGGTAATACGATGCTGCAGGGTCGAAATTTTGAAGTCATTTTTGGAAATGTCCCCAAAATCACCAAATTTAGGAATGGTTTGCGGCTTGGTACTTTGGAGTACAAAGACATGCATACCCAATTTAGATCCGTGGGAATGTGTACTTTCCGAAAATATATGGTTTTCTGGGGTGAACTTACTTTTTTCTACATTTGCCCCCCTCAAAACAATGTAAATGTGTTGATTTTGCAGTACCTGAAATGACAGACCATATGGGGGTCTTCGTTTTGGGGCCCCTATACGCCACGTGCTTGGGTACACCTATACATATTGGGCATCAAACTGTTCAGAGGACCCCAGGCTTTCATATTTGGGGTGATTTGTCTTGATACCTAAAAGTATGTGGGTAATACGATGCTGCAGGGTCGAAATTTTGAAGTCATTTTTGGAAATGTCCCCAAAATCACCAAATTTAGGAATGATTTGCGGCTTGGTACTTTGGCGTAGAAAGACATGCATACCCAATTTAGATTCAGGGGAATGTGTACTTTCCGAAAATATATGGTTTTCTGGGGTGAACGTACTGTTTTCTACCTTTGCCGCCCCCCAAAACGATGTAAATGTGTTGATTTTGCAGTATCTGAAATTACAGAACAAACGGGGGGTCTTCCTTTTGGGGCCTCCTATGCCACGTGCTTGGGTACATCTATTCATATTGGGCATCAAACTGTTCAGTGGACCCAGGATTTTATATTTGGGGTGTTTTACATTGATACCTAATGATGTGTGGGAGATATGTTGCTGTAGAGTGGAAGCTTTGAGGTCATTTTTCAAAAAATTCACCAATTTCTATAAAACACTATAACTTTAGGAAACAATTGCAACTTGGTGGTTTGGAGTACAAAGATATTTCTACCCATTTTTGATTCACCAGAATCTGTTCTTTCTAGTAATGGGTAGTTTTCTTGGGTAAACCTACTGTTAGTGGAATGTTTGGCCTTGAAATCAAAAGTATGCCGTTTGGGGAGTGTTGCTTTGGAAATTTGGTTGTGTACTGCTTGTAGATTTTGAGCTATACAAGTGAGAAATCTCCATAAAACTATATATATTTGGTATTGTCGCGTTCAGGAGACATAGACCTTTCTAAATCAGCTGTGTTCTCGTACGTAAAATGAATGATGTTTCTGATATATGTGATTGTTCTTCGTGCAACATGATTTTTTTCATTTTATTTGACACTTAGAATCCAATATTTTTTTAGAGAAGTAGAATTACACCAAAATTCTTGCATATTGTGAAAGTTCAGGTTGTCCTGAAAAAAACAATATATTGTTTTCCTGGGTTAACTAAAAGACCACCCCAGGAAAGGCCCTTAAAGTGAAAGAGTGCAAAATATCTAAAAACTGCTTGGCAGTAGATGTTCGCATCTAGGACAAAACGGCTGGCAGGGAAAGGGTTAAACTTGTTGGAGCAGAGAATAATTCTCAGGTAATTACATTTTTTGCTTGGCTTTATGTCCCTCCATATAACTGTTGGCCCACTCATTTCAGGTAAATACCATAATACCTTTATATATGTATGAGGAGACATTCATAATTAGAGGTCATTTCCATTTGAAAGATTTGAAATGACTGATCACAACAGCTTATTCATATTTTTGGGATCATTGTAAAACATCTGATAGTGTCTTAGTTATGTCTTCATAATATAACTACCCACACAAATCTGTATGTACTCAACACTTCTAGCAATATGCTGTCCATGTTATGCAAACATGATTTTTTTTCCTTTCATATAGACAGAAGAACTTAGGAGTGCTCTGTTAATGCAGCCAAATCTGTTGCATATATTGATCATCACCTGTTTTTAAATAATGACAAAAGGGCCTTGTGTACCATAGACAGTTGCTTTATAAATGGAATATTTTTTCAAATTTTTAATTATAATCAAATTCCAATTTTTCTTTTCTATATTTTTCTTTTTCTATAGGGACATCTTCTTGTAGCCAATGAAGAGTTTAGAAATATGTAATGCCAATTTTAGCTGCAGTGTGGTTATACAGTGCCAAAGACACACATTCAAGCTTTGACTTGTTATCAAATACTTTCTGCTTCTTTTAACTTTATCAATACACTGCAATTATGTTCACCCCAAACTTTTGAGCAAGCTATTAATGTGTATCATGTAATCTTTAATTCATTTTATTAAATTGATAAATCAGTTTCATTAGATAAAGCTAAATATGTTGTCTCTCTGTTAACTATCTGAGCCATATTAATCGACCAAACTCCCATCCACAAATTTAACTAATTTATCAAGGAATCAGCTCGAAAAAGTCAATGTGGGAAAAAGTAGTGACACAATCGCACCTGAATTAAACAATCTTTTCCAGTCCAGTGCAAGAAACAACTTCAGGGACATCTGCCATTGACTTCTACATGACCTTGACTGGTTTTAGATGGAGCATTTTCGGATTCTGATTTTTAGCAACTGTGGGGTATAATAAATCTTCGACTTTTTTTTCCTCTAAAAATTCATGTTTTCCCCTTGACCAGAAAAAAATCGAGGCTTCATTAATAGGCCCTTTAATATCCTCCTAAAATATAATTCTATGCAGTAAATTTTGAAAACTTTATTAAACTTTATTAAAAGCAGTAACATATTTCTAAATAAGGATAAATAAATGTTTTTAAAGTGATGTAAATCATATAAATCTATTTAATTATGTGTATGGATAAAAGTGATGCACAACCAAACCTAAAGATCACATGTTTTAGATTGGGCATTGCTGTCATTTCACCCTGGCTCTTTTCTGTACCTTCATTCCTGGGTGCTCCCTTGTTCTTTCCAGTCATGCACAGACACACCCTGTATACAATAATCCTTGCCAAACAACTACAAACCATAGAATTTGCAAGGTCTGGAAATAAAATGGGCCTTTCCTGTTTTGCTACCCTTGCACTGTTTCAGCTTGCAGAATCAGATTCATTGGTAGGAATCACTGCTTTTAATGAATTTCCTCAATGAACAGCTCGGTTTAGTATTTTAAAGTTGTGTTTCAAAGAGGCTATTCGCTATAGTTTAACTGGGAGTTTAACAACCTGGGATAAAAAGAAAATGGCTGAAATGACATATAATCAGTACATGCTTGAGAACTCAGCCTCCAAATCTGCTACCACTCAGGGGGCCACTGAGCTACAATAAATTCACAAGAAATGCAGCATTATATAGCAACATTTACCTAAATTTTCTTCCTTAAAGTGGACCTCTCACCCAGACACAAAAATCTGTATAATAAAAGTACTTTTCAAATTAAACATGAAATCCAATTTCTATTTTTTATTAAAGCGTTCATGGCTGTTGTAAGTTCATTTAAAAATATCAGCTGTCAATCAAATATTGTCTGCCCCTCCTCTATGCCTTAGGCATTCAGCACTTCCTTGATGTCACTTCTCTACACACATTCCACCTCTCTCTTTACCATTTAATTGTGTAGCCAGGGCATGGGGATGGACATCAGGTTCCCCATTCTGGTGCACAAACAAGATTCTGAGATGATACAAGACTTGTCTTAATAACGGTGCCCACTAAATGGCTCCTGCCTGCTTGCTATAATTATGAATTCCCAGACTGAAGGAAACCAGATTCAAATAATTTATACAGTGTAATTAAAGTTCATTTTGCTTGACTAATGTGATAAAATAGGATTTTGAATATTTTTTTCAAAACAGGTCCCCTGTAATACATTGGGGAGACAAAACAACCGCTCACCAAGCGAATGGCTCTGCATAGGAGGGCGAACTCTACAGGGCAAGACTCAGCTGTCTTATCTACACCTAAAAGACAAGGGACACTCCTTTTAAGATAACTGTGAAGTTACCCATAGGAGACTCATCAGCAGTTAACTCTTAAATGCTTTATTGAAAAGAGTGGTAGAAATATGTAAATTGGATGTAACTATTGGTAACTTGATAACAGTGGCATGAATAAAGCATTTCAACATGTATATGACAAAATAGCTGCAACAACAATTTACAATCCACACGTCAGTTTCTCTGGATGATTATTAGGGAGTTGAAGCTGTTCCACTCACAGGGATGCAGCAATGGACTCCCTGTGTGTTTATTCATGTGAAGCTGGTGATAATGGTGACTATGAGGTGTAGTTCTAACCAGCAAGCCATTTCACACTGACATAATCCAGCACATGTGCAGGCTGCACAGTTTAGTTCCACAGAGAACACAGTATAGTTCCACAGTCTCTCCTCAAGACGTGTCAAGCACAGGGGCACTGCAATGTGTGGGCACAGACTGGGCACAGTCACTGGCACATATAGTGCTGGTAGCACAAATACCAGAGGGTGATATGGAGATGAAGGCCAGGGGAAATACAGCACTTTGCCCTTATCCTGCTCTCAAACTCGGATGATGTGTGGGCTTTATGAGCAGCCCATTACTGGCACTGACCTTTATAACATCCAGTTTCCCACTGTCACAGAGGCGGGGGCCTTCGACACCATCTGTCTGCTACATACAATGCTGTTCTAACATCTGTACCCCGGCGGATTCAGAACACTTCACACATCCATTCATGCAACTCTCACAAGTAACACCTGTTTCTAGGAGTTGCATGATACCTTGGTAATCCAACACAGTAATCCCACAGAATCACAGTTTTGCGAGTTTCAGATGTCACCTCTCTGAAGAGTTACAATGTGCCATTGTGATTGGATTAGTGGAAGAGTTTATATGCAGAGGAATTTCCACACCAGTCAGTTGAACTGAAGAAGCTGCTCAGATGAGCAGTGAAACGTCTTCATTGATTACTCAGCAAGTCCAGTTGTTTTAGAATTATTTATACTAGATATGCTGTGACCTGGATGAATGAAAATCTTAATAGTTATAATAAAGTGAAACTATTCATTTCTAAACAAAGCTGTGTAAAATACTGGATAACGCAGCAAACCCAATTGAATAACAACACAATAGGAAAAATACTAGAATAATTAAATTTTTCTTTTTAAAGGGATACTGTCATGGGAAAAAACATTTTTTGTAAAATGAATCCGTTAATAGTGCTGTGTCAGCAGAATTCTGCAGTGAAATCCATTTCCCAAAAGAGCAAACAGATTTTTTTATATTTAACTTTGAAATCTGACATGGGGCTAGACATATTGTCAATTTCCCAGCTGCCCCAAGTCATGTGACTTGTGCTCTGCTAAACTTCAATCACTCTTTACTGCTGTACTGCAAGTTCGCCGTTACTAAAGTTTGCCGGGCTGGGGGGGGTGGAGTTAGGAGGTACCACAATATAGGTAAGCGATGACAAGACAAGCACTGTTATATTTTGAGGGGGTAATGCAGCTGTATAAAGTATTTTAATAGCTTGCCCTACTGCTGCATACATTTGTATATCAGACATTGAGGGTCTGATACAAACTGTTGGGTATTAATATATACCAGTGCTGAGGAAGAGGTAATAGAGTCTAAACAAAAAGGAGAAGTGCATTCAATACTCATTAACTTACATCTTCTTATATCAAATTGGTGGTGAAATCCTTTGTCTTTCGACATCTTCTAAATTAATTCTACTATAGAATGGGTGTTCCCTTATATTTCCAAGACATTTGCATGGTTGTTTCTTCAAAAGCTGAAAAACAAAAGAATGGTTGTTTACATAGTATACAATTCAAATGTCCCAGGATTAGGTGTGGTCAGGAAAGAGCAAAAGAATGGCCTAAAATGTTGGCAGGTATGAGTTTTAAGATTACTTTTATTCTTTTTAGGTCATTAGGCCTATGGAACATATGACATTTTCTCCACTGAGGAGAAAATGCCTTGCTAAACCTATTGTCAGTGATCAATTGTCCTGGTTGTTGCTCACAGTTGGTCCCAAACTACACCCCAATAATGGGTAAAATAATGGGCACACCCCACAAACATGGATCTTTAAGGCCGTCACTGGCCATTAAGAGCTGAAATATCATAAAGCATGGTCTGGCCACATTTTTGTCTTTGATAATAAAAGCATTTTAACTTTCTATCATGATCTTTTATTATGCTATATATAATGCTAGCAAATGACACCTAAAGGTATGGAATTGCTGTCCAAGTCGCTGATTGTCAGTGACCCATGAGGGTTGTGCAAACACAAAATCCTTGCAGTTTGTGTAGCGAATAGATTAACTGCCCATATTTGCCTTCTGTAGGAAATCTTGCAGTTTTGTGCTTATCCATTCAGGAAACATCGGCTCACCGGGAGGATGGAACATCTCACATCCTGTCAATAGCTGTCATCTTCAAACGGGGAACTTCTGGTGGCCATTTTATTGAGTATTATTCCAAATGACCACCAGTCTACTGCTGCATTGTACTTCTTGTTAGCTAGCATTTTATCTTTAGCCCAGCTTTCCACCCCCCACTTATACTTTCTTTGTTGCTATTTCTTTGTGTCCAATAAGAGAACTCATAATTAACCTGTTTCACCAAGCTTCCATTGCAAACTGATATTAAGGCGTAACAAAAGGGTCTGGTTAGTTTAGGAGAAGTTTTTTAAAGTGATCAGCTTGGAGCCTGCTGTCTGCCCTCAAGCACTAAACCAACATGGATCGTGAAATGATTAGACTAAGTGCTCTGAAGATGTGACTGGATAGGGGCATTAGTAACAGCACAGAACAGCACATAATAGATGATCTTCAATTTCATAAATAAATTGGTAATTGTCACAACCACAGAGAGATCAGCTGGGGGGGATTTTGGATCGATGGCAAGACAGAATGCTCCTTCATTGGTTGCATTACAATCAGGACACGTGCAGATTCCAATAATAGGGAAAAATATTGCAATGCACTTATTTATATATTTGTCCTAGGAGTCATATAAGCCCTCTTAAAGGCGTTAATGGAATCTGCTATCAAAACATCACCTGGCAGGGTATTTTGCAACTACACTTCCTCACCATGAAGTCTAAGCAGGCGGAAGCAGTTTGGGGAGATTAGTCGCCCCAAAGAAGAGGCGATTAGTCGCTGAGCAACTAAATCTCCCCGAATCTCCAGGTGTGTCCTTACCCTTAGGGCAGGGGTACACAGGCAGATTCAGGGAGATTTAGTTGCCTGGCAACTAATAGCCTCTTCTGCTGGGCGACAATCTCCCCAAACTTTCCAAATATATATATAAATATATATATTATATATATAATATATATTCTTATATATTTGTCTATATAAAGAACACTTATATAAGGGAAATCTGCCAGTAAAAGGATTAAAATTCCACTCTGTTTTTCAGTTTGTAAATTCATGTTATCTTCTACGTTTGTGTTTCTGTTTTTGAAAATGTTTCAAATAAAATATTCATACAACAGAACTGGTGGTAAAAATGAGCGATTTTACATGACTTCACTGCCTGAATTTAGTCTTAAGAGGAGAGAAAGTGGCCTCAGTATTATGATAGTGTTACTGGGATTTAGGGTTTCCACACCTCTAATGGAAAAAAATACTGGCTATTCGGATGTTTTTTCCCTAAAAATGACATTGGCATCAAGCATAATTTCTACCGAGGGGTCTGTGAAATGCCAGCCAGGTGGCAACTCTACGAGTGGGATTATGGTTGCCTTCTATGTTCTATATAGATAACTGAGCTATATTCTATGTACATAACTCAGTTACATAGAACATCATGTTTATTCCCTCATAATGACACCAATACTTGTTCCCTCCATAATGCCACAGCTTTCCAGTATCAGTCTGTGCTCTCATATCTACTGCAAAGTTTTTTTTCTGCTCTCCTTTACAGCTTTAAAACTTGCCCCCCCCCCCTTGGGCTCAGTCCTCTCATCTGCATTCTGCCACACCCTCCCACTACAAACTACCTTCCTGCCTGCTCTGTCCCCCTCTGCCCCTCCTCCCCAGCTTCCCCCCCAACTGTGAAGTTATGACAAGTAGTGAGGAGGAGGGTGCAGAGGGTGTTGTACAGTTTTAGTTACATTTGTGTTTCAAGACTAGTGTTAGCAGCAATGTAACGGGTTCACTTTAAAAAGAGGCGGGTCAAGCAGAGAGACTGCTCTCCGTTGACGTTTGATGATCCCCCTCCCTTCCCCCAGCAAACCAGGAGATCCGGTGCTTGCTATTGGTGCATCATGCAGAATTGTTTATCAACAGTGCCCTGGTGAGCTGCTACTGAGAGCTGTGGTGCCTGCTGCTGCTGCTACTGCTGCTGCAAGAGCAAGTGGAAGGGAGCTAGAATGTCGGGCCCAGGGGAGGACAGCATGTCTGGGACACTAGACTGGAAACAAATGTACTATGCATCCTGGTCTCAGATGAGTAACAGCGCTTCCTTGTCAACAATGCTGCTCTACATTGTATTGTTTCTGGGACTGTACTTGCTTATGGGCTGCCTTTGGCGTTACTACCAGATCCTTCATAGTAACGCACCTCCTGGCCCTACCCCCTGGCCCGTTGTCGGTAATTTTGCCTTCATGCTGATGCCTGGGTGGCTCATTCAACTGCTGAATTTTGGGATAGGCAGTGGGAAGCTGCGCAGGGTGCCGGCTGGGGCCACCAGAAGAGGTGCTTTCCTGTACCCACACATTGTGCTGACTGATATGGCTAAAATGTACGGAAAGATCTATGGTCTCTACATTGGCACCCGCTTAATGGTCATCCTGAATGACTTCAACACTGTCAAGGATGCGCTTGTCAATCATTCGGAGGTGTTCTCTGACCGGCCCAGTGTCGCATTGGTCACCATCATTACCAAGAGAAAAGGTATTTTTAGTGCTTCTCTCCATCTCAAGTCCCGTCCTACCCAGCAAGTGGTTTTCATGGCATGGGATGAATTTTCTGCAGCAGCAAAGTCAAATCCTGAAGATCCCTTGCGGGCATAGACAATTTCCAAGAAAGATCTTTAGTTTCAATACACACTTGTCAGATATACAGGTGGAAACAATAGAATTTTACTGTATCTGACAATGCAGCACTAACAATGGGCAATGTTCCTTCAAAGGCACCAAAACAAAATTTTCCGTCCAGCCCGATCGACGAGCTGACCGATATCCAAGTCTTCTGACGATATCGGTCAGCTCATCTTCCACCATACACGCGCTGAATATCATACGAAAATTTGTTTAGTACAATATTATTGGTGCGTCTATGGCTGCCTTTAGATCTATGTTGGATTTCTTTCTTTGCAGCTACTGTTATTATGCAGCTACTGTCCAATTGCTTTCAGCTCACAGATGAAAGATCCCTTTGGTTATATAAGATTTATATGCTAATTTATAGTTCACAGGTGGTATATTTGCTTTTACTCGGTTCACGTTTGTACATGTATGGGACCTGTTATCCAGAATGCTCAGGACCTAGGATTTAAAGGGATACTGTCACGGGAAATTTTATATTTTGAAAAAAAAAAACCATCAGTTAATAGTGCTGCTCCCATAAAGAGGATCACCGTACCAGAGGCCACTTCAGACTAGAAGAAAATAACTTTCATTTGAAGCAACATAGGTGGTTCTTCACAGTGAGACCATGAGGTTGTGGAATGCACTGCTGTGTGATGTTTTTATGTCAGTTAATGTCTTTAAGAATGGCTTGGATGATTTCTTGGACAGACATAATATCAAAGACTATTGTGATACTAAACTCTATAGTTAGTATAGATATGGGTATATATAATTTATGTAAAAGTATGGAGGGGTGTGTATATGGATGCTGGGTTTTCATTTGGAGGGGTTGAACTTGATGGACTTTTTCAACCCGATTTAACTATGTAACTATGCTCCAGCAGAATTCTGCACTGCAATCCTTTTCTCAAAAGCGCAAACAGATTTTTTTATATTTAATTTTGAAATCTGACATTGGGCTAGACATATTGTCAGTTTCCCAGCTGCCCCCAGTCTTGTGACTTGTGCTCTGATAAACTTCAGTCACTCCTTAAGGTGGCCATAGATGCACAGGTAATATTGTACTAAAACATTTTTGTACGATATTCGGTGCGTGTATGGTGGAAAAAGAGCCGACCGATATCAGCAGAAGACTTGGATATCGGTTGGCTTGTCGATCGGGCTGCATGAAAAATTTTGATCGGGTGCCTTTGAAGGCACCCAAACATCAGCCATTGTAAAGGTGGCCATAGACGCAAAGATCCTATCGTACGAATCCGTACGATTTTCGGACCATGTGTGGAGAGTCCCGAAATTTTTCGTCCGGTGGAGATCGGTCGTTTAGTCGATTGGACAGGTTTGATTTTGTCCCGACCGTCCTGCTGGAGCCCATTGCGCTCTCATCATAATCCGATCGTTTGGCCATAGGGCCGAACGTTCAGATTACCCCCGATATAGCCATGCCCGTTAGGGGCATATCGGGGAAAGATCGGCTCGTTTGGCGATGTATATAATGTTGCAATGTTTTTAAAACTGTCATTGTAATAGAATGAAGGCAGGTGTGGGTCCGGCCCATACAGTGTGTCTTCTGAGAATCAAATTAACACAATCCCTTGCACCGTATTCTGTTTTCTGGAGATAAACAGCTTGTTTGTGAATCAAGGGTCATTGTACTACCTTGCCTGGTCAACATACCCTGTTTCCAGTAACCCTCAACTTTGAACTGTGTAAATGATAATGTTCCACTGCTCTCTGTTATTTTGAAGCAGTGCTGATGCTGTTTCCATGAAGCAGGAATTTCTTATCATGAAAGTCTTCAAACAGAATGTACAACTGTACAATTGATCATGCCCATTCTCAATTGAAGCAAAACATACTTGAATTTGGGTGGCCACTGGGATTAATGTTTATCTTCTACCCTGGGCATTTCTGAAAGCCCAGCCAGTGGCTATGTTTCTCCCTCTTCTGATCTTATCAGAAAAAATGGAATCTAGATGTAAGGTAAAAGCCAAGTCAAAGTGCATAAAGTACCCATAGGAGATATCGCCAAATGCATTTGTTTATTTACGGGATAGCACATGTTTAAACTTTGGTCAAAATTCATGTCCTTTCAAATTTTTCTTTGAACTTATCTTATCATTGACTGCAATAAAACATTATGCCTTATTATTTTTATCGAAGAAAAGATGTTTCATGGATAAAGAACTCTGCACTGACTTGCGTTGTAATGCAATGCTTAACTTGGTTAGGGTGTTAATAGTTTAGAATAAAGGTAACCTTTCCTGCAACCATTGGTTCGTCCATCGTTCATTATAATTACAGACGTTCAGAGCTGAATTGTCAGATATTCAGGTAGAAACAATAGAATTTTACCTCTATTTGATGATTCAGCAGTTAACCCTTCAAAGGCACCCATTCGAAATGTTCCAATTCGGCCGATCGTCAAAAACACTGATATCGGTCCCTAACTCCTTGTGCTTGTTCATTCTTAATGACACACAAGCTAGGACCATGTCATGGGGTACCCATGTGCTACCCAGCTCCCTCCACTACTGTATGCAATGGCACATAACATAGAGAGGTGTAACTTGCAAATTTGATAGAATTTTAACGCAAGTCGCTTCTGTCTGGAAATTTTTGTGCATGAATATTTTCAGTTTCTGACCTCCTACACAGATGGATTTTAATGATCTTACAACCAAAAATCAATTCCCCCATTAAATATACTGTAGCTTGGCACAGTATAGAGCAGTGATCCCCAACCAGTAGCTTGTGAGCAACCTGATGCTCACCAACCCCTTGGATGTTGCTCCCAGAGGCCTCAAAGCAGGTGCTTATTTTTGAATTCCAGGCTTGGAAGCAAGTTTTAATTGAATAAAAACGAAGTATAGTTCCAAGTAGAGCCTCCCGTAGGCTGCCAGTCCACATAGGAGCTACCAAATAGCCAATCACAGCCCTTAGTTGGCTCCCAAATCTTTTTACATTTAAATATGGCTCAGGGGTAAAAAAGGTTAGGGGCCCCTGGTAAAGAGCATGCCTCACCATGTCCCCTTTCATGCAAATTGTGCAAAATCCCAGTTTCCCTACAACATATTGTCAAATGTGGGGCAACAATATTGTTGTGTACTTGTCTTCTTATAACACTGAATTGTTGGTAAAAAGTATGAAAATTTGCTTCCAAAAATGGCATCTTACATTTTGCACTAGTCTCAAAAATGAGGCCCTCCATCCTAAAAATAAGTCTAATAAATGAGTTAAGCATTAGGGTTATCAATATTGATTACCAAGTTATATAGCCACTTTGATAGTACTTCCTGGTTGGTCTATCAAGGAAGTTTTCCCACTACTAGTCACCACATGGCACAGTGACGATTAAGGTTAATGTCACATTTGGCATTTTCTCCCCCAACTGAAAGGGATTCTTTCACTCTCTATCATATAAAATTTAATTCCTGAACCAGCAAGTGTATTTTATTAGTTGTAATATTGGTGTGTAGGTGCATCTCAGGTCATTTTGCCTGGTCATGTGCTTTCAGAAAGAGCCAGCACTTTAGGATGAAACTGCTTTCTGGCAGGCTGTTGTTTCTCCTACTCAATGTAACTGAATGTGTCGCAGTGGGACCTGGATTTTGCTATTGAGTGCTGTTCTTAGATCTATCGGGCAGCTGTTATCTTGTGTTAGGGAGCTGCTATTTGCTTACCTTCCCATTGTTCTGTTGTTAGGCTGGGAAAGGGAGGGAGGTGATATTACTCCAACTTATAGTAACGAGTGATTGAAGTTTATCAGAGCACGTCACATGACTGGGGGCAGCTGGGAAACTGAAAATATGTCTAGCCCCATGTCAGATTTCAAAATTTAATAAAAAAAAATCTGTTTGCTCTTTTTAGAAATGGATTTCAGTGCAGAATTCTGCTGGATCAGCACTATTAACTACACTATTAACTAATGCATTTGAGAAAACAAATTCCCATGCCAGTATCCCTTTAAAACCCCAGAGAAGAATAATACAGTCTGCTCCATTCTGTTTAATCTTGGTCAATCATCAATGACAGGTATGGCTTCACTGAGATGGTAAGGATATGCCCCCCTTTGGTTGGGTGTTCAAGGTGCGCTTAAAACCGGGGTGTCCAAACTACGGCCCGCGGTCCATTTTTAATTGGCCCGCAGCCAGGGCTGGATTACCCACAATTATAATTAACATATAAAACACCATTGTATTGGACAGGGCTTATTTTATCAACAGCCCTGAGCAAAATAATGTTAAAGGGGTTGTTTACATTTAAATGAACATTTATTATGATGTAGAGAGTGATATACTGAGATAATTTGCAATTTAATTTTTTCTTATTATTTGTGTTGCTAGGATGCAAATTACCCTAGCAACCATGCACTGATTTGAATAAGAGACTGGAATATGAATAGGAGAGGACCTGCATAGAAAGATGAGTCTAAAATGTAGCAATAACAAAAAATGTATAGTCTTACACAGCATTTGTTTTTAGATGGGGGTCAGTGACCCCCATTTGAAAGCTGGAAAGAGTCAGAAGAAGAAGACACATAATTTAAAAACTATTAAAAAACCCAATTGAAAAGTTGCTTAGCATTACCCATCCTATAACATATTAAAAGTTAACTTAAAGGTGAACCACCCCTTTAAACTGTACATTGGCATATATGCGGAACATTTGGTGGCTGTGAAAGTTCTAATTGGCTCCTTTTCTTCTCTCAGGTATTGTATTTGCACCTTATGGACCTATCTGGAGGCAGCAAAGAAGATTTTCCCATTCTACGCTCCGACATTTCGGACTTGGAAAACTCAGCCTTGAGCCCAAGATAATAGAAGAATTTAAATATGTAAAAGCTGAAATGCTTAAATTCGGAGACAAAGGGTTCAGCCCCTATGAGATCATTAATAATTCAGTTTCCAATATTATTTGTTCCATAAGTTTTGGCAAACGCTTCAATTATGAAGACAAAGAGTTTAAGACTATGCTAAGACTGATGTCTCGTGGGCTTGAAATCAGTGTAAACAGTGAGGCCATCTTGATCTGCCTGTGTTCCTGGCTGTATTACTTGCCATTCGGACCTTTTAAGGACCTACGTAAAATTGTTATTGATATTACCGCATTTCTCAAGAGAATCATTGGAGAGCACGAGGCCACTTTAGATCCTGCTAACCCCAGGGATTTCATTGACATGTACCTTCTTCACATAAAAGAGGAGCAAAAAGAAAAGGCAGAAAGTATTTTCAACACAGACTATCTCTTTTATATCATTGGCGATCTCTTCATAGCCGGCACTGACACAACCTCAAACACTCTACTGTGGTCTCTTTTGTATATGTGTCTTTATCCAGATGTGCAGGGTAATTTTCTTTATTCTTTGTTTGACAAAAGATATGTAAGGCTTTATGATTAAAGGAGAAGGAAAGCTACCAAGGCATTTTAATACCAATAGATTAACCACAATAGTGCAAGCTATAACACTATATTTATTCTGCAGAATGCTTTACCATACCTGAGTAAACAGCTCTAGAAGCTCTCTCTGTTTGTTTTCGATAGCAGCTGCCATATTAGCTTGGTGTGACATCACTTCCTGCCTGAGTCTATCTCTGCTCACTCATAGCGCTGGGCTCAGATTACAGCAGGGAAGGGAGGGGGAGAGGAGCAAACTGAGCGTGCGCAAGTCCTAGCCCAGAAGGTTTATGCTGTAAAAAGGTAGTCTGATACAGAAGCCCATGTGTACACAATAGAAGGAAAGAAATGCTGTGTTTCTTTTGACAGAGGACTCAGAGCAGCATTGATTTGAGGGTTAACTGATGTACAGTATTTATATAGGGGGGGTTGTGGGAGCACGCCACATTACTAAGTAAAAATGTATATAAATATAAGGGAAGTGCTACTGACATGTCCAAATTGGTCAGTGCACATTCCCTGGGCCCCTGTCTAGGTAGTTCAGTAGATATGCAAATGCATGTGTTAACTAAGACAGGGGTTTTTAGTTACAAAGTTATGATCATAAAGTTGAAAAGCCACCATACCACATCAAGGTAAACCCCACATGGCGGTCCCTAACTTGTTTACCTACCAGTCACATTATTGAGGATCCTATGTCTCTCTGCATAATAGCATTAGTAGAAGTCTGCTGAACCTTGGTTTCTATCTATGGGCTGAATCCTCCCCCGCTACTGACTCGCAGCTTTTAAGAGAGAGTGATTGCCCAAACCAACGCCCATTTTTTGAAAAAATGTATTTTTATAGACCTTTCTGAAAAAGCTTACTTAATATTAGAATTTCCTTCTCCTTTAAAGTATGACTACATTATTGTACATTGTATGAGCTAAAACAGATTTATTATACCAGAAAAAGCAAATAAGCATAGACACAAGTTAGCTAGTGATTTGCAAGTAAGACATAGCAGCTGCTGGCATGTTATTGTGTAAAATGCATCCAAGGCATGCTCTCTGTCTCAGCTAAGGGGTTGGTTTATGTACTTGTCTCTCTGCAAAGCTCTACACATAAGAAAGATATAGTGAAAAATAACCAGTCACGTTTGAGTTTCATAAACATATAAGTACTGTTTATATTGTTAATAAAGTACCCCCTCTTGTAAAATATAAGGATATTATAAGTTGCCAAGGCATTGCATGACCATATAAAAACATATATGGTAATGCCATATAAAAACTCAAGGTTTGTCATAGAACTCCGAGGTGACTTCTAATATCCTCATATTTTACAAGAGAGGGTACTTTATTTATTAAAATACACAAGTTTCAATGAGTCATGTGAAAGAAATTACATCACTAAGCTCCAATTATAACCGATGACATCACTAAGCATAGTTTATAAGGATATCATTTACAGGGTATTCATGGCTCTTGTGTATTATATAGTGAATAAAGTACCCCCTCTTGTAAATTATAATGAAATTATAAGTTACCGAGGAGTTTCATGACCATATTTACCATGTTTTTATACAGGAACTTCGAGGTAACTTCTAATATACTCATATTTTGCAACTGGGGGTACTTTTATTTATTATAATACACAAGTTTCAATGACATCAGAACTCACCGTTTATAAGGATATAATTTTACAAGATAGTCATAGCTTTTGTGTATTATAAGGATATATTTTATAGAATATTCACAGCCCTGGTGTGTTATATTATATGACTTTCATGAAACTGCTGATTAAAGGGATAAAGTCATGGGAAAACATGTTTTTTTCAAAACACATCAGTTAATAGTGTTGCTCCAGCAGAATTCTGCTCTGAAACCCAATTCTAAAAAGAGCAAACAGATTTTTTTTTATATTCAATTGTGAAATCTGATATGGGGCTTGACATATTGCCAGTTTTCCAGCTGCCCCCAGTCATGTGACTTGTGCCTGCACTTTAGGATGGAACTACTTTCTGGCAGGCTGTTATTTCTCCTACTTAATGTCACTGAATCAGTCTCAGTGGGATTTGGCTCTTACTATTGAGTGCTGTTTTTAGATCTAACAGGGAGCTGTTTGGTTCTGATTACCTTCCCATCGTTCTTTTGTTAGGCTGCTGGGAAGGGGGGTGATAGCACTCTAACTTGCAGTACAGCAGTAAAGAGTGATTGAAGTTTATCAGAGCACAAGTCACATGACTGGAGCAGCTGGGTAACTGACAATATGTCTAGCCCCATGTCAGATTTCAAAATTGAATATAACAAAATCTGTACAGTAAGCCTTCACTGGTTTCATGATGTAGGCTGTAAAGATTCCAGTAGACATAAAGATACAATTGTACAAAACAAACAGTGGTACATGTATGCTGGCCAAACCATCCCAAATCCTGCAAAACAATGGTGGATTTCAGCCAAATCCCATACTGATCCCTCAATAGGTTTCATCCATAGCAAATACACACAGAGTGCTTTGCGGCCTTAAACTAACACTCTAAAATAAAATAAACTGAAGATTGAACTTTTGTCATATGTATAGTTGGAGGCATTCTCTTTATGTGAATATCTTGCACACAGATAATTTTTAACACCTGATGGTATTCATATAATCTACTTTCCTTTAACAGATAAAGTCCAGGCTGAGATTGACACAGTCATTGGAAGGGATAGGCCACCGTCACTTACAGACAAGTCTCAGATGCCCTTTACAGAAGCTACTATCATGGAGGTTCAAAGAATGACTGTAGTCGTCCCTCTTTCCGTTCCACATATGGCTTCAGAAACCTCAGGTATGCAGTTACGCGTAGTAACAAGTACAGAGCTTTGAAAAAAACCTGCTTGTGGAAAAAAAGCTTGTTTTTTTTAAACACATTTGGCAGCATGCCAAAGCAATCGATTGCAAAAATTGTTGGTGTGATCAGAAAATCGTTCATCGTTTTTGCGTTTGCTTTGTCGACCCCGGACAGCCGAGCCTTCCTAAATCGACCACAGATTTACAAAATGTGAGTTTAGAGCTTAATAAATAAAAACTCAGCCACGTCCCATTCATTCCAACGGGAATTTTAGAAGTGTATTGATCAATGATTGAAGTTAGAACTCACCATTTGATAAATACAGTTCTAAATTTCCCATAGGAATATATGGAACATGGCTGAGTTTGTAGTAGTTAACCTTCAAGTTAACTTTTAGTATATTATAGAATGATCAATTCTAAGCAACTTTCCAATTGGTCTTCATTATTTATTTCCTATAGTTTTTTTAATTATTTGCCTTTTTCTTCTGAATATTTTCAGCTTCCAAATGGGGGTCACTGACCCCATCTAAAAAACAAATGCTCTGTAAGGCTGCATATTTATTGTTATTGCTACTTTTTATTACTCATCTTTCTACGCAGACCTCTCCTGTTCATATTCCAGTCTCTTATTCAAATCAGCACATAGTTGCTAGGGTGATTTGGATCCTAGTTACCTAATTACTTAAAATGCAAATTGAAGAGCTGCTGAGGGTTGTTCACCTTTGAGATAACTTTTAGTATGATGTAGAGTGATATTCTGAGACATTTTGCAATTGGTTTTCATTTTTTTTACGTTTTTTGAGTTTTTTAGCTTTTTATTCAGCGGCTCTTCAATTTGCAGTTTAAAGGAACAGTAACACTAAAAAAAATTATGTGACGAATCCACTCTAAACTGCTTCAATAACAGCTCTATTGTGCATAAAGTTTATTATATTCAATGCTTTGTCCAAAAAACATATTAAATCTCTGCTTCCGGATGTACACTGTAGAATGGTGAAAGGGGCGATTCCGAGGCGTGGCGCTCCACATCTCTGCTTAGACTGCTGAATCGGAAGCTAGTTCTTGCTGCCGTACTGAGGATTTTACAGACCTCTGCAGGACTTGCTTCTATGCTGCAAGCAGGGAAGGAATGTCCGCAGCGTAATTTACTTCTGTGAGTCCTGCGAGTGGAGAAGGAATGCCGCCGGGGGTTATTCCTAAGCTTGCTTTAGCTCATTCAGTGCTGCGAATGGTAAAGGTAGCACGCAGATCAGCCATAAATCGAACACACAGGACCAAGTTACCGCTGCGGGCATTCCTTCTCCACTCACAGAAGTAAATTACGTTGCGGACATTCCTTGTCCTGTTACTGTTCCTTTAAGCAATCGGGTAACTAGGATCCAAATTACCCTAGCAACCATGCATTGATTCGAACAAGAGACTGAAATATGAATAGGAAAGGGCCTGAATGGGAAGATGAGTAATAAACATTAGCAATAACAATACATGTGTAGCCCTACAGAGAAGGTCAGCGATGCCCATTTGGAAGCTGCAAAGAGTCAGACGAAAAAGGCTAATAATTATAAAACTATTAAAAATAAATAATGAAAACCAATTGAAAAGTTGATTCGCATTGGCCATTCTATAACATACTAAAAATTACCTTAAAGGTGAACCCCCTGGTTATCTGGGTCTCAGCTTAGAACACTCTGATAATGTAATTGTGAATGCTTGTAGTCAGTCATAGCCATTGTATCTGCTTATAGGATCCTGTATTATAAACACTACTTTATTATGTTGGTTTGAAAAAACCAACATATTGTTTTTCGACTTCAGCTTATTCTTCCGCTTATACTTATTATTCTTAGCGCCCCCAATGATCTAAACGCTCCTCCTCCTACAGTTTTAGGGGTACAATACCCAAACTCTTCACACTTCTTCGACCTATAGAGGAGCAAGATGCTTGTGATTTTCTAAGCGATCCTGCTCTCCATCTTTTTGGGGCGGACTCCGAACACCTCAATTTTTCCAGGGAAGATAGGGAAGATTTTTGGACTGCTGCCACTCTTACAGCTTTGAAGCCACAATCACCAAACTTGAATCACATTGTTATGGGGTGAACCCAAATGAAAAGGGGGATATTGGTTGGACGCTCAAAAGTGGGAGGGGCCAACAACAGCATTGACTTTAAACTTATATTTGATGCCAGTGTCCCCAAACTTTCCACAGTTGGTCACTGGGGGACTAAGGTTAAAAGTCACAAAAGTGGGTGGAGCCAAAAAGAGCCAATCAGATTTTGACTGAGCTCACATTTTTTTCAAACCAACATGAAGTTTGTTCTCAAACTTCCCTTTCTAGTTATTGACCTTTATTATTATTTTGAAAGTTTGATATTCAGAGATTTATATGCAGTCTAGTGTACAGCCATGTGTAATAAAATAACTTTTGCCCAGTATCCCTGCTTACATTTTAGATCCTCGATATTGACAGCCCAAAGCTTGATAACCAGAGGAGTTGGCCAGTGTTTGTACTTGTGTCTTATACATTATGTTGTGAATTATTACACTTTGAAAGGCCAGAACTTTATCTTTAAATGTTTTTTTTGGTTATATTAAACAATCAGGATTTCAAACAAAGATCAAAGAACAACGAGGCACACCTATACAACTTGTTGTGACTAAATGCACAGAAAGAAAAAAAAAATACAGTTTTTAATTGGTGATGCCACCTAAACAATTTACTAGATTACAAACAAGTAAATTAAACCAAAACCAACAACCTAATTACACTCAGTGAATTTATGTAAGATTCTTAACTGTTACAATCATACAAGGAATGAAAACGACTTTTTATGAACACATCAGATTAACCACTATCAGAAAATTATAACTGTAATTGCTCTGGAGGTATACTGTATGTCTGCCCTATTTGAGCTGGTTTAGTTCTTTAAGAACTAGCATTTTCACACACATTAATTCAGAATGCCAGCTTACAATCAGCCTGTTCCTATCACATTAGCTCTTTAATATTAATTGAATTTGCTTTTGCAGTGTGGAACTGGCAGCAGGAGTCCCTGTTTGACTTGGGAGTGGCTGCTGTACCTTTATTTTACTATTTGAGCTTTGGTAATGCAAATATGTTTTTCTTTCAATTCAGTGTTCCATGGATATACAATACCTAAAGGCAGTGTGGTTCTGGCCAATCTCTGGTCTGTGCACAGAGACCCGAACGTTTGGGAGAAGCCTAATGATTTCATGCCCAAGAGATTTCTAGATGAGAATGGGCAAATCCTCAAAAAAGAAGCATTTATTCCTTTCGGAATAGGTATGGCATTGTTCGATATTTAGCATAAATTGTGCAGCAACAAATGTATTATAGTAAACAGATGAAAGAAATCTTGCTTTGGAAAAACCCAAGGCTCTATTAAAAGAAGCTGCAGCTAAAATATTTTGCTTATAATGTAGATATAGAAAGAGTCTCTAAACGGTAGAATGATAACTCACCACATAAGGGAAGAGGCCCAGGTGCACCGAGTCCTACATTAGCCTTCAGCACAGGGAGCGGATAAACTGAAAAACCTATGTAGTGGGCACTCAGAATGAAGGCAGTTGTAATAAAGTAGAAAAGTTTATTATGTGGAAATAATACGGAAATAATACACTTTTCTACTTTATTACAACTGCCTGGTGGAAGAATGCCTTCACTTTGAGTGCCAGCTTCAAAATATTTCCAGTCCCTAAAAATATGGGAAGTGATATGTAAAGCCATTATCCAGAGAGATATAGCAATATTAAATGAAACAGAGAAGCCTTCACTTGCCAAATTGCAGCTGTGATATCTGTTCCATCACAGCTTTTTCTTAATAACTATGAATATTACAGTTTCTTTTTTTATTTATTTTACAAAACAGCAGCATCCAATACCTTGTACTTGATCCAGACTGAGATGTAATTAATCCTTATTGGAAGAAAACCAGCCTATTGGGTTTATTTAATGTTTACATGATTTTTTATAGTAGACTTAAGGCATGAAGATCAAAATGATTGAAAATCCATTATCAAGAAAACCCCAGGTCCCGAGCATTCTGGATAACAGGTCCCATACCTGTACATTCTTTATAATCATTTGGAAATTTCCCCTGTGGTTCCAGGGTTTGGGGGCACTTGGCTTAGTTTTTGCTACATGTTTGGGTCCAAAACAATGACTGATTGTGATGGGCTAATATAGTATTTCTAATGACTGTATGTTTACTTCCATTTAAACAGGTCGACGAGTCTGCATGGGGGAGCAGTTGGCTAAGATGGAAGTATTCCTGATGTTTGTGAATCTGCTACAGTCTTTTAGTTTTTCCTTGTCTGATAACAAGTTCAAGCCATCACTAGAAGGGCGGTTTGGTCTCACGCTTGCACCCTATCCATTTGATATCAAGATCAAAGAACGATAGAGCTTATAATAATGTGACACTATCTTTCCCATAAATCAATGTCTGCTCTTAATTAGTGGCAGAAAATAAGGCATTTGTATTACCCCAATTTCTGCCTTTCTGAGCATACATCTTGGATTGCACTTAGGTGTAATTTGCTCTGTGTACTGTCCTGAAACTGCCATGAAGTAGATTTGATCTGTGAACAAGTTAATAATGATGATCAAAGTGGTGATTGATTAAACTTTAATAATACCTGTACCTTTCTCTATATGATATGCAACAAATAGTAATGCACAGCTATATCCAAATATAGATAACCACTGATATATGGATTAAGACAAATTATGAAGTGATAAAGAAGCAGTATATAAGCGTTCATAAACAGGAGAAAGAAGGATAATAAAAATAAATGTTTACCATATGTATGTACTGATACATAGAACAAAAAATTCCTAAAGAACTTTTAATCACTAATTCAAAGGGAAGGCTTAAAGCCAAAACAGAATCATAAAAGGAATCTTTATATGACTATTGTTAATACCAGTGACCAGTCAGTGTGCTGTAGCATTTTTCAGCAGTATTGTTAGTATTAGGAACTACGAGAATTTTATGTATACTGTGTCTAGTGCTTACAGAAGGAAGATAAGACTGCTACAGAAACATGAACGGTTGAACTAGGGGAATGTACCTGAAAAGACAAATAGCTGTTGCCCATAGTAAGTGGCACAGAGCCAGTATGCTTTTATACCAATTCAACAGTTAAGTGTTAAAGGAGAACTAAAGCTTAGCTAAAGAAGTAGGCTAGAAATGTTGTACATTATGTTTTGGGCTTCTGTACCAGCTCAAGGCAACCACAGCCCTTTAGCAGGGAAGATCTGTACCTCCAAAGATGCCCCAGTAGCTCCCCATCTTCTTTTCTGCAGATTCACTGCACATGCTCTCTGCTGCTGTCACTTACTGAGCTTAGGGACCCACTGACATTATACAGTACACATAGAATAGAAATAAGGCTGATTAGTAATAAATACAGATAATTACTATATGTCAGTTCAGAAACCAGTGCTTATATTAGAGGACAGTCATTTTCTGCTGGATAATTTGCAACAACCCCTACGTTTAGTTTATCAACAGCTGCTCAGAGCCCACTGAGCATGTGAGTGTCACAGACACTTTCCAAGATGGTGACCCCCTGTGAGTTTGAAGTCCTGGATCATTGCTGCTATTGACAAGCTGAAACTTTAGGCTGGTGCAATAAGTTTAGTATATTTTCAGCATTTTTATCTGTATGCATTTTTAGGGTTTAGTTCTCCTTATATAGTCTAGTAGACTATAATTTACCCATTACATTTTCTTTCATATCTTAAAGCAGAGGTGCCGACAGAGCATTCAGAAGAATGGTGCTATTCTTTGGCTGGCTAAAAACATAAGTGCTATGGTATCATCTACTTTATACATGACTCAATTTCCCTATTTCCATAGAATTCTTTGTTCAAATGAAACTCTGCATTACATTTCCCTGTTTTTAATGAAAGGGATTTTTTTATGGTCGCTAATGCTTAATTCTTAAATATGGTTTTCATTCACGTGAATGCATTCACTAAAATTTTCATTATAGTATATATTTTACCCTGGATGGATTATTAATGCTATCAAAGTATTTTTACAAGACTATAGTTGCTCACTTTTAATGTTGTATGTTATTATGTTACTTGTATTACTTACTTTTCTGTTTAGCCCCTCTACTATTCACCTTCCAGTCTCTCATTAAACCACTACCTGGTTGATAGGGTAAATTGTACCCTAGCAACCAGTTAGCTGCTAAAAAAAACTGGAGAGATGCTGAACAAAAACCACAAAAACAAAGGCCAATTGCAAACTATCACAGAATGTCACTAAGTGAAACTAAAAAAAGAAAAAGTGAGCTACACCTTTAATCAGAAAAATTCAAATTTTTGGGCCCTTAGTAGGCTCCCAGCCACAAACTACCACCTGTAACAATTAAGTTATTTGTTTAATTGCAAGAAGTCTTTTGCAGAATTCTGACTCCAACATCATTACCAGTGTTAAAGCCCTTTTCTATAAAAGGATATACTTTCTCTGCATAATCTTATAATTACATGTACTCATGCAGTTTCTCAAGACATCACAAGACACAGAGCACTTGTGGCCAAAAATTGATGTTGCTGTAGGGACAAGCAGTATGAAAGGTCCCTTGTACAGTATATACCGGTAGTAGGTATAATGCAGGGAGGGAATTAGTGATGCACTGGGAAGAAAAACTCAACCCATACATCTCTAGATACAATGTGCTGTGCACACAATAAAACTGGCCATACACATATCCTTGTAACATACTATTGTACAAGACACAGAGCAAACAGTTTCTTTATTTTGTACAAAAACACAGTTTATTCTGAAATGTAAATGTTTGCTTTATTTTTATTAAACAAAAATTGTATTCTAAAAATATCTGTTTTTGTCATGTTTTTGTATCACCCTACATTCATTTTAATTCATACAACAAAAGTGGCAAAATTCCTGTAGCTACACCTTCTAGCTCAAACAATTTAAACAGTAACACCAAAAAAATGAAAGTGTTTTAAAGTAATGAAAATATCATGTAGTGTTGCCCTGCACTGGAAAAACGGATGTGTTTGCTTCAGAAACACTACTATAGTTCAAATAAACAAGCTGCTGTGTAGCAATGGGAGAAATTGAAAAAAGGCTATATGGCACAGGTTAAATAGTGGAGAACAGATAACACCATTATATTCTACAGAGCTAATCTGCTGTGTAACCTGAGCCTTTTCTCCTTTGAATGGCTGCCCCCATTGCTACACAGCAGCTTATTTATATAAACAACAGTAGTGTTTCTGAAGCAAATACAGAACTTTTACAGGACACTGCAATATATGTTTATTACTTTAAAACACTTTAATTTTTTTGATGTCACTGTTCTTTTAACAAATGAAATGTCATACAGGGCTTCCTTAGGATTCTGCACCAGTGTATAAATGCATGCTTAGATCAGATCTGAACCAAGAGGCATTGCATCAGCCTCAGTGCAGACAGTGGATCAGATTTCAGCACAGAAATAGGCGAGTATACATTTTCACACCAAAATCTACATTGTGTCTGCATAGAGGCCAATGCAGTACCTCTTGGTGTAGACACAGGAACCAGCAGATTTGCTGGATTTATACACAGTACAGGATCAGCCCTTCTGGCAGTACAATTACGGCGACTGAACCCCACAAGAATAGTGATCATTCAAGAACAGGCTTGGCCTCTAATGAGCAATACACATAGGAGTGTGTCAGCCAAGGTACTTGCCTTTTCTTCACTATTACATGTTGTGGCTGAAAGAATCTGCCGGCATGATGTGTATTGCAGATAATGGGGATATAAACCACAATGTATTCCAGAAGTTGGAATTGACTTGTAACTGTGACACAGAAAATCATGGTTGTATCGCTAAGGGGTGGGGGGTGCTGTTGTTACAGCTACACTGTGCTAGCTCAGTGTTTACAGTATTACAATTTATTCTTAATCCACTAGACTCCCACCATGGGCAGAGCGAGATAGACAGAGCTATTTTTCTTGTGCAGTGCTGGATGGGCAGCCTGTCAGGTGGGACATCATGTGGGGCCACCACACAACATCATATTTATGGAAGTAATATGCTATTTAGTAATACAAAAATAGTATATATTATCCAAAATAGAGGGTTTTGGATAAGGGATCTTTCTGTAATTGGGATCACCATACTTTAAGCCTGCTAAAAACCATTTAAACATTAAATAAACCCAATAGAATTGTTTTGTTGCCTATATGGATTCATGTATCTTAGTTACCATCAAGTACAAGGCACTGTTTTATTATTATTATAGAGAAATGGGACATTTTTAACCATTTTTGTTACTTTAGTTACTGTTTTTATTAAATTGACTATGGGAAATGGGCTTCCCACAATTCAGAGGTTTTAGTATAATTGTTTTCTGGGTCAGGGATCCCATACCTGTCACATACTGTATAGTAACTGAATCCATGGGTATGAGTCAGTAAGTAACCCAATGGGCTGCACCCCTGGTAGGCCATCCTGAGGGTGCAATGATGGTACATAGTGTGTATGGAGACTACTCCCATATTAAAGGGTACCTGCTGGATAAAAATGTTATCCCCAACCAAAGGTGCGGGCTAATAGAGCCATGCGCATGACATCACATGCACATTATGCACATGCTAGTGACAACATGGCTGCTCATACCAGGAGCTCCCTCCCGGTGCGGGTAGCCTAGCGCTGGACATTTTTTTCTTTCTAAAAAACTACTGTTATCTCCAACCGGAATGCAGGCTCTATTAGCCCACACCTTTGGTTGGGGATAACATTTTTACCTGACAGGTGCCATTTAAGGGGATGTGTCTGGGTGGATCCATACAGCAATATTGGTTGACCAACTCCAGCAGTCCCCCACTTTACATTTGCTGAAGCACTGGGGCACTTAAATGCCAAATCTACTGGGATCATGCCATCCTAGGCCTTTGTGGGGGATCTGTCACACACTGACTGGCACAAGGGCACCCTATGCTGCGGGTGCCCTTGGCCTAACATAATATACAGTAAACAATTAACCTCCAGTAGTGTTTAGACAAAACTGTTTATTACTTGTGACGTTATAACACAGGTGAGGCCAGGCCAAGCATACAAACAAATGCAGGTTATCTAACAATGATAAACAAGTTTAAATGTAAGATGAAAGGTTTTGGACAGACAGGAATGTAACAGTCTCACATGGTATTTAACGGGATGAATAAGATAATTAATGAAACAATTCTCTTCAACAAAATAATATATAACAGCACCCAAAGTGCGGTCCTAGGCTGCAAAAAAAAGACGAAGGCTTAAGACCAGCTGTATGTTACCTTTGTAAAATGTGCATATTAATTGTTGAGTAAGAGGCAATACATAATTAGCATCTAGAAATAGCAGCTGTACTAGAGTTCTAAAAACCACTGCCCAGAGCTGCTTTCCATCCTGTCAGAGTCTGATGAACTAGTCATCGTCCCCACCACAGATAAGAAGGAGCGCATTCCTGTAGTCTCCAGAAGTGTCACCCTGTAAGAGGAAAAAACACAATTAGGAGCCTGGCAGAAAGTCACGGAATGCATTAAAAGGAGAACTAAGGCTAAGGCCACACTAGGCGATAGCGCCGCGACTTTTAAGCGCAATCGCTGGGGAAACTTTTGCGCTGGCGTCTATGGGGAATCGCCAGCGTAAAAACACACGCGGCGATCTTTTTTCTATTGTCGCTCGAAATCGCCTAGCGAGGCAATTTCGAGCGACAGTAGAGAAAAGATCGCCGCGTGTGTTTTTACGCTGGCGATTTTTCGCGATTCCGCATAGACGCCAGCGCAAAAGTTTCCCCTGCGATTGCAGCTTAAAAGTCGCGGCGAAAAGTCGCCGCGAGTCAAATCGCGGCGCTATCGCCTAGTGTGGCCTTAGCCTAAAGCCTTACTAAAGAAGTAGCTAGAAATGTTGTACATTATGTTTTAGGCTTCTGTACCAGCCCAAGGCAACCACAGATTTGTGTCTCCAAAGATGCCCCAGTATCTCCCCATCTTCTTCTCTGCTGATTCACTGCACATGCTCTGTGCTGCTGTCACTTACTGAGCTTAGGGACCCACTCAAAATATACAGTACACATAAAATAGAAATGTCACAACATAAGGCTGATTAGTAATTAAAATGGATAATTACTTCATGGCAGCACAGAAACCAGTGCAATTAGCATCAGAATCGAATTATCAGCCCTGTAACATCCGCTTATATTACAGACAAATCTCATTTTCTGCACGATAATTTGTGACAACCCCTAAGCTTAGCTTCTCAACAGCTGCTCAGAGCCCACTGAGCATGTGAGTGTTGCAGACACTTTCCAAGATGGTGACCCCCTGTGACAAGTTTGAAGTCCTAGATCATTGCTGCTATTGACAAGCTGAAACTTTAGTGCAATAAGTTCGGTATATAAAATATGGCATTTTTAGCCACATTCATTTATTGGTTTAGTTCTCCTTTAAAGGATTATAGTGGAAAGGTCCAGAGAGAGTATTTGTGAATGATTACAATGACATTTCTACAGATTGATATTAAGACTTTGTTTGAATTCCATTTCTATTTTTACTTCTAATGAAATCAGATGGAAGTTTGGTGCATGTGATCCAGATTGGCAGACTAAAGTTTCATCATCTCGAGCTTTGCTTCTCCAGTTTAAATTAGATGGCACTATATGACATATTCTGAACACAAACATAAGACTTGCTCGTACAAGATCTGACTTGTTCATACCTGATTCAGGTAGTTCGTTCAGCTTCTTTGGCCAGGTCACAAAAAAGCAGAACTTTGGAGAGCCATGTAATTAGCCAAATCTGTATCAAAGTCACTGGATACCTGCCCAGGGATTCCCATCCAAACTGATCTTTCATTAGGTCTGATAGATATCGGAGTGCCATTCATGCCATCTATTGGGAAACCTTACATGACCCTAATTAAGTTGGAGAATTAGCCTTGCCACTCAATAGTTGGTTTATTTCTACTGAAGGAGGAACTTTCACTGGGTTCAAGGGAAACATAAACATAACAGGAACCCATATTTGGGTCTCAACCCATAGTTTAAGAATTCCGGTTTACTATATTCCATAATCAGATTACATTTACCTGGATCATTGCATGCAAGGATTTGCCAAAGTTCTTGCGGAACTTCTCCTTGATATCAAGCAAGTCAATCTCACTCCTAGAAACCATAACTCTAATTAGAGTACAGTCATCAGTACCAGCACCCTGGTGAAAGGAGGAGAAAGAAGACATTAAAAGTTATAGCAGACAACAATGAATAATTATATGAGAACTCACAGAGAAATATAAAGCATGCATGTACAACAGTCACGCTTATGTTATTATGGTATATGAAGGGTGCTGCGTCAACCATATCTATGCAAAAAACAAAATCGGTGCTTTGTCCAATGATATTGCGGTCTGCAATAAACTAAGAGAAAAAAGTACCATTGCCTGGTCTTTGTCTACCAGAGATACCCGATATATCACTATGCATCTAGTCAAGTATAGTATGAAATTAGAATTTGTGCAAGCATCTGTGTAATGCATTAGGCAAGTCTAGTTAAATACTTATCATGAAAATATAAAATGTTATAAACATCATCATCATTTGGCAAAACTGCTGGAGATAATAAAGTGTACTAAGAAGAATACTGATTATTATTACTTTTATAATAAGCTACAGTGGAAATAAAACTTGCACATACATACCTTTATTGCATGATAAAGAGTATCTGCCAGGTATTCAGGAATGCTTCTAACGCTCTTCACTAAAAAAGCACACATAGTCACAAAGTAAGTAAGGGTGCAAACCTGCAGGTAACTAACCTCCAAAAAATTTTGTTCAAATCCTGTCCTATATGTATGATGGTTGCTGGATGTGTGCATCCCCTTGAAATGATTTGGCTGAGTTTACATGTAAAACCAAGCCTGCTGGTATTCTGATATGCAATTTATATGCAGCTACCTGGCCACAAAGTTCTGATCATTCCTACGTGTGGCCAATTATACTGTATCTGTTTGTTTGGCCTGGTGGCTGCAGATGCACACTATAAACAGCAGGAAAATGTATGACCACATTAAATCCCCCAAAGAAAAACTAAACACAAACATTATTGCTTACCGATTGCAAGAAGCAGATTCTCCAGGTGGCCAGATGTCTCCCGGTCAATGCTTTCTTCAATTTGATACCCAGAGATAGTCATGTACTTATCAAACACTAAAAAATAAGGGAAACACAGTGATCTATTTCTGCAGATGGTTAATAGGCTGCATAAGAAAAGGTCTGACAGTACAGAATAAGTGCATAGGTGCTTGAGTATCACCTCAAGCACCTATGTCCCCAGTGATCATCAGTTCCATGATCATACCCCCAATATGGAGCTATATCCTCCAGCTACTGCAGGTATACTCATTTTCCTCCCATACTCCAAAGCAGCTTAACTGGCTCCTGATAAAGTTGACATAATGTGTGTGTGTGTGTGTGAGACTGTGTTAGGGGCTTAGTCTATAAACGCCTCTGGCACAAGGGCTGATGTGAAAGATGTCTAATCTCTGTAAATAATATTTAGGTGGGATTGTGGGTCTGCTTCATGTTCCGGTTACTCATATTGGAGAATGCCAGCCACTGTGCGGCTATTCTTGCAAATGTATAATGCACCCATTGCATGTCTTCATTATTTTATGCTTTCATGTTAGAGTATTTTCATTTAGAAGTATTTTATAAAGAAGCATTACTAAGACTGAACACTCTTTAAGGGCTGTGGGAGCTTTCTGTTTCCTTTCAATGTACAATTTTCAACTCACTTCGATGCAAAACACTGCAATTAGCTCCCAGTCTGAGATTCTCAACCAAAACATGGACAGTTCCATTTCTGGGAAATGACTGTATACTTGTAACATAGTAGTCAATCGGAAGTGATTCCCAATAGGTATATCATAGCTACTTTAATCATCCACAATCAGATCTTTGTGTAAACCACATTAATGCTACACCCTGTATAAAATGCAGCTGGATATTACAATGTAGAAGAATCAGTATTATCCTGCTCTATTTATATAGCGCCAGCAAGCTCTGCCTTCTTAGTCATCAGAAATATTTAACCACTGTCAAGCTACTTTTCCACAAGAGGAAGTCAAGAAGGTATAACCGTAATATTTAATACTTTCCATCTGTGGACAGAGTAAGGATATCAGTGCAAACATGGTACAGTGCATACTTTTTATATTCATGACTCATACAAAGAAATGACCAGAACAGACATTTGTATAAATGAGTCACAAAACAAGTATATTTTTTTCCAAATATTAGGATAAAAAATACGACACAGTCTAGTAAGTTACAGGGACAGAGATACCAACGGCTATTAAGTAGCAGCTCTGCAGAGATGGGAAAATCAATTTTGCCCACATAATGTACTTCTAATAATAGACTAAAGTGTCAAGGGATGTTGGGAGTTGCAGTTAATCGACAGCTGGAAAATCATGGGCATGTTTTGATTATATTATAAAAAGCTATATTCCTATGTAGAAAGTGAAAGATTTAAGATACAGACACATGATCCATTAAAATATATTTGGCATTGGCAGTAATATGTGGGTGCTATATACAGAATCTCTTTGTAGAGACTTTTTATTATTCAGTCCTTACTCCAGCACAGTTTACACTTCGAAATGAGATTTTCAGGAAAGTTCTAATCAGAAGTGAAAGAATTATGCAGGCTGCCATGGCTCCCTACCAAGCATAGCAATAAAACTTATTTTAACCAGGTACAAGTTGAGGATATTGTTCTCCCCATATGATATAAGAGTTGACTAGAAGACTGACAACACCAACAGTGACATCCTAGGAGTACATTTCCAGTTTGCTGAAACACATACAATATCTATTGTAGCCCTGCAAAACCTTACTTGTTGCGTTAGACAACTGAAATACACTATGAATAGCTATTTATAATATAAAAATAGTGTTTATTTACCTTTCCTCAAATGAGAAATGCTGCGGGTTCCCAAAATAGTAATAAACTTTTCTTCATCTGTGCCCCACTTCACTTCTCCAGCTTTGAACAAATCCTGTCACAGTCCAAGAATTCAATCTCCATTAGCTCTTGTACTGGTCAGAAATCAATGGATTGCTATACACAGTTTACTCCTACTGCATTGTGTGTTTCTGTATGTGCTCTACTCTCAGGGCTGCCTTTAAGGGAGTACAAGGCCAGAGGTAATGTAATCAGGGGAGCTGAGATGAAAAAGTGTTATTCATGAGTGTGAAATGGTAGATCATGAGTGGGTTTTCACATACTTGGGAAGTGGCCTGGACAGATATAGGTAAAGCCATGCTTTTGACTTTTTTTGGCAGGGCCCAGCACCTAGGGGTCCTGGGCAACCAGTGGGCTAATAAATGGGGTCCCCTGGGAGGAGGTCCCTGCTAACTTAACTGTATGGGGCTCAATGGTTACTGACGGCAACCCTGACACTTGTACTTAAGTATTTCATTGCTGGATATGCCTTGTTGCTTTTGCTATCGTATTGCTAGTTATGCTTAACTGCACTTTTTTGCTGTATTGCTGTATATTCCCTACTGCTACTGCACTGAGTATTGCTGTATATTCCCTACTGCTACTGCACTGAGTATTGCTGTATATTCCCTACTGCACTGTGAATTGCTGTATATTCCCTACTGCTTCTGCACTGAGTATTGCTGTATATTCCCTACTGCTACTGCACTGTGAATTGCTGTATATCCCTTCTGCTACTGCACTGTGTATTACAGTCCTGCATGGAACCAATTTCTAAGACCCAGACCTGTCCCGCAACCCGAACCGCAACCCACATATTTACCCACTTTGATATGCTACCCGACCCGGACCCGTAACTGCCTTATCCGCAACCCGACCTGCAACCAGCCGTCAACAATGATGCTGCAAACCGGAAGTGACATCATCAGAAGTGCCCGATAGCTTAGAGGGACAGAAGCGTGCTGCTGGGAGAGAGCTGCAGCACGAAGAGACCCACAACCTGACTCGCAACCCCTCAGGTCCGCATCTATACCCGCACCTGAAAAGCCTACCCTCGTTCCGCAGGGTACCCGCTCTTTTTGTGGGTAACCCGCGGGTACCTGACCCACTGCAGGACTCTGTATTGCTGTATATTTCCTACTGCTACTGCACTGTGTATTGCTGTATATTCCCTACTCCTACTATACTATGGATTGCTAGATATGCCCTGTAGCTGCTGCTGTTGTATTGCTGTATATATATCTACTCCTACTGCACTGCTATATAGGCCTGACTTCTACTGTACAAAGTAGCTGTACACAGGGCCTGTTTCTTCTGACATATGTATTGAAACATAATCCCTACTCCTATTGCAATTTGTATTCCTATACCATGTGCTTCTGTTCTATGTATTGCTGCACATTCTCTATATTTACTGAAGTGTATTGTTATTCATAAAATGTGCTTCCTGCACCGTGCTTTACTGTATTTGGCCTGTTCCTATCAAACGAATGCTGTCCTTGCCTTATCCCTGTTATACAGCACTGTGAGTATATTAACATTTTATAAATAACAATCTCCACAATCTCTAAAGCAATGCTTTTAGTGTTCTTCGAAGTATGTTTGTTCATTATCACTGACCTGTGCATCTTGTTCCACCAGAGAATCATTCACTTTAGAATCAGGATCCCTGTTGCCCTAAAAACATAAAAATGTATTTTCACCTACCACAAATGAACAGTAAACTGGGATAATGTCAGTTATACTATTTAATGCAACATTATAGGGAAAACAAGGATACAGGAAAATCTTTATTAAAAACTGCTGTCCTAAGAGGGGTTGTGCCATCAGCACATGGACATTGAGACCATTAGACAGGGCAGGGGTTCCAACACCCAGAGCTGTGCTTCTCCCATTTAACTACTGTTAACCTTGGCCACAGTGCATTACCCATTTGCTGTAATATTTTAGATCACAAACAAAGTAACAAAGACCCTCATTACTTCCTATTTTTGCCAGTAGTTCTATATAATCTGTACGTTTAATGTATACGCCCTGCTATAATACAACACTGCAGAATATATTGGTGTTTTTATAAATAATAATAACAATGGTTAAGTAATGTTTAGTTTATTTAATAGGTAGATTATTTTAGATCATCCTGAATTAAAGAAAGATACCTCAAACGACACGCACCTATACAGTCTGCTCTGGGCTGCTCTTGATGCTCGCTTACTGTTTAACTCTGCATTCATTTAACCAGAATACATTATTTAATTTTCCGAAATATAAAAGAAGTTATAAATAGAAGTATAGAACTATTTAATTACGAGACCAAGAAAATCACCTGTACAAGGACAACCAACATCCTCTGGAAGTATCCAGATGTATCTCCAGTGATGCTGTCCTCCAATTCAGTTCCATATTCTGCAACAAAACCCCACACACACAGTTAATGGTCTCCCACTGTATCCTGACTATAATGCATACTACAGATCACTGCTATATTTCCATTTAATCCAATAGATTCAGGAATACTGAAAGAAACTCCAGTTCATATTCTGATTCTCCAGCGAAGAACATTACCTTGCTGGTAAACCTGTTTGATGTGCCTCACTTCGTCTGTAGTACGAGAAGCAAGGATTTCTGTCAGCACATTCTCAGTGGTGCCTGCTCCCTGAAAACAGAACATTACATGAAGGTTTCAGTGTTGCTATTAACTACCAAACATATCACACATTCCAATATATTAGGAAATACATCTTATTAGATGCATTTTGCAAGTAAAATTCATGTTACATCATTGTTTTCATTTCTTATATAAGTAATGGAATGGACCTTGAATTATTTGCTATACTATAAAGTAAGAGTATTATAAATAAAGATATCCAATTTGAGACCCACAGGACAAATGCAAAACTCAGTCATGCATAGGCCAGTGATGCATGGAGGCTTGACAGAGATGGCAGCTTGTTGGTACAGTACATAATGAGGCCACATTAGCCAGATATCAGGGCCTAGGGGTACTTCTGTCTACCCATGGGTAGACAGAAGAGGCACATGCCTAGGGCGCCAAGTTGGAGGGGCGCCAGGCACTGTACCTCTTCTGCCAGATTCCCCCTAGTTCGGACCCTTGTGCCCCCACCTGCGGCAGCAATTCCAGCCACTAGCGTTCATCCATGCATGCGCACGCACTAACATACGAATCACCAGCTAGTGCGCTGGTTCGCGCATGTGCACTTGCTCGTTCGTGTGCACCAATGTGGAGGGGGCAACATAGTCGGCTGGGTTGCCTAGTGCGCCCAGCTGACTCGGCCCGGCACTGTCAGATATTGATGGGGTTGACTGGACATCCTGTTGGGTGAGGTCTGTATAAAGGCATGGATATGGTCCTCTCCCCAAAAGTCTACACAGTAGTGATGTGCTGGCTTGCCTGAAGACTGCGGGTTAGGCGGGTTTGGGACAGTTTCTGCACAACGGTCTTCTTCTACCCCACTTCTGTCTCTGCGTGCCTCAATTTGTATACTCCTGCAGGCCCTGCCCCCTTTTGTGATGTCAGTGGGGCAGGCACAGGTATATAAAGAGGGGAACGCTCCAGCTTAAAGGTGAACTAAACCCTAAAAAATGAAGCTGTGCCATATTTTATATATTGAATTTATTGCACCAGCCTAAAGTTTCAGCTTGTCAATAGCAGCAATGATACAGGACTTCAAACATGTCACAGGGCAGGGGGTCAACATCTTGGAAAGTGTCTGGTCTGTGACACTCACATGCTCAGTGGCCTCTGAGCAGCTGTTGAGAAGCTAATCTCAGGGGTTGTCGCAAATTATTAACCAAAAAATGAGGTTCCCCTGTAATATAAGCTGATGCTACAAGGCTGATTATTACATTCTGATGCTAGCCGCGCTGGTTTATGTGCTGCCATGTAGTAATTATCTGTAATAATTACTAATCAGCCTTATATTGTGACATTTATATTCTATGTGTACTGTATATTGTGAGTTGGTGTCTAAGCTCAGTAAGTGACAGCAGCACTATGAGTATGTGCAGTGAATCAGCAGAAGATAAAGAAGATGGGGAGCTACTGGAGCATCTTTGGAGACACAGATCCTTCCCTGCTAAAGGACTGTGGTTGCCTTAGGCTGGTACAGAAACCCAAAACATAATGTACAAAATTTCTACCCTACTTCTTTAGTGTAACTTTCCTTGTCGTTAAAGGTCGGGTGCGGGTGGAGGAGCAGGGTGCTTGGGTCTGGTGCGGGTCGAGTTTTTCTATACAGGTTCCCATGTAATATAAGCCAAATGAGGTCAAGCAGTCAGATCAGTTTGATCTGATGAACAAGGGCAGTCAAATCATGCAAACGGCCCAACCAACATATGTGTATCAGATTAAATAAATGATTAGTGCCAGGTTCAAAAGAAGGTGATTATCTTTGCTTTGCAGAGACACCAATAAGCACAGAAAAATTGTAGTCATATAAATAATATGATGGCAGTATTTTTTAAAAAGGGCCAAATATATATATATATATATATATATATATAAAATTGACATGTTCATTTTGCATGTTGCTAGCTGGCCAACATAATGACCTTAAAACCTTTTGAGGCAACAGATGCCCTTGAAACTAGATGTACAGAATGAAACTAAGTTAATTTGAAATGCAAATATAAGCATTTTTACAACTCTGTATAGCCCTACGTTTATCTAGTACCTTGAGTGACTGAGCTCATCATTTTTATAAACAGAAACCAAATATATAATGGCAGAATCAGCAGGAGTGTTTCCTTTTAGAGCAACGCCTGTATACATTATGCAACTACAAAGTATGTGGAGCCGCAGCAGAACTGTAATTCTCCCACAGGGGTAAATGTTTGATGCCCATTTCCATCCACAAGAAAAAAAAAAGTCACTGGAAATTTAAATTAAATTAACTGTGCTGCAGAAGCCCAGGCAATTCTTTTTACAGCTAATACTGCAGTCGAATTTGCAATGTATGCAGTACTAAAAAGATATTAAATACACTATATGGCCAAAGCATTTTCTAGCTTGTGGCACCAGTTTAGGAAAGTTCCTTCCCAGCTTCAGTAGGATATAAACCCAGCACACAACGTCAACAACTGTCGGAAAACTGGACCACTGGACCAACAGGCCTGAGCTCCAACATCAGTGCTCAACCTCACTGTTGCTCTTGTGGCTGAATGGAAACAAATCCCACCAACAATGTTCCATAATTTAGTGGAAAGTCTTCCAAGAAGAAGTAGAAACTGTTATAGCAACTTCATATTACTACCCATGGTTTGGTAATGAGATGCTGATGACAGGCAGACACCTACATGTAATTGCACGTGTAATTTATCCTGAATCTAAATTGTGCACTACACAATACATCAGGGGTCCCCAACCTTTTTCACCCGTGAGCAACATTCAGATGTAAAAATAATTGGGGAGCAACACAAGCATAAGTTCCTGGGGGTGCACTGCCAAATAAGTAGCCCCTATGTGGACTGGCAGCCTACTTGAGGTTCTGTTCGCAGTACAGCTGGTTTTTATACAACCAAAACTTGCCTCCAAGCCTGGAATTCAAAAATCAGCTCCAGCTTTGAGGCCACTGGGAGCAACATCCAAGGGGTTGGGGAGCAACATGTTGCGATGAACCTGGAAAACTCACCTTCATTGCATGTCTGAGTTCATAGGCGTCATACAAAGCAGATGGAGTCATCAGAGCCACAATCAGATTTTCAAATTTACCAGATATCTCTGATTTCAGATCATCAACAAGATCCTAAATTGGAGGACACCAAATAATTAATATTGTGCCATCCTGTTATATTAAGCCTATAGCATTATAATCTTAACATGGAAGAATAAAACTTAATACAGGTATAGGACCTGTTATACTGAATGATCGGGACCTGGGGTTTTCTGGATATTTCCGTAATTTGGATCTTTATACCTTAAGTCTACTAAAAAATCATGTAAACATGAAATAAACCCAATAGGCTGGTTCTGTTTCCAATGATGATTAATTATATCTTAGTGTGGACAAAGTACAAGTTACAGTTTTATTATTACAGAGTAGAAGGCAATGGAGTCTGAGAGATGGCCTTTTTCGGAAATGTAAAGCTTTCTGGATAACGGCTTTTCAGATAACGGATCCCATACCTGTATATACAGGTATTTGGTTACATAAAACTCCTTGTATATGAATTTGAATATTAAAGGGATCTTGTCATCAGAAAACATGTTTTTTTCAAAACGCATCAGTTAATGGAAAGAGAAGAAGGAAAATAATTCAAAAAC
Organism: Xenopus laevis; assembly: GCF_017654675.1. Lineage (NCBI taxonomy): Eukaryota > Metazoa > Chordata > Amphibia > Anura > Pipidae > Xenopus > Xenopus laevis. The sequence continues at coordinate 70,627,949 of NC_054371.1, read as the reverse complement.
TATAAAAAAATAAATAATGAAGATTAATTGAAACGTTGCTTAGAATTAGCCAATCTATAGCATAGTAATTTTTTTTCAAAATGAATCAGTTAATAGTGCTGATCCAGCAGAATTCTGCACTGAAATCCATTTCTCAAAAGAGCAAACAGATTTTTTTATATTCAATTTTGAAATCTGACATGGGGCTAGACATTTTGTCAGTTTCCCAGCTGCCCCTGGTCATGTGACTTGTGCCTGCACTTTAGGAGAGAAATGCTTTCTGGCAGGCTGCTGTTTTTCCTTCTCATGTGTCTCAGTGGGACATGGGTTTTTACTATTGAGTGTTGTTCTTAGATCTACCAGGCAGCTGTTATCTTGTGTTAGGGAGCTGTTATCTTGTGTTAGGGAGCTGTTATCTGGTTACCTTCCCATTGTTCTTTTGTTTGGCTGCTGGGGGGGGGGAAGGGAGGGGGATTATATCACTCCAACTTGCAGTACAGCAGTAAAGAGTGATTGAAGTTTATCAGAGCACAAGTCACATGACTTGTTATTCTGATTAGACATATTAGTCATATGAGGTCTTGGCATCCTTTAATTGAAAAGCAAAGAAAACAATTACACGTCTCATACATAAGTCATGCAGCATATCTAATGGTCTTGTTTAAAAACGTCTGTAGCAATCCTCATAAAGGAGGGGATTAGAATCTCAAACTGTTACCCTACAAAACATTATCTACTTTAATGAAGTTCTAATGAACCCATAAGACAGCCATGGTTCTGAACCATTCTTCTGGTAATAATTAATGGGTATAATTTCCAATACCCAAATTCTTAATTACTAGGAACTTAACTTAAAAAAAACCCAAGATTACATTGTTTCAATGTTTTGCCCAATAACTTCTCTGTCTGATTAGTTTCTCGTCAGAGGTTCCCAGTCTTGCCTCTCCAGCATATTTGAGCTGATATGAGTGATTATAGCAAATATCACTTTCTAGTCTTCCAGCATTATTTTTGGGTATGTTTTCTTTTGCTCCTTCCCATTCTGCATTTTAAGAAATTCCTGTGGATGCTGTGGTATTAGCCAGGAACAGAGAATATTTTATCCATATGTTCTGTAATTTTCCTTTTCTAGAACAGCAGATGCCAAGATCTCTCCCCTGATCCGTAGCTTTGCACTTAACTGCAATGAAATATCTTGTACTGATTTGCAGAAATATTCCCATAACAATATTTCATGGTTGTATTATTATACTGGAGAGAGGCTGTCCAATCAGAGGCAAGACAAGGCCCTCCCCTGTTTTTATGTACTGTACCGCATCAACTTTTTTGTATGAGATCTTTAGTTCAATGTAAATCTGGACAACAAGTTTGTTATATACAGAAATGGGACCTGTTATCCATAATGTTTGGAACCTGGGGTTTTCCTGACAATGGATCTTTCCGTAATGGGGATCTTCATACCTTAAATCTACTAGAAAATCATTTTAAATAAACCCAATAGGCTGGTTTTGCTTCCAATAAGGATTAATTATATCTTAGTTTGGATCAAGTACAATGTACTGTTTTATTATTGCAGAGAAAAAGGAATTCATTTTAAAAAATTTGGATAATTTCTGTGGGAAATGACCTTTCCATGCTTTCTAGATCATGGGTTTCCGAATAATGTATTCTATACCTTTATCTGATAATAAGCCCTCAACAACACTAAGAACAATTTTAACTTATTCTCCTGTATACTGTATTACCTACATTCAGTACTGTGCTCTAAAAAGAACTATTGTAGCTTCTGTGCTTTTAACAACAGTAATCATCCATCTACTATGTTATCAGATTATAGAAATGTATTTAGATAATAGTCTAAACAATAAAGAAATGAAAGACAACTTCAAATAGACCACCTTTAAAATTCCATAGCATAAAAGGATTTTGCAGAGATAGCAGGGTATAAAGCATAAGAAATGATAAAGGGGAAAAAGGGAATTGCAGTAAAGAAACTAACAACAACATGACAGGTAAGGCTTACTTCGTTTTCGAATCTTCAGCTTGAATTTTACTTTAAAAGTGCACCATAGGAGAAAGGCGAAAAGGAGACGGCAGCTTAATTTCTTCCCAGTAGCGATCCTAGAGGGGGGCGGGCCCTGGTGCGTGATGTGCAGCCTGGCCCCACCCTCTCCATACGGCCGCATTTGTCAGTGGTGCACGGACTGCCGGGGGGCCCTGAGGGGGTGCCGGCCCTGGCCCGCTCTCACCCCCTGCTCCCCCAGTAGTTCCGGCACTGTTTCTTCCATGCTCTGAACTGGAAGTCAGCTTCGTACTGAAAACCTAAAGCACCTAAGCTTTCTTTTAGTGTCTGCAGCTTAAACATTTGCTCACATCATTACCCCCAAAAGCTGTCTGAAGGAATAGAAACATACATTTAAGCTGCAGACAATGAAAAAAACGCTTAGGTGTTTTAGGCTATCAAGCTTGCCGGCGCCTTTTCGCCTTTCTCCTTGAGGTACTTTGCATGTCAAATTCAAGCTGAAGATGTAAAAAAAGCCAAGGGGAAGTAAGCTTTATCTAACATTATCACTGTTTTTGGGGGGAAATAAGTATTAAAAAAATTGGTGTTACTGGTCCTTTAAGTTTGAGCTCTTACCCTGCCGAACAAGGTTTTGTAGGCAACATCAATTTCCTGACGTTGAGCATTGCTTCTAGATATAAGTATCTTAATGATGGCTTCTTCATCAGTACCTGAGAGATGATAAAAGAAAAAGCTCTGGGTGCCAGGGATACTTATAGGTTTAACAACATATTTAAATGAATGGCAGAACTGGATTGCTAGATTGCAAGAGCTATTTCTGTGTTCTGTCAGCAATGCCTCCTGCCTGTTAGAGAGAATCCTGCCAAAAGCTAGAGTATTTGGCAAAGCCCGATCCACCACATACTGGCCAAAGTGTCACTTCCATTACTGTCAGTTCCCAACCTTTTCTCCATTTCTTTACATAAAACTAAGCCCACAATCTCAGCGTAAATTTTTCATTGATAATCGAAACACTTGTATCATGAAGCCCGATACCACTTGTACTTTCCCTTTGGAGAAAGCAAAAGTAACATATTTAGTGGATAATGTAATTTATAAAGATATCATAAGTCACCGAGGAGTTATGTGCTTTTATACAGGTCACATAACTCCGAGGTGACTTCTGATATCTTTATAAAATTTCTAGTAGGGGGTACATTATGCATTATGATCTACATTTTGTGGGGGGGGGGGTCGGCGTCGAAATTTTGGTCACCGGCGTCTGTTTTGGGCGCGCCAGCGTCCGTTTCGGACACGCTGCATCAAATTCTGATATAGTGAATAAAGTACCCCCTCTTGTAAAATATAAGGATATTATAAGTTAACGAGGAGTTTCATGACCATATAAAAGTACGAGGCCGAAGGCAACTGGGGGTACTTTATTTATTATAATACACAAGTTTCAGTGAGTCATGTGACAGAAATGACATCAGAACTCACCGTTTATAAGGATATAATTTACAGTCTGGTCCCATAGGGAAATGACCAGACTGTAGATTATATAGTGAATAAAGTAAAGTACCCCCTCTTGTAAAATATAAGGATATTATAAGTTACCGAGGAGTTTCATGACCATATAAAAACACGAGGCCGAAGGTAACTCCGAGGTAACTTCTAATATCCTCATATTTTACAACTGGGGGTACTTTATTTATTATAATACACAAGTTTCAGTGCGTCATGTGACTGAAATGACATCAGAACTCACCGTTTATAAGGATATAATTTACAAGATATTCATGGCTTTTGTGTATTATAAGAATATAAATTGTCATGTTTAGTTGTCCAGAGCCTTAATAATCTACACAGTCACAAACAGACATGCTCTTTTATAATTAGCTGTAGATCATGTATAAGTCGATACAAGTAACATGGCAGCTCCAACTCAGGTGTAAATCTTTAGATATGCAGAAAATTAAATGTGTGCATGTGTTTTTTAGTTGAACATAACTGTATACACTGTAAATATGGGAGGACCGCTGGAGGGTTGGGTAGGATACCTTCAAGTTAAGGTTTAGTATTTTATAAAATGCCCTGTTTTTAAAATTTTCATTTGGTAATTTTTTTTTTACATTTCCTGCCTCTTTCCAGCTTTCAACTCCACCACCCAATAAATATTGCTCTGTGAGGCTACAGTGTTATTGTTACTTTTTAATACTTTCTTTCCTATTTAGGCCCTATCCTATTCCTAGTAGCTAGGGTAAAATGGGCCCTACCAACCAGAGAGTGGTAGATATTTCAAACTCAAGAACTGCTAAATAAAAAGCTAAATAGTTCGAAAGATAAACTGCAAGTTGAATAAATTATACTTAGGATGCATCATTTTGACATCTAAACTGCTGCAATGAAATTATTATGAAAAAATTACTTATTTTTGTCATGGGGTGGGTTATCCGGCTGGTACCACATCAGCAAACCAAATATGCATTTTTGTCAGCATGTCCTCAAAGGAAAACAGTATGTCTATCAAAAAAAAACTAAAAAAAAAAAACAGTGAAGCTTTAACTTAACTTACCTAATCCCTTCATTGCCTTGCGAAGAGCTTCGGCATCATCATTTGCCTTAAATCCAGGGAAATCCTTTATTGTTCCTCTGGACTAGAGAAAAAAAATTGTGTTAGCTAATACTTTTTTAAAAGAGCAGTTTCTTCAGGTCTGCGTTGTGGTGCTGGCACAAACGATTTTACGTTTTCTAGAAGTAATAGGAAGTACATGTATAAACTGTAAAATACTGTATTAGAATTTTTTCTCACTCGTAAAACAACTTCTAGCATTATCCTATGCCAGTGATGTCTATGGCATCCCAAGTTTTTTTTTTTTACATGCATTCTTTATTTTTCATTATAACAAGATAAGGGTACATAAGGCAAGAGGCGGGGGGCAAGCGATTTGTACATCATAGAAATAACAGTTACAAATCATACAAGGCATGACAAAAAGTTATGTCTGCTGGAGATTAAAGGAAAACTATACCCCTCAAACAATGTAGGTCTCTATATAAAGATATTGCACAAAGCAGCGCATATGTAAAATCCTGCTTCATGTAAATAAACCATTTTCATAATAATATACTTTTTTAGTAATATGTGCCATTGGGTAATCATAAATAGAAAACTGGCATTTTAAAAAATGAGGGCCGCCCCCTGTGATCGTATGATTCACTTTGCACACAAACATACCAAACAAACCATACATGTTAGGTCACATGAGCCAATTAACAGACAGAGTTGTGTCTTTTGCTTCCACACTTCTTCCTGTTACAGTTAGAGCTGCAGTATTTCTGGTCAGGTGATCTCTGAGACAGCACACAGACCATCACAAAATGGTGGTTCAAGGCAAGAGATGTAAAAGGGCAATATTTAATTAAATATATACAGTTTGATAAGATTCTTTAATATGTCACTTAATTTGATATAAGCTCTGTTCTCTGTATAAACATCTGTTGCTCAAGTATTCATTTTGGGGGTATAGGTAACATAGGCCACCGACATAATCATTCAGTAGATAGATCTTCTTCCTAATATAGGTTGGGTTCAACCTGGAACTAAGTGAGTGTCTTGATGGTTGTGGTGGTTGTCCGCTGTAAAGGTAAGACATGGCCTCCATGTATTCTAGAAGGTGTTACTTTTATTATTAAAGATGTGTGAGATTTCTTCATTCTGCATGTGTCGGTGGATGGGGTGTCCTTGCTGCTTGTAGAAGGTGCAAGTTTTCTTTTCAAGTATTACATTTAATAATGTCAATGGAATATCAGTATTTTACATGACAGCCAAATGTGTGTATGTGTACCTTTATCTCTTTCATACCTCCAACAAAGTTCAGAGCTAGTGGGGTACATTCTGTGTAATTTCTCTGGGTTAATGTGCCGCCTAGCGGCTGTTTTATAATTGAATTCCCTTGTTCTTGCTGCCCTGGATGCTTTATGACTAGGTAGGCCTTTTGAAGAGGTAAATATCTTTTCTCACAGATGGACTGACATTTCTAAAACCAGTTCTTTCTCCCACTGTTCACAAAGGGGTTGGGTTTTGTTTCAAAGTCCTGTATAATTATCATTTTAAGAGTGCCCAGCCGTCCCCGACCCTCTGCACAAGACTGCCCGCTTACTTCCTGGCCTCCCCATGGATGTTTCTGCCATAAGGCAAGGTGAGTTCCCCAGAAATTACCAGGGGCTGCAAAAAGCCACTCCTCCTTATTAAAACAGAAATTCGGCTTTTCTAGCGCAATTTTGCTCTCTGTGCAAGTGATGCGGATGGGGCGGGTGGTCCGTGGGGGTAGTGGAGGGGGGTCAGAGGGCCCAGAGGGGGGTCAGAGGGCCCAGAGGCTGGTGTGTTTACATGGTGATGGTCTTAATTTAAAAGCCGAAAGTCCAGCAAAACTAATATTTGTGTAATAATTCTGGGTAAAGCTCATAAAGCAGATTCTTCTGGCATACACAATTCCCCAATGTATGAAGGAAACATTCTTAACCAATTAGCTTAACGCAGCCATTTCCAAGGAGAGTAACTTGGAAACGTATTCTGTTTATAGGCTCAGAGCCTAAACAGCTTTATTTATTTAAAACAACAAAGGGAAGATATGGTTTATTAGATACAGTTTAACCTTGGAACTTTCTGGATAACGGATCCCATACGTGTATAATATTGTAGAGCAGTACTACTGTGCAGTGTGATATCTCTTGAGTTTTCATAATATTTGTTAATTCAGTTAGTACCACTATTCCGATAAGAGTTGAAATCTCACCCTGAACATGATTTTAAAAGGTTTTACAGATAAAAACATGAATGATAAATAAAAAAACTGCAAAGTCCTTTACAAATTAAACATGAAACACAAATTCTTTTTTTTATGAAAACATCCATACCTGTTATAAAGGTGTTTAAATATCTGAGCTATCAATCAAATATTACCTGCCCTGCCTCTATGCCTGAGGCATAGAGTTGGGGCAGTCATTTACTTTCACTTTCCATTCAAAAGTTCTCTCCTCAGGCTCTATCATTGTGTAGAGCACTGTGCATGGGCATTAGGTCCCCCATTTTGGTGCATACACAAGATTTTAGGATGATACACAATTTGTCTTAACAGTGTCCACAAAATGGCTCATGCCTAATTCCTGTGATTGTACAATTCCAAGACTGAAGGAAACTAAATTTTAAAAATACATATAATGTAAATAAAGTTTATTTTGCTCAACTAACATGAATGTGGAATTGTTTCTTAGGGGGACAGGTCCCCTTTAGGTTGCCATACACTGTACGATTTGCTAGATTGGCAATGAGCAAATCTTCCCTCCGACAGGTCTACCTTAATTGGGCAATATCGTGGTAATATTGTGGTTTGGCCCAGAAAAATCAAGCCTTCCTAATCAATCTGGCAGATTTTTGTCCAGATATCAATCACAGAGCTTTTTGCACGGCCCCATACATGTGCAGATTAGGTGCCGAATCAGCATCTTAAATCTGCCCGTGTATGGCCACTTTAATTCATTTATATTGTGATTGTGCACAAGAATAAAATCAGCACCCTTAACAGCCAGTATATAAAATGAAAATGAAACATTAGAATGCCAGTTTGTCTATACTAAAATACAAAAGGATATTCATAATATAAATAATTTATAATAAAAGTTCAAATAATATGGCCAAATTTGCTTCAGACATAAAAGAAACAAATTTGATCAAAGTACATCCCTGGATCTGTGTATTATTAATAATTCATTTAGTTCAAGTGTATACATTTTTTTAAAAAAATGGGGATTGTTTAGCAAATTTATGTTTAGAAAATTGCCAAGTCACTATGCCACATCAAGGTAAACCCTTAAACTCTCTATTTTTTTTATAGAGACCTACAGTGTTCAGAGGGTATAGTTTTCCTTTAAGGGCATGGGCAGAGTCACTGGGAATTTTTTTTATTCTCTATGGACCTAAATTTTGCCACAGATTTTAAGCAGCATTCACTTATAGCCACACCCAACTGGGGCCTTCCTTATTTGAAACCATGTTCTTTTTAAAAGGCAAATTGTGGAATGCTAAAAGAATTCTAGGAATGAATAAAAGGCACGAATAAAGGCAAGTTAGAAATTCCCAAGGTGTAGATAGGAATTCCATATTCCCAAACACTGGCTTATTAAATAAATTATAGGGGAGCACTATGTACATATACATGTTGTCTGGAGCCCTGCTTGCTCACTCACCGCTGACTCACTCCTTTGTCATTTTTTAGGACAGAAACGGAATGCCTCGTGGTTAGTTGGTAAGTTTAACATGCCATGATCTTTTCACTTTACTGTGCACTTATATGATGCATTTTACGTATTTCTCAATGTTAATTACAGCATGCATCAAATGCTCAAAAATGATGCATGCTGCTTAAAAAGCATATGAATTTAAACTGTAGAAAAAAAATACTGCTCAGTGTACATTGAATTCCAAAAAAAAAAAAAAAAAAGCAGCAAACATGCATAAAACGTTTGCCTTGTGTATGAGCCCAAAAGGGAAAGCAAAATCATTTATATATTTTGCAGTCTGTGCCTTTCAAGGGGGCAAAGAAAAATCCATTTTGAAACTATAACTTTCACCCCTTGGGATTTCCGTTGTGCTGTTTATAATTAGAATAGCCTTGTAGCTGATTACAACAGTTACCACTGCAGGGAATATTTATAACAGAGCAGAAATTAAAGAGAAACATACACTTACACAGGGTTCGTCCACTTTTTTTCCTTTTTTAGTACCAGCGTAGCAGCCAGTTGCAATGACTCTCCGCAGCAGACAGTTGCAACAAATCCCCACCTTAATTGTATGGCTGTTTGCTATAAGGGTCAGGGCACAGGCTCAGATTCGGGGAGATTAGTCGCCCGGCGATAAATCTTCTCTTCTTCGAGGCGACTAATCTCCCCAAACTACCTCCCGCCGGCTAGAATGTAAATCACCAGCGGGATGGCACTCTGAGCGCTTCGTTTTCTGAAGTCGCCCAGAGTTTCCTCGTGAGGCAACTTCGGGCGACTTTGGAAAACTAAGCGCTTCGAGTGCCATCTCGCCGGCGATTTGTATTCTAGCCAGCGGGAGGCAGTTCAGGGAGATTAGTCTCCCCGAATCTGAGCATGTGGCATGACCCTTACTCCGGAAAAGGCGGACCCTTACTTCTAGCCGGCGGAAGGCAGTTCAGGGAGATTAGTTTCCCCGAATCTGAGCATGTGGCATGACCCTTAGACAACACACTTTCTATTCAACTGAGTCGCGTGGATTCAAGCACTTCTGATTTCCATAAGGATCAAGTAGATAAAGAACAGCTTTGTGGCCTAATATTTTATTCATGCAAGCTGCATAAAGCAGGCACAGAGCAACAGAGGGAGATTCAGTTTATACATTACTTTTGCTTATTTAAAAGGGTTGTTCCCCTTTGAGTTAACTTTCAGTATGATGTAGAAAGAGATATTTTGAGACAATTTGCAATTGGTTTTCATTTTTTTATTATTTGTGGTTTTTAAGTTAGCGTTTTATTCAGCGGCTTTATTCAGTTTGCAGTTTCAGCAATCTGGTTGCTACGGTCCAAATTACCATAGTAACCATGCATTGATTTGAACAAGAGACTGAATATAAATAGAAAAGGGTCTGAATAAAAAGACGAGTAATAAAAAAATAGCAAAAAACGTAAATTTGTAGCCTTGCAGAGCATTTGTTTTTTTTAGTTTTGAAAGCTGGAAAGAATCAGAAGAAAAAGAATGCTAATCATTAAAAAACTATAAAAAAGGAAAAAATTAAGGCCATTGAAATATTACTTAGAATTAGCCATTCTATAACATACTAAAAGTTAACTAAAAGGTGAACCACCCCTTTAATATTCTTTTTATAGTGATGAAATGTTGACAGAGATGGTTGATTCACATTAGTCCCTGCTCCAATGAGCTGACAATCTAAGTTCCCTATCACATTCCTACAACACAGACTAAAGTGAAGTCAATAGGAACCAGTTAGCCTGCCTGTATGTTTTTAGAGCGTGGGAGGAAACTAGATAATCATACAGCATTACTTCCTTTGAATATTACACAATATTGCCCACCACAGTTTAGACTTAAAATTCACCAATATACACGAGTGGTATGTTTATATAATAACAATACTGTCCTTAATATCTTGTCACATGAACTGCTTGATTAATAACCTACATTTTATTTGAAAAGAAAAGTGTTCTTAGGAAACCACCCGTTCCCCCACCTCTCTTTTTATAAAGCACCATGCCTCTAGATCTGCTAACCCTTCTCTGTGCCACAAGGCAAATCCATAACTCAAAAACCAGTTTGACAACCTCCTGACAACAAGCTGCTTTGGCACATTTAAGCACTTCTGAACAAATGTATATTTACACAGGGTGCAACGAGATCCTCTTTAATCACATTTAACTACAGTACAGCAGTTTCTAGTGAAATGGCCAGCAATGGCAGGGGTTAATATAACAGAATTCAGAAAAAGCTGCAGGCTGCCTCCTGTCATGTGACCAGCAAGGGAGCCCAAGTTAGCACTGCCGATTTGGGTGGGTTCTGTACAGTTACAGAAAATGAGAGGAATGACTATGAAGTGTACACGTCAATAGGGTTTTCCCGCATAAGTGTCTATTTCGAGGGAAAACTAGACTTTTAATAATACCCTTGCAAAGCAACAGATTAGTGCATACAATAACACATAACAAAAAAACAATACATTTAAACCCATGTCATCCAGATAAAATATCTGATATCAGATTTGAATCCAGTTTTATACTATATCTAACTAGTTCTGTAAAGTACAGCTGCCAGGCTGCCTAGGCCAGGAATAGTCAAACAGAAGAACTCCAGATGTTGAACTACAATTCCCAGCAAACCCCTCAAAAAGAACCTTTTGGAAAGCTGTTTAAAACTAAAAAAAAAAGTTAGAAGTACTGAACACAGTATATTATACTTAAAGATTATATATAATTATCATACCTTTGTTTTAAATGCCATTTTAGTGTTGATGAGGTAAGTGCCTAGAGCTGCAAAATAAAATACATTTGAAATTAAAATTACAAAAGGATATTTAGTTTTGGAAAGAGTTTCTGAAGTAGCATGCCAAGCACCAGATACAGGCTTGGCCGGATGTAAAAACTAGTACATGTGCAACTAGACACCCTTCAAATGTTGTTGGACTAGAACTCCCAGCAAGCAGTCAGGGGTGCTAGACGCTGTAGTTTCACAGCATCTGCGGGGCGGCAGGTGTCCTGATCTGTGATCTAAAGCTAACACACACCTGACTGTTAGTAAGAGCGCTATAAAGTTACATATAACCCCACCCAATGGACAGGTCTACAATTACTACAGTGCTGCAATTTCATATTCAGCGTTACATTTAAATTAGACTGACTTTAAAAACCAGGTAAGGACTTATTCAAGCTACTGCTTCTGCCTAATTAAATGGCAGGTATCAGTATACATAAGGAAATGCTGGAAAAGTCCTTTGAGTTGTGTTAACCCAACTCTTCCTAAAAAATACTCTAACAATTGACGTTTTGGATTAATTATCAGGAGAGTTTAGGGTTGCCAACTATTTAATAAATATTAAATAAAAATTAATCTCTTATGTCTTTCCTCCCTATAATAAGTATTATTTATACTGAGGGAAGGCCAAAGTGGCAAGCAAGTAATAGCAACCAATTGTTTTGCTTTCATTATTCTTACTACAGGTAAGCGGTCAGTGCTAATTGTAGATTGATTGCAAGGTGTAACTCTGTGGTAAAGAAACTATAAATTACCGGATACCTAATTATTCAACATATTTGTGTTTATTTGTTTGAGTGGGAGTGCCTATTCTAATTATTCTGTGTATAAACATTTTCCATTGAAAATAATACAGCTGTGCTCTTCAATTTGTTATAAAAAGTGGCAGTTAGGCTTGGCTGGATTTACTAAGCCATTAAATATGTATCTCCCAGATAGAGGAGTACCATTGTTTTGACCGAGCAAACATAGAAAATATGTATTACTTTTCAATCTGTAATTGGTGCCATTAACAGAAGCGGCTGCATTCAGCAGGTGCAGCTGAACTTTAAAGGAGGGCTCCACCCAAAAAAAGGGTTTTTTGAAAGTGTAATGATCAGTTTTCCCAATATATTTTAGTTCAGCATGTTCAGCAGTTTTTAGAAATGTTTGCAAATAGACTTGCCATTAAAAAACAGGATCTATCTGGCTGTTTATATCTCATACATTCATTAGAACAAGTATAAGTTCTGGGTGCAAAACAAAGTTTAATCTAGGTATTTACTATGTGATTCAGTACAGATGAACAGGTACCATAAACTCTCCCTTTTATTTAATCCAACCTGCCTAGCCTATGTGCAGCAGGACATTGAACAGCAATGAATACATTTGACAGCAATAAATACTTACAGAGGCTGCTGAGAAAGTGATGCCTCCTGTTTCCTCGGATTCCAGAGAGCACTAGGAGAGGGAGCCTGACTGAAGCAGTGGAAGTGAGTAAGATCCACCCTCTGTGATCTGACACACCCTGGCTCTGCTCTGCCTTCTACCACATCACTACTCTCTCGGCACAGGCCCATGTTCCCTCCTCTTCTGTGAGCTGCTCAACCATAACACTACCTGGCTTCCTACATCATCCCTTTCATGCTGCATGGCAGCAATGAATCATTTTGTTTTCACCTATTATAAGTGGTAACAACAATTATCAAGCAGCAAATTATTACAGTTGCCGCTTGGCATGTGGTTTTTATAATGAAATGAAAGTTAAAAGATATAGGAAGGCCTGTGATTCTTACTAGAAAAAGTGAGATTTTTTTTTTTTTTTTGCAAAAATAAAACACTGATTCTACACCATAGTTTCAGATTCCCACATGCTGGTGATGTGCGGTTTGAGTTTCCCTCAACCCACACCCAACCCTAACCTGCCCCATCCGAGGTTTATATTCATTTTATATTTTTAGTAGTGTTTGACATATTCGCAGATTTAGACATTTTACAACTCTTTGCCAAGAATGTCAGTGACCTATCTGACCCATGTCTATGCACTTTCTGGATTCAGTGAAACCCATAGGCGTCTGCAGAATATTTTTCAAGAGGGGGGGGGCTAGTGATCTGCGGACTGGCTTGATACCCACGGGTCGGGCGGGTTCGGGCCGGCCTTGAACCTCCGGTTGGTCCGGGTTGAGCTCTTCTTCCTGCTCTCCCCTCCCACCACCTTGCACTTCCGGTCTTTTTTATAGATGCGCACCTTATCATGCCAATCCTTTTTGTGACATCATTGGCGGGGCAGGTTGCACGGGTCTATAAAAGGAACCCGGAAGGCGCGGGTGGAGGGGGGCTAAAACGCAACCCGCACATCACTGGGGGGGCAAAGTCATCAAGTGAAAACAACCTGTATTTTAAGAGTAAGCCTGTATACAATAACTAGGGGCCAAGCTTGCAGAAAACCAATTTATTGTCAAAGCCCACACTATCGCTCACAACTTGCATAATTGTACAGCTAGGGGGGCTAGTTGGAGTCATCTTGATTATTTCCTTACTTTTAGCTGTACTACTGCAATGGGGGACAATATTCCCAGGATGATGCAAAGGGAAAGAGCAATATAAGTCTACAAAGGGCGTCGGTATATCACAGGTAGAAGCGGCAGTAGTAAGAGCAAGAAAATAATCTGGTTGGCTCCGTCTGTGACAGTGCAGACTGATTTTACAGAGCGAATTGGCAGTCCTCCATATATTGAACACTACAGCCAGGAACCTCCAAAGGAAAGGGAAACTCGCAGCATCCTGGAGAATTTAAATCAGAGCACTCATTTCAATCAGTTAACTCACACAGATTCTTCAGGAGTCACCTTGTTTTGTCCTACACGAGTCACAGTTCAGCTACCCACACTCTGCCATTGAGAAGGACAGAAAATGCACTTAATATCTTCAGGAACTAGAAGGGTGCACAATGGGGTTCATGGCCATAGGCATAAGGTGCACGGTCAGGGTATAGCCAGGAAACACCCTTAACCTAAAACCATTGTTTTGGCTTTGTTTGCATCTGTTTGATGAAATTCTTAGCAGGTCAAGTGTTTCAAATAGTGCTGTCAATCTTACTAACAGCAACACACACAACTAATAATACAGTACCTTGTACTTGATCCTAACAAAGATATATTAACTCCTTGTTGGATGCAAAACAATCATATTGGGTTTATTTAATGTTTAAATTATTTTTTAGTCAACTTAAGTTATGGAGATCCAAATTATGGAAAGACCCCTTATCTGGAAAACCCCAAGCATTCTAACAGGTCCCATACCCATAGTATATTGAATGTATGGACAAGCACTACATTTCTTTATTTCACCATCTCACTGTGATTCCAGTTTATATAAAATCAAGGTATCTGCATTCAGATTGATCAGGAGTTCAATTTCAGAATGAAAATTGTTAAGGTGGTGAACAAGATATGCAGTATATAGACCTGTCAATTTCTTAATGAATAACTTTGAGGGACTTGCAAAAATGTGGGCATGGTCAAGTGACTTCATGCCACTAAATGATTACTGCACATGAGAACACATTTTTTCAGAGAAAAGGAAAACCAAGGGGGCATTTTGCACTACAGAAGGGAGTCTCAACTGAGTAACTCCTGGGAATGTATAGCTTTGAATATACAATCTATTATTTAGAACAGGGGTGCTTAAACATTTTGCAACATTCACTAATGTGCCCAAATATTACTGCTACGGTTACTTGATTCCTGTAATTTAATGTTAATGGTTCAAAGAATGTCAGACTGAATGGTTGGCCCACACACATTTTCACCTCACCAAATCTGGCCCTCATTGCAAAAAGTGGCAGATCATTTCACTAATGTGCCCAAATATTACTGCTATGGGATTCCTGATTGCACTGTGCGGGGGGCTCATTATTATTAATTTCATGACGGAGGCTGAGGGCCGGTATAAATTTGAAAACGGGCCGCAATTGGCCCCCGGGCCGCACTTTGGACATGCGTGATTTAGAATGATCTGGAGTTTTCCGGTTAAGGGATTATCAATGGTAGAGTGCACCAAAAACATTTAATCAGGGAAAGTTTTTTGGATTTATGCAAGCTTAGTTAAAATCAAGTACAAGGTGTTATTAGTGCAGAAAACAAGCAAGTATGTCTAATAATTGCTTAGTAATAATTAATAATATTTTAAATAAAACATTGTGAAAAATAGCAATTCATAGTTTTCTGGATATTGGGTTTCCTTATAATAGATCTCAAAACTGTGGCATGTGGGATAAAAAATGCTAACCTCTTTGAAGCATTTGTTGAGTACAGGATGGCTGATAATTCTAAAGCCATTATGCATCGGCAAGCGAAATGTTTTAACTTACCTGGTCACATGGGTGTCTTAAGCATACCTGTAATTGTGAAAAACCTTGTTATTGTGCAAACCAATAGTTGTTTTCAGTACTTATCGGGTTAGCTTTAAGCTATGGTCACACATTCATCAAGTCACGGTATGACCCTGCCTGCTATACTGTATATGTTGTTCAGGAGCCAGCAGAGAACCCTATCATGAATGATGATATGATTACAGTGGAACCTCAATTTTACATCCCCTGATTTTAAGTCTTCCCTCATTTTAAAATGTTGATTTTACATTTTCCTGGATTTTACACCATTTTTTCTGGGGGTTCTACTGTATTATTATTATGCTTTATATAGGGCCAGCATGTTAAGCAGCACTCTACAGAAATTGTACATCATTAATATCAGTCCCTGTCCCATTGGAGCTTATTTCCTACCATATTAGCCTTTTTCATTTTTGACTGTGCAGCTATATTCTCTCCAATATCAACTGCCCTGGATTTGCCCTGCACCATGAAACCTAGTAAATGCAATGGTCTGTAGTTTACACATACATCTGTCTGTATGCTGATTTATGCAGCCAAGTAATAGTTATCGTTAACTCGTGGAAGTCTGAAATTCAGACTGAATTTAAGCAAGAAATGGCTTACATACACTATTTCACCATGCATGGTTCATGTTATTGTTAAAGGGATACTGTCATGGAAAAACATGTTTTTTTTTAAACGCATCAGTTAATAGTGCTGCTCCAGCAGAATTCTGCACTGAAATCCATTTTTCAAAAGAGCAATCTGATTTTGTTATATTCAACTTTGAAATCTAACATGGGGCTAGACATATTGTCAGTTTCCCAGCTGCCCCCAATCATGTGACTTGTGCTCTGATAAACTTCAGTCACTCTTTACTGCTGTACTGCAAGTTGGAGTGATATCACCCCTCCCCCCCCCCCAGCACCCTAACAACAGAACAATGGGAAGTTTACCAGATAGCAGCTCCCTAACACAAGATAACAGCTCCCTGGAAGATCTAAGAACAACACTCAATAGTAAAAGCCAAGTCCCACTGAGACTGATTCAGTAACATTAAGTAGGAGAAATAACAGCCTGCCAGAAAGTAGTTCCATCCTAAAGTGCAGGCACAAGTCACATGACAGGGACAGCTGGCAAACTGACAATATGTCTAGCCCCGTGTCAGATTTCAAAATTGAATATAAAAAATCTGTTTGCTCTTTTGAGAAATGGATTTCAGTGCAGAATTCTTTTGGAGCAGCACTTGCAACTGATGTGTTTTGGAAAAAACATGTTTTCCCATGACAGTATCCCTTTAATAACTGCCTATGCAGGGTTATCCAGGGCACTTCTTATTTACATCTATGTATGTACTGCTAAGCCACAGGTTGACATTGTAAATAATAATTATGAATTTGCTAATGCTTTGGTTAGTACAGTCTTACTGCAGTACCTGCAGGTATTTAAACAATTAAGTGCTTACAGTGAGTTCTCACATACCAGTAATAGCATCCTGAAAACGTCAGACAGATATGCAGCATATTTTACCACTTTCCATTTTACTTGCAAGTGATCTATGTTTTTATTAACACATATTTCTAAAGTGTCAACCTAATACACAGTACTGTAAACCAGAAGGTGTTATACTTCATACAAATGACATACAAACACTAATTTATACAGTAGGTAAGAGGAGCTTGCTCATTAGCGATTGCAATAATAAAAGAGAAAGCTTGGTCTACAAACTAGAGAGTGGCAACTCCTGTGCAACTCCTAGAGAGTGGCAACTCCTGTGTAAACCCCTGCCTGAAGAACCAGCAGCAGGGGAGAAGCTTTATGGTTCCACCAAGATGGAAGTGACACCATTGACTCCACTCTACAATAAGAAAAGAGAAGGGTGATCTTTAGTATTCTGCCATAACCTGCATAAATGAAACACTGTCTTGGGTTCTACTTCTAAAGCTCAGGTATGAACAATTGAAAAGACCTAAAATACTGGAAGTGAATCCAACATTTCAATTGCATTTAATGTCCCAAGGTTATTAAAAGTAAGCGAAACAATGATAAAACTTTAACTACTGTTTATTCAACAAGAAGTTCTGCAAGTGCTGCTTTCACTTTTAATTGCATAAGAAACCTTGTAAAAACTTTTAACTTGTGCAACATTCTTTTCATTTCTATGTATAAAAGCTCTTACATGGTCTATTTCTTCTTGAAGATCATGAAGTCAAAAAATAACATTCTGTTTGGTAACAAGCTGAGAGTACCCACAAACAGAGATTACATGTATGAGAGGTATAAGCCTAGCATGATTCATTGAGACAGTGACTCTGTCTGATGATGGATCAGGATCAGGCACAAGCATCCTCCCGGGAGGGGTCATTTATCCCCATTGGAGTTTTTCCCTAAAGATGCAAGGATTTCAGGTCCCCAAATTATTGCACAGAAATTGGGGGCATGAGTAATAGTAATGTGCCCAAAACCTGCAAGTTGGGTGGGCACAGGTCAGGGTGATAGGCCAAACTTTACCCAAGGTCTTCCCTGTTTCATATCTGTTAAATGCATAAATGAGAGAATCAAACAAGCACAGGTCACTGCTATTCTAATCTATTAAGATTGTGGTTTTGCATATTTTAATGTACTTTGTCAGATCAAATACCACAATTACCTAAAGAGAAAAAGGAGAAATTTAACAGACCAAGTTTGCTGTATTATTAGTCCTACTAGAGTCATTAAAGAAAATCCCCATTTCATAAAGAAAGTACATAATAAAAATACTGCAAAGCAACTGTTTGTCTGAAATCTCCCAAAATGCTCACTTTTCCTTTCTGATCACATGAACGGACATTTACTTAATACAGATGTATGAAATTCAGATTTTCCTATCCTACCCACATCATGACAACAGAATAAACATGTCCAATACACATTACTATGTTAGTAAAAACCATAAGAATAAGTCACCAGTTCGACTGACTCATTCATTCAACTGTCTAAGTAGAAATGATTCAGAAAATGACTTCTGGTTGGAGGCCAACTCACAAGGGTAAATATTTCAATGACGTAAATATCAATAATATAGTAACTGTGAATATAGCAACTGAAAGCAATAAAAAATTATTTTTTTCTTAAATACTTTCTTGAATTTAAAACAATGTTTTTTGACTTACCAACACAAAATGACTAGGGCTAATATGTATTATATTATACTGTGTATGAACAACTATTAAGACACTTATTTTTGGGTTGAAAGCGCTGACACCCTGGCATGTTTGAGTCTGAATTTATAAAGATCATTAAAGGTCATGGCTGGAATAAGCACTAAGGAAGAATGAGTCACATTTAGTAAGTCAGAGTCACATGGACACATCTTTTTTTGAGTGGAAAAACTAACTGGCAGATGTTCTGATAGAGCCGAGAAGGGAGTTATGATTCTTGAGGAATTCTTCTCAAACACTTCTGCTTGTAACCAATTTATTTGTGCTTCATAAAAACAGTTATTTTGGTCTTGACAGTCACCAACTGTAATTCAGTAAGTATCCAGGACATTAAATAAGCTATCACCCTATTCACAGAGGCACATAGTGGGTACAGAGCTTTGTGGAATGAATCATACGAGGTAGGAAGGAGGAATGCAGTTAAGCAAACCAAAGAATCTCTTTGCCAGAAAATGTAAAGAATTTCCGAAGTGTTACTATAGGAGTGATAAAATGTTTTCTGAAACACTTGAACAGAATACTTAAGAATCTGAGTTGTGCGTTGTATAGCAGATATAGAGCCATGAAAGGCTTCCTATACTTTTTTTAAAAAAATACGGTATGTGAGTTCTTTTTTATTTAAGTCAGTAACAAATATGATCAATTTAGAAAACAATCTCCAAATTGTATTTACATCAGGATTACAACACAGTGAAAAATAAAATCTACCTGGAGTTTTGGGTAATAAATTATTTATGGAGGCGTAGGAAAGACTGAGGCTGTTACACCTCAACGATAAAAAATGACACATTTTATTTAAATGAATAGGCTACAGGGCCATTCATTTTTATTAACCCTTCAATCTTGGTCACACAATGGTACAACTATAGTATAAAAGAAAAAGTTACTAGTATATAAATGTATGCCCAAACAGTCCTCAGTTAACGTAAAAGATCTCTCAAATGATCTTCTGCAAATTGTAGCACATAGAAAACTCTGATGGTCAAAGCTATGAGACAGAAGTAACATCATTTAAAGTATACAGTGCAGTATGTTAATAAACAGGGACATACCCTGATATACACAGTGTTAATTAATGCTACCAGATAGTACAAGAACAAGCCAAACAAATTAATTCTAAGCCAATTACACTCTATTCTCAATAATTATACAGTAGATATAGATAGATTAAAGGAGAATTCAACCCTTAACTAAAAAAAACGTAAAAACTGACTGCTACATGACGTTGGAAGGTTTGAAATGGCAGATTTTCAGATTTGGACTTTTTGCAGCTTCAGGGTATAATAAACCTCAAAAATTCAAGTTTTTTTTCCATTTGAGTTTTTGCCCATAAAACCCAACCAGAAAAAATCGTGGTTTAGTAAATAACCCCCTAGGTCTACTGAAATGTGAGTGTCTCCTTGGAAGTCTCAGGACACCAAGGGGTCATTCATAAAAGTAGAGCAAACTGAAATTAGAGTGAGAAATATTATTGGTGTTAAGCTTGAGTTAAAATAATGTATAATTTGGCAAAGCCTTTCTGGTTTGTTTTTTGTACACTTTGGAGTTCACTAAGTACATTGTGAGTTATAAACAGCCCAGGAAAATGAGCATAATATACTTACTCCTAAGAGGTGCCATCAGACTGCATATGCTTTGTCTTTTAACTGGAGGTAAAAAACTGTTGATTTTAGATCGTATTTCTAGAACACTTGATGATTAGCTTAAGTTTCCAGTATTTCCATGTGAAGTATTTCCATGGTGAATTAAATCTGTTCGTTTGATTTGGACAATTTCATCTGGGCAGGATCAGACATTCTCTCTCTGACTCTTGAGTGTTCCCAATGTAGCATGCTGCTGCTAGACAAGGAATTCTTCAGCTGCCGGGTCAAAAAGAAGATTAGCAGAATCAACAAAAAAAGCAAAATGAAAAACAATGCCAGATACAGCATTAGGTTTGTATCCAAGTCCATTCTTGATGTTCTTACACGGTATAAGTATATCCCCTTATGATTATTCAGACAGCGACTCTGTATCTTAACAAAGTAACTTATTGAAAACAAAATTACATTTACAGTATCTTCAGTAACTACCTGTAATACAGGCATATCTTCTGTTGACTCTTTTTATTTCAATGTTGAGCCTTCACAAAGTCACTTATACAGATGCTAGGAATTTGTTTTATTATTTAATATTAGGTAACACAGTGGTGAAAAGTAAAACAGCCAGAGGCAGGATCCTTCAAGGACACATAGCAAATTCTCATTCTATGGGGAGACATCTGTCAGCAGCAAGCTGTCACATACTGCCTTAAAACCACTCTATGTCCTGTTTATGTCACCTCCTCCATGCTAATATCTTGCATATAGTAGACCCCTCATTTCAAATCCAGAAAAATGTTAAATTAGGGAAAAGCATTATGCAATATATATTGGTGGGACCAAAAAAAAATGTAAAACTCAAAATCCGGGGATGAAAATTTGAGGTTTCACTGTACTTAATTTCTTTGTTGCAAATTTTCTTCACTACAAATTTAAACAGAGAAATTACGCCCAGGAGAAAATTCACCCCAATTCTCTCTAGCGTACTTACAATTTTTAGTAAATAAGAGATGTGTTGTGAAAATATGCCTGACAATTGGGCCAAACTTTGAAAAGAAAATTAACACTTTACTAAATATGGCCCAATATCTTTCATATACTGGACTTGAGATTGTGAAGTGGCACTCCAGCTCACAGTTTTATTTTCATTGTGTGATGAACAATCCTTGTTTCAGAGCTCACAAGGCTCCGTTAGGTCTCAGTGCCTGGGTGTGGTCCCTTATTCTGCTATGTCGGACACTTTAGAGAAAAATTGTTCCCTACACTGCAGAGAATATTATGGTAAGGAGACAAACATAAAGTAACTACAGGTGAAAGCAAACATTTGTGAAATATAGTGTAACTGGGTATTAGCATTGTTTCTCCACTCACTAATTCCTGCTGTTACTACTTTTTACTAACATATTTAACTTAATATATAATTTATCAAACGGTGCTAAAACATTTGATTTCAACTAGTACACTGAAAATCACAATACTTTGAGTTTGTGTCAACATGGTTTTATGTGTAATAGATCTTGCCAGACTTTTCTAACTGCCTTCTATGAGAAGGTGAGCAGGAACCTAGACTCTGGGATGGTAGTGGATATGATCTACTTAGAATTTAATAAAGTATTTGATAAAGTACCACACAAATTTTAAGTGCACAAATCCTTAATTGAGGATGCTCCCGACACACTTTGGGGATTTTTGTGCATAACAAGCTGTGTAATACTGGGCAGTCACTCAATTGCTACCAAAGCAACTAAAGTACTATCTTGCATTTTTTGCTTAAAAAACTATTAACTCTTTAAAGGTCCCAGGTAAGGCCTCACCTTGAGTATGCAGTGCAGTTTTGGGCTATAGTCCTTAAGAAGGATATAAATAAAGTGGAAGGAATACAGCTAATTGTAAAAGGGATGGAGGACTTAAACTATGAAGGTAGACTGTCAAGTTTGGGACTCTTTTCTCTGGAAAAAAAAAAGATACTTTCGAGAGGACATGATTACATTTTACAAATACATAAGAGGACTTTAT
The DNA here is from genome assembly GCF_017654675.1 of Xenopus laevis. Taxonomy (NCBI): domain Eukaryota; kingdom Metazoa; phylum Chordata; class Amphibia; order Anura; family Pipidae; genus Xenopus; species Xenopus laevis. The sequence continues at coordinate 70,605,755 of NC_054371.1, read as the reverse complement.
AGATAGACATAGGGGGATTTTTTGCCTTATAAAAGATCAATGAACGGGAGGCTGCACCTTTAGATAAAATGAGCTTTCATTTGAAGCAGAGCAGGTGAGGTCCACTGGGGTTCGCTTGGAGGCATTAAACTTAATAGACTTTTGTTTTTAAAATCCAAATTAACTATGTAAATGTATGAAGTAAAAACTTTTTGGTGCAATCATTTAGTATACCAATAATTCAGTTTTAAATTCATCTGTTAATTGGATCGACTTGCACTTTTACTTTTTCTTTAGCATCATCAGCTTCATCACAAAGTGCTCTTCCTTGTAATTTATATAACAGCCCCCTTAATAGCACATCTGAACAATTCCTGGATGTTCAAACCTTGTTCTGTAAAACAATGGACTGTGATGCACATGCATGTCTACATAATAAGGGTTGCTTTCCTCCAGGTAATAATCGATTGGTGCCAATTTCACAGTGAGCTGAAAAATTACTCTGGACGGGATTGGTCTCAGTTGAAAGCTATGATTCAGCATGTAAATAATTGGGATATAGACATTTGGAAAAGCCACTAGCAGAAAGCTTAACAAAGGGTCCAAGAGCCCTAAGAAAGCTAGGGTGCTAGGGTCACCAAATACACTAGAGCTTCAGCTATGCTTGCCAAGGTTATCTAAACAAACTGAGGATTATTAAAGGAGAGAAATAAATCTGGTGGCTTTCCTATTGCCCCTGTGTAATTGTGCTAACAGCTAGTCACTTAAAATGAGCCCATTTGTCCTGACTGCCCCCCTAAACCTGTGGCATACATCCAGTGCAGCCACATAAAATATTTTTCATCATCCCTTCTTGATTGCCCCTAAACCTTTACCAGTGTCCAGTATCAGTAAAGCCATATCAAATATTTAACCAGCCCCCTTCATGTTTTCCCTCCTAAACCTGCTCCAGCATCCAGTGCAGCCAAAAAAAAAACATTTAGGCAGCCCCTTTCATGATTACACCCCCCAAGCCTGTGCCAGAATCAGTGCCTACTCCTAGTTCTGGCCCAGGGAAATACTGTACCATCCCTCCTGTTCAAGATCAGCAGTGAGCTGCACTAGTGGTCGCGTTGTACTACCTGCCTGACCTCTCACCATCTCCTCAGAAACTTGATCATTTGTATCTTGTTCAGAAGGAAAGCTACACAAAAGAAAAAGACATTGCAACTTTAATAGGGAGCTTGTTATGTTCCACCATGTCACACATAAATTATTTGTGTAGTTAAAGCCTATAAATTGCCACAATTTCTCTGCATATGTCAAGAACAAAGACAGGATCCCTTACACGAGGTGCACAGTTACAGCTCTTCTGTTAAAGTATCCCAGAAACCTGAGCTAGCAAAACATAACCCTGTTCTGGTCTCAGCACAGGCCTCATTTGTGGGAAAAACAAGCAGCATACCACATATTCATTTGATCATGCAAAAGCATAACAAAAGGATGGGCTAGGGTTGCCACCTGTTCGGTTTTGACCAGGACAGCCCGGTTTTGGAAGGGCTGTTTGGGTCAAAACTGGCTGCTTGGTTTTCCAAATTAGGAAAATCGGGAATCGGGCAGGATTTCCCAAGATTGATGCTGCGATCAGCCAATCACCATGCCATAGCTATGCCGCCACAGCTCCGTCCCCATCACGGCACAATCCTGCCCCTCTAAATCACAGCCCCACCCCCCTGGAGTTCATCTGGGGGTATAGGTGGCAACCCTAGGGTGGGCAGACGCTATAAATGCCAGGGGCCGCAGGAGGTCTGGACTCACGGCCTGAATTTCTATTTGGGTGTGCCCCCCTTCGCATGTGCAGGCACCTTCAGTAGTGCTGGAGATTAGGTTTGCAACAGCTCTTCCCCCAGTGCTTTGATAATATTGATTTGCGGCTGAGCTTCATGCCGCCCATAAAATCTTGCCGCCCTAGGCCTTTGTGGCCTTCCCACAAATCCAGGCATGTCTGAACTGAGAGTCAAAATAGGTCCTGGCATTCCAAGTACACAGAGGCCCAAACAGCCCAATAAATAGTGACCGTCTATGGCATCTTTAAGCAGCCCCTCTGACATTTGCCAGAATCCACAGATTGCCAATCTGGGCCCGAGGACAGTACAAGGCTCGGACCTGACTCCTCATCTTCCAGAGGAATTAGAGCCCTAAAATACAACTACACTTACATACTTCTATAATTGCTGCTTATAAATGTAAAAAGGGAAAATAAACATGCTTGGAAGTTGAAACTACACTGTAAAGCCTTCTCCAAAAGATATCTTTACTATTTGCTAGTTAACAAATTAACTTGTTGATATCAACAATACCTTTTAGTCTAATATGTGTTCACTCCACTTTTATGAATGTCCTCCTTGTCCTTATTAAACCAAATTCCTCTTTACTCTTGTCAAATGATCTCACTGCACCAGGTCTCCAAATAGCCCAACACCTCATAATCACCCTCCTCCATCACAGGTGGGGACACAATTTCCTTTACACAAATTTAAAGGGGTTGTTCACCTTTAAATTAACTTTTAGGGGCACATTTACTATTGGTCGAATATCGAGGGTTAATTAACCCTCGATATTCGACCCTCGAAGTAAAATCCTTCGACTTCGAATATCGAAGTCGAAGGATTTACCGCAAATGCTTCGATCGAAGGAAAAATCGTTTGATGGAATGATTAAATCCTTCTAATCGAAGATTCAAAGGATTTTAATCTATTGATCGAACGATTTTCCTTCGATCAAAAAAAGCTTAGAAAGCTTATGGGGACCTTCCCCATAGGCTAACATTGGTGCTCGGTAAGTTTTAGGTGGCGAAGTAGGTAGTTGAAGTTTTTTTTAAAGAGACAGTACTTCGACTATGGTCGAATAGTCGAAACGATTTTGTTTGAATCGTTCGATTCGAAGTCGTAGTCGAAGGTCAAGTAGCCAATTCGATGGTCGAAGTAGCCAAAAAAAAACTTCGAAATTCGAAGTTTTTTTCCTTCTAATCCTTCACTCAAGCTAAGTAAATGTGTCCCTAAGTATTATGTAGAGCATCATGTTCTTAGGCAATTGGTTTAATTTTTTATTATATGAGGTTTTTGAGTTATTAGGCTTTATTCAGAAGCTTTCCAGTTTTCAGTTTCAGCAATCGGGTTACTAGAGTCCAAATTACCCTAGCAACCATGCACTGATTTGAATAATAGAATGGAATATGAATAGGAGAGAGTCTGAATAAAACAATGAGTAATACAAAATATCAATAACAATAAATGTGTAGCCTTACAGAGCATTTGTTTTTAGATGGGGTCAGTGACCCCCATTTGAAAGCTGGAAAAAATCAGAAGGCAAATAATTCAAAATCTATAAAAAAAATTTGCTTAGAATTGGCCATTCTATAACACACTAAAAGATAACTTAAATGTGAACCACCCCTTTAATATGGCTTTTGTGAACAAGGAAATGGTTTATCGACCCTGTTTTCCAGTGGAAGAATGTAAAGGTTATAGTTTGCCAGTGCTCGTGCATTTAATGAAACTTCTAAATAAAAAAGTTATTTTTCCTCTGAAAGATTACATCACTTTCCAAGCATGCCTTAAAAGTATTAAAGGATATGGAAAGGCTAAAAGTTAAGCACCCCCAAATGATTGTATATACTTACATCACACCCCTGGCACAGGGCTCCTATAAGGAGAAAACTGCATCGGCCTGGGGTTCTTCCAGTGAGCACTTAGGGGTGCCTAACATGTGGCACAACCCTAATTAAATTTGCCATTTTTCTCCTTTAACATCCAAAATGGAATAACAGCCTAATGAAGAAAATTACATTTAGGGATGCACCGAATCCTCTATATTGGATTCGGCCAAACTAGCTCACTGCCATATGAATCATCTATTTCCTATGAATTTGCATATGCAAATTAGGGGTGGGAAGTGGAAAACGTTTTTTACTTCCTTGTTTTCTGACAAAAAGTCACACAATTTCCCTCCCTGTCCCTAATTTGCATATGCAAATTCATAGGAAATAGATGAGCTAGTTTCTATCCCTAGATAGGACCTAAAGCCCTCTAGTGGTGAGGTAAAAGGAAAGCATAGGAACTAGTCCAGTCTATAATGACAAAGCTAAATGGCATCCAGTACAAGGACCTTCAAAGTAAGGTCCCAAATAAGGATAGACTCTAGTCTGTTTTAACAGAGCTAGCTATTTACAATCCTTATAAAGGCCCTAACAATATATTAACCTTTTGGCATGTTAAATAGATAGAAACTAATTTAGAGATAGTATTTATTTATTCATATATATGATTTGTGAAATCATCTTGTGTTCAGCTGTTTTACTGCTACTTCCTATGAGGTCCAGTACATGGATAGAAACTAGTCAGTTCATATAAGAACCAGCTAATTCCTATCCTGTATAAGGACCTTCTCTCACAGAAAAGGGACCATCTGTATTTGGCAATTACCTTATAGGTCCAGTAAAGGAATAAAAACTAGTCAGTTCATATAAGAACAAGTTAATGCCTATCCTGTCTAAGGACCTTCTCTAACAGTACAGGAACCATCTGTATTGGGCACTTACCTGACAGGACCAGTAAAGGGATAGAAACTAGTCAGTTCATATAAGAACCAGCTAATTCCTATCTTGTCTAAGGACCTTACAGGAACCATAGTTGTTGAGAGTCTACTTGAATGCGTTGGGAATTTCACGTATATCACTGTAAAGACCACTAGTATTCCAATGTCAGTGTTTGCTGCAACCCAAAGTCCTGTCCTGCAGACAGGGAGACCAGGTTTAGCAAAAGGTGCAGTACCCAAATATATTTATTGGTACCCGCTAAAAAAGAGCCATTGACAGACATCAAAGGACTACTCCTAGGTACCAGGGTTTAGCAGTCCACTAAAAATATCCACTTCCAGGTTCTCTCTGCCCAGTTACGACCTAAGTTTATTGGTCCATCCAATCCTTGAAATGCTAAGTCCTGTCAACGTTCCTTTAGAGCTGCCAGCATCTTTTAAAATGGATAATGTAATTTATATTTCTTTAAGCTGCTCCACGCCAACTATAGGGTCCAGAGGCAGCCCTTTGGGGGGTAATGTAACATCCTGCCTATAGTTGAACCAATGTTCTGGTGTTTTATATTGTTTCCATTACTGCTACTCTATAGTAGTCAGCTATGGTACTGGTTTACCTGTACCTTATCTGGCCACAGATGATCAGTGGAAGCCATTAGTCTGGCTATATTGCCTCCTGCTCTGCACTGACTCATGGTCCGTTATAGTCAAGCTCGCTTGGTCCTAGGTGCTCTGAATACTGCTTTGCTGGTTCCTTGATTTCTGTTCCTGTTCCCTGTGTGATTTCCTGGTTCTGACCCCAGCTTGTTCCTGACTTTTGACTTTGCTTGCAGCTGTTATTTGGTTCTGACCCGGCCTGTCTGATTACATCCAGCTTCTTCCGTACCGGCTTCTTCCCAGAGTATACATTTAACTCCCTTGCCTGCACCTGTGGGAGTACTGGATTCTTGTATGGGAAGTCCTGGTGACACCCGAGTAGCTGAGGGGCAGGCCCAAAGCCAACGGTAATTGTTATAGGCAGAATAGCAAGCCTCAACAAGAATCCAGTCACTCCCCTGCCATACATGATAAAACTCTTAAATATGGGACAAGCAAAGTCCATATCATGCAGGAGGCAATATATTTTTAACCCACTACTAAATAAGATACTGGGTTTCCCCCTTGGTAATTATGGGTCTCATTCATCAACAGTGGGCAATTTTGCCCATGGGCAGTAACCTATAGCCAGCTGCAGCTAAACAAATTAATGCAACAATTAGATTTGTTGCTCACCACTGGAAAATGTACCCAGTGTTGATAAATTACCCCCCCCCCATTGACATTATCAAAATGAAAAGAACCTGTAGCAGCAGGGGGAGGTAGTTGCAAATCAAAGAGATGGCAGTGGCACTGGAGGTTTCAAGGATATTTCTACAAGAATAAAGGACAGCAGACAATAAAGAGAAAAATATTACATACATGAATGATACTTTTTGTGTTCTTTTTCAGACACTAAAGGGTTAAAACAAGAGTTATACTTTATTTTAATCGATGAAAAATATAAAATTGTGGTGAACTCACATTTTCTCTGTTTGTGCAAAATGAATTACACACATATAATTGAACTCCCAAATCGGCTGAAGACTAACAATACAGGTATGGGATCCGTTATCTGGAAAACCATTATCCAGAAAGCTAAGAATTACAGAAAGACCATCTCCCATAGACTCAATTATATCCAAATAAACCAAATTTAAAAAAATTAAGAAATGGTTGTCATTTAAAATATTAAATTGTTACTGTTCTCAATTTATTCCCTTAAAGAGTAAATGTAGAAGCATCACCCTATGTGGCTTAATATAGAAGTAAGGAAGTTAATAGGAAAGAGGACAGAAGCATTTAACTCTCTGCATGGCATACGTGTTGGCAGGCAGGGGCTTTAACTGCCAATGAAGTACTATGTACGTCCTTGCAGTAATTAGGGCTTTTCTCTGCATTGGGGGCTTTACCCCTAAAAACTTTATTTTGGCAGTTGGCCTGCGTGAAAATTCATATGCATGTTTTTCATTTGGGGTTCCTACATACCACATACTTTGGTAAATCTATGCTTTTGGGGGGTCTTTGTGCTGTTAGGAGGGTCTTGAGGCACATAATACACAGTCAGGGATCTGTCATGTGCACTATTTTTTATTTGGGGTCTGCACATGCCAGCTGCTTTGGTATATCTTAGTGATGCACCGAATCCAGGATTCAGTCTTTTTCAGCAGGATTCGGCCGAATCCTTGCGCCTGGACGAACCGAATCCACTACAGAAATTCAGAGGCACAGTGACCCCCCCTCACCCAATAGAAAATTCAGAGGCACAGTGATCCCCCCTCACCCCACAGAAATTCAGAGACAAAGTGGCCCCCCAACTCCAAAGAAATTTAGAGGCACGGTGAGCCCCCCTCACGCTACAGAAATTCAGAGGCACAGTGATCCCCCTCACCCTGCAGAAATTCAGAGGCACAGTAACCCCTCAGTAAATGTACCCTCCCAATAAAGCCCCCACAGTAAATGCAGCAACCTGCAACATTTTTAGGCGATTTTCAGAAATGTAGTAAAAACCTCTACGTTTAGAAAAGCTTTGCAGTTTGGTAGTTTGTTGTAGAAAGACGTCTTTATCTTTGTTGGATTCGTCAGAATGTGTACTTTCCAAAAATATATGGTTTTAGGGTCTTTGTGCTGTTAGGAGGGTCTTGTGGAACATAATAAGCAGTCAGGGGCCTTTGTTCACAGTAGGTGAATCGGCAGCAGAGAAAATTCATTTGCACTATTTTTATTTTGGGTCCGCACATGCCAGCTGCTTTGGTATATCTATATCTTAGGGAAGCACCGAATCCAGAATTCGACCTTTTTCGGCCGACTCCTTGCGCCTGGCCGAACCAAATCCCCCACAGAAATTCAGAGGCACAGTAACCCCCCTTCCTCACCCCCACATGAGCATCCAGAACAGTAAAAACCCTTCACCCCGTACAAACATCCAGAGACACAGTGAACTGGCCCCAAAACCTAGAGTAGAGGTTGCAACCTGTACCAAACCTACATTACAAGTTGGCAACCCCGGAGATTGAATTGCAGGTACTGCGAAGTGTTCGCTGCTTGCCACTACAATCCATTAGCGCTTTTGCGAGTCTTTACCGCTCACTAAAAGGTAATGCGCAATGGTGCGCTCTAATAGTTGGATCACATGATCGTGACGTCAAGGAGGTCCTTTCCGAGGAGAGGAACTTGCCACTATCCTTGGTCCAACCCACCCCGAGCTGAAGGATACAGACGTCCCAGTTGTTTTCAACCAATCCGCAGGCACCTCTAACATACGCACAAAACAAGCGCGCGGTACTTCATGTTGCTGCCATGATTACGTCACAAACATGCGACAGATTTGAGTTCCTGGCAACACATGTTTGATTAGATAGAACTGTGTAGGTGCCGATGAGTCTATAGTTATATGATTTGCCGCTGTGTGTTACAGACATGAAGGAGACGCCGCTGTCCAACTGTGAGAGGAACTTTCTTCTTCAGGCAATTACTGAGAAAAAGGTGCGCAAACCTTATGATTCTTAAGTGGGCAGCCTCAATTATAGGCTTTACCTCTGTGTGTGGGATATTCATACAGTTTTCTGTTGTGCGTCTGTGTTGATGACAGAAAGCAAACCCGTCACAAGTGCTGCATGTACATGTCAGGCAATTACAAGTCTTTTGGGGGGGGGAGTCAGTCTGTCTGTTGTTTACATGCCAATATCCTTATCAAATATAATCTTGCACAACAGGTTTGTTTTAATAATGCATTGGAAACGTTTTCTAAAAAGTGATTTTTAAAGAACTGTTATGTTTTATACTTACAGCGTCTTGATGGCAGGCAGACCTATGATTACAGGAATATTAAAATTGCTTTTGGAACAGACTATGGCTGTTGTATTGTGGAGCTTGGAAAGACCAGGTAAGTATTTTGCATAAACCTATGTCTTATTCATTAGTAGGCTTCATTTATTAAATACACAGGACTTAGTAAATATCCATAGGTACACCTGCCCTACAGCCGGGAAGTTTTAGTTGTTGCGAGTTATTCCTTTGTAGCAGTACTTATTCTATTTTCTGTTTTCCCAGGGTACTTTGCCAGGTCTCCTGTGAAATCGTTGCCCCCAAGATGAGCCGTCCTACTGAGGGAATACTTTTCTTCAATCTTGAGATTTCCCCAATGGCATTTCCAGGTTTTGAAATGGGGAGGTAAAATATTTCATTTCTTAGCAAGTAGATAAAGGGTTATTCTTTTTTAAAAAAAAATATGTTGTTGCGCTTTAATAATTCATCATTTATTCTATACCAAACTGGGGTTATTTTTTGGCAGTTAATATCATAAAGAGTGGTATGGTTCAAAAAGCTTTACATTATAAAAAAACAGGTGAACAGTTGTACTGCAGGTTGTATATCTGCTAGCTACATTTTTTGCATTAAATTGCATTGATTTATCTTTTTTTAAAGTAGCCCATTTTGTTTTGCTTAAAGGAAATGTAAACCCTCAAGGCAAATTAATGTAAAAAAAAAAAGTTGCTTCGAATTGGTCATTCTATAACATACTAAACGTTAACGTAAAGGTGAACCACTCCTTTTATACTTACTGGCTTTTGAGTTTGCCTTATATCTGAATTTACTTAAGTTAGAGCTACTAATTCATGAACATACCATACAGATAACTTTAGTTTCTGTAACATGTGTGACCTATTGCATTGTACCAAACTGCCGTTTCGCCGTTATTTTGTTTAAAATTAAATTATATATATATTTTCTTATTGCAGGCAATCAGAATTGTCTGTAAAATTAAATAGATTGTTGGAGAGATGTTTGCGGAACTCCAAGTGCATAGACACAGAATCTCTCTGTGTTGCTGCTGGCGAGAAGGTAAAGTGAATGAAAAGTTATGTTCTTGTATGAAGGTATGACCAAATACCACCCTTAAAAATACACACAGCTGTTACAGTGTTGAAATATATCTTGTTTTATGCTCAAACGAAGTAGCTCATTTCATGGGACCTGTAACTTCTGCAGTGTTATAACTGTGTTGTAGGCAAGCATGATCACGGAGTATGAATTATATTTTATATAGTATTAAATCTGACCATATGATAAGTTAGAGCTCACTCACATTGATGCATTCCTATTTCTTTAATCATGATATAATATACCTTTACGGTCGTTTTTATTCTGCTTTAAAATGTACACAGAGTTACCTATATGTTCTTGCAAAGCCACTGTTCTCCCAATGCATATGTTTTTTAAATATTACCTTTAGGGCAGTGGCCGACGGGGAACTTTGTCGCCTTGGATTATTAATGCTCAACTGCAGGTCGACAAATCTCCCAAAAATGCATCTGGAGGAAACTTCAGGCGACTTTGAGATATGTTGGTTTTACTGCCAGCAATTTCCGTTATTTCCACTGAAGATGCATTTTTGGGAGATTTGTCTCTCACAGTTGTGCAATAATAATAATTGTGGGTGACATATCTCCCCGTCGGTCACTGCCCTTAAATGCCATGATCTTTGAAGATTAATAAAAAACATATGAGGTAGCAATATATACATGCCCTCTACCATGCACTTGTGCACATTTTATGTTGCAGGTATGGCAGATACGTGTTGATCTGCACTTGTTAAACCATGAAGGAAACATCATTGATGCAGCAAGCATTGCAGCTATTGCAGGATTGTGTCATTTCAGGAGGCCCGATGTGTCTGTCCAAGGGGAAGAGGTCACTGTGGTGAGTGATTCTAGATAATGGTGAGATAATCTATACATGAATATTTTAATTTTAAATCATTTTAATGCAACCTGTTTCCCTTTTTGCAAATATATAATCAGCCACAGTGTTCATTTACTGCAGAACTAATATATGCATCTTCATCCTGTACATTTAACCAAATTATAACCTAGTCCTTAGTATCCCTCTACACAACCAACAGAACAATCCTTAAACAAAGCAAACCCTCAGATTAAGTAAAGTAAAAGTGCATGAAGTGTTCTCCCGAAACGACAAAAAAGGCTTCTTATGGTTCTATCCCTCTGATAGCCCCTTCAGCAATCCGGGAACAATAATTTTGTAATTGTGCTTTCATATAAAGATCATTTTGAAGGGATCATATAAAAGTCATCTGACCAGCATGAGGGATTTTTAGTATAACTAAGACCTCTCCCAGGGGAAGTTGCTCTGGCCCTTTTCAAGAGAGCAATGTTAGCAAAGAGGCACTGAGCAAGTAGGTTTGGCATAGTTGCTTCATAAATTAAAGTTGGCGCCAGCCGCTGTTGTAGGGAAAGAGATATTTAAAGCTTATTTTGCTGGGATTCTTTGAGAACCCTTGGAGTTTTCCACTTGTTGCTCTTGGTGTGACCTTTCTTTGACCATTCCAGGGGAGGGTAGCTGTGATGTTGAATTGCCTTTTTTTGTACACAGTCTGCCTGACAGTTGACTGGTTTGGGCACATTTGGATAGGGAAGATCCAGATTTCTGTTCTTTAAATAAGGCAGAGCCTCCCATACTCCAAAATTATTACTGTCCCATTGATACACCTAATTCTGAGTTTCTCATTCAATGAAATTTGCATTACTTTTGCTACTCTTTCTAATTTGCCACTCACACAAACTATGCTTTTGACATGTTTTTGACTCACTTCTTTAATTAGTTTTATACATAACAGATTATGATTTAGGACAGAAATATTGAAAGTTTGAAAGGTTTCACAGACTTGAATAACTGTTTGTTGTTCTTTTGGTTTCAGTACACTCCAGAAGAACGTGATCCTGTGCCTCTCAGCATCCATCACATGCCAATTTGTGTCAGCTTTGCCTTTTTTCAGCAAGGGTAAGAAAGATTCAGCAGACATTTCTTTTAACAGTACAGAAAACTAGGATTAGAGGTTTACCATTGCCTTTGTCAAAGTCTTGCCTCAAGGACCACATTAGGCATTACGAAGGCCTTTGTCCTAATTCAAATTAATAGTTGCGTTAGCCAGTTTGGATGTCATTAACATAAGGTGTCCAGCAAAATGGAATATTTTGGAAGTTCAGCTATATATTTATTCCTACTTAAGTGTGTTATATATACCATGTTGTCCATGCTGCATGATAACTGTGTATGAACAACTTTTTTTCATTTCACTTTCTTTGTCTGTAAATTTAGAATATACTTGTTAGTAGATCCCAATGAACGCGAGGAGCGGGTTATGGACGGCTTACTGGTGATTGCAATGAACAAACACCGTGAAATCTGTACAATTCAGTCCAGTGGTGGGATTATGCTGCTTAAAGAACAGGTAAATTTGTCACTTGCACAGGTCATGTAGTTTATAAACTGACTGCAAGAATACTGAATTGAATGCAGAGGTGTACAAAAGTACACAATGTGATGCACTGGAGTGTGATTATGAGGTTTTGTGTCTGAACATAAGATAGAATAGTACACATTTCACATTATAATACTGCACCAATTAAGCCCTCCTCTTTAAATGACAAGAGACTGGACAATGTGTTAAGTTTGTTTCTGTCTTTCTTGCATTAAAACTAAGCTGGGATATATGATAATGAATGTGAATGTGCTGCTAAGGTCGGAGAGAACAATGTCTTTGTAATGCTTTAATGCAGAGAACTATACTGCTAGTATAGTTTTCTTTCTTTCTTTCTGAGACTACTTACTAACTAATACCAGTTTTTATTTTGCATGTAATTGTCACATATACAGGTTCTGAGGTGCAGCAAGGTAGCAGGTGTGAAGGTGGGAGAAATAACAGAGCTCATTCAAAAGGCCCTGGAAAACGATAAAAAGGCCAGGTTAGTCATGCCTCAAAATCCTAATGCATGACTTCTGCTCTTACGAAAATGTACTCTGTTGAATAGCGATGTTTTATTTCATAGTGTTTCTGTTTTCAGAAATCTATTTTCTCTTCTTTATTCTTATTTTGAACTAGTGCCTAGCTGACTAGCTGGCCATGGTTCAGCTTTAGCTTTGAAGGGTCCTACATTAAAGGTGGGAAAATCCTCTAACTTGGTTCAGGCCCCAGTACAATGCTTTAGATATAGGCAGTCCTCCTGTGGATGAAGTGGAACAATAGCAAATATTTCAGCTACACCCACGTGTAAGATCATATACTTATACTATAACATGCATCACTTGTTTTCAGTTCCCTGAAACTATTCAGTATTGCAGTATTTAACATGCGAAGCCATTATTTCATGACCTAGTGGCTCCAACATTTTGTTACAGTGGCCTCATAATTTAATGAGAGATAAAAGTAACCCTAGAATTTCATGGCCTAGCTCCCTGATGATATAAGATGGTGAACCCAGTGTTGTATGAGTATTTATTACGACATTCTGTTTCTTCACACTTTAGACAGATTTGGTTTGCATTTAAACATCTATGTAGAGTTTTATTTAGAACAATAAAACTGTTTCAATGTTTTAAAATTGTTTGTCTTTTTGTGCAAAGGAAAGAAGGAGGCAAGTTTGGATTTGCAGAATCTCTACCGGATAAAAGAATAACTGCTCTAAAAATGGAAAAATCTTCCGTTGATACAACAGATGTGGAAACCAAGGCCGAGAAGATAATATTGGATGCTGATCCTCCATGTAGAGTGTATCCTTTCTAAATAATCCTTATTGGCATTTTTCACTTCACTGCTTTGGTACCTACACGTGCTTTGTCTTGTTCTGCAGTTTATCCATAACAACACAAATAACCATATTCTACTAACCAACTGGGTAATTACCATGTCCAACACATTGCGCCCTATTGTTTCCTTCCAATACACAATTCTTGACCATAATATTCCCATGACCACATGAGAAAGAAAGAATGAAAAAAATTCTATAGGTCGGTATATTTCCAATGTGTTAAGTTGTCATATTCTGCCTTGAGCTTTTAATTTTGAATTGGCTGCTGTTTTTTCCTTAACTGATGAGTAGCATTTCTAAACCAGTAGTATGGACTGAAGGAACAGCCCAGATTGGGGAGGGTCAGGGAAACACATGGGGCCAAATTGACGAATCAGAAGATGATGAGGATGATGAAGACTCTGCCCCTGAAAGCCCAGTGGTTGAGATTCAATCAAAGAAAACAAGTTTAAATGGTAATTGCTGGATCATGTCCCAGGAAAATGTTAATGGTTGCACAAATAAAAAGGGGAAATGTTCAGATTATTTGCTAATATATATTGGTCTCCAGACACTAAATAATGAAATAATGGCACATTTCGGGGAAACTGCTTTGTGGAAGAGTTATCAGTGAGGATTCCTTCCTTGCCCTCTCATTGTCTTCTCCCTGAGTGCCTGCACAACTGAGCGTGGGCTGTGTTACTGTCATCGATGTGGGGAAGTTAGGAATGTGTGTGTTTGTAGGGGAATACGCATATATTTAACTTTGCATAGTCTGCCCAAACAACAGTATAGCGTTGCTAGCTGCATGCCTATATAGCTACCATACCAGGCCCTAAGATTAAAGGACACTGTTTCATTGGTATGTAAGGATCAAGCTGGATTTAGTATTTGTTTCTAGATTTGCCCAGCACTTTTGCACAGTTTAGATGAATACTTATTGGCTGAAACAAGTGCCCTTTAAAGGAACATCATTTAAAAACTCTTGACAACTGATGGTGACATTTTTTTCAGATTTTGGGAGGTTTTCCTTATTTGAATAATCATATTTGAGATTGGATTCAGTTCAGTATGTATTCTAATGCAAAAAGTATTCTGATTCTGTTCTGAGCTGCTGTATGCCCAGTACAATGTATGAATGTAGTTTCTTTGTGTACTCTTCTGTGCCTTGAGCCCTGCCCATCCTCCAATGATAAAGTGGTGGCCCCACACATAAGCTTTGATCACCAGCTGAGGTTGGCTTTTATTTCTTCTGCCGCAGACTTTGTCCCAATGTTGATTTAAATATTCAAAACATACAGATGCTTGTGCTGAAAATCATAATTAGCATTAAAGGGAAAATATCATTTGTGTAACCGATTAAGGAAAAATTAAATGTCAAATGTATATTTTTTATAAAAAATATATAAGTGCATGAAAAGATGTGTTGCTACATTCCCTTTTTGCCAGAATTTTTGATATAAAAATGAGGAGAAAAATTGTTTAAACCTTTTCTTGTAGATGATGTTGTGACACTGTCGGATAGTGAAGAAGAAGATGTAATAATTCTACAGCCTGAGAAACCATCACAAATAAGGTAAAGCTCTGACCTCCTTTACCCCAATAGTAGAGGGTGGGTAATGATAGAAGAATATGGAAAGGGGAGCTGTTGAAAAACTGCAATGTTCTCACCTCCTCCATTGACTGTGCTTTTCATGGCCTTGGATATAGTTTAAGATGCATAATCTGCCTGGCAAAAAGTCCTGAAGCACTGAATAGTCCCTCATTGTCTGTTGATCAGATATTTTCTCCTATTTTGTGAGTCCAGCAGTTGGTAGAACTAAGAAAGATGTAGGAATATGAACATGAGATGTAAACCATTATCTCTAGGTAGATCCAGAGCTCCCTGGTGCAGAGATCACAGTCAAGTTTTTTACATAAAGAGGAATGTTGTTCTCTGCAGGGGCAAAATTCTTCTTGCCTCCTAGTAAAAGTGTCCCTGTGAATTAAAATACCTGATTCGTCAAATTTGACCATGTTGAATTGTTTTTTTCCTCTTGGCTAGAGTCACGGAACAACAAGCATGTTCAGCAAGTGATATATCCAGTGCGAAGAAGAAGAAAAAGAATAAATCTGCACAAAAGTGATCTGTGGATAGCACTCAAAGCGAGAAGCTTGAGAAATGTCTGATTCCAGTAGCTTACAGACCGATGTATATTGTTTTGGCATAGATGAATGCTGTTAAATCATATGTTTGCCTTCAACAACAGTCTGCAAACTGTCTCTCACAGACTAGCTTTTTTTATTGAGTAAATGTAACATTTGACAGGTAAAAAAATAAAAAAATTAACACATTGGTTAGTTGTTTGCTTTGTAGATGAATGCAGAAAAAAAATCAGTTTTTGTTTATAGAGAAAAGTCAATTTCGGCTTTTAAAGAAATTATTTGATAGTATAAAAATATAGTGTGCGTGTGTGATATATAAATAGGCATAGATTTAGCAAAGGGGAAATAAAGTTCATAGCGGTTGATAAAAGGGGACTCCATAGTTACTGGTTAACTTCTATAAGGTTATCTAAGAGCCAATTTAGTCGAGCGTGAGCATTTTTTTCATGAGCAGGGCGATATCACAGGACTTGCTTTTTTCACTGACTTCATTTCCTTATGTGTCAGATTAGGTGAAATGAACAGCACCTTCAAATTAATTTGAAAACTAGAAAAAAAGTATCGGTGTAAATTGTGACACTGCTTTTGTAATAAGGGTTTACAGGGTTTCCATTTCTTTCAACTGGGCTTCAATTATGTGAGCTCTTGAAACCTAAAATGAACTCCCAACCTAAAATGAACTCCGAACTCGAATGGTTTCTTAATTAAGAAAAAAACTCAAATCAGCTAGTTCTGGGTTAACAACCCAAAAACTCTTAATTGATTGAGTTTTCGATGGAAATTTTTTTTGAATCGCTTGAATTGATTGAGTTTTTGGGCAAAACCCCCATGAAAAAAACTCAAACATCATGAAGGCTATTCACATCTTCAAATGGTTCAAGGGACATCTGCCATTGACTCCTACATGACCTCAACACATTTTAGATGGTGTTTTTTCGGATATATAATAAATCTTGAAAAATGAGTTTTTGAAAAATTGAATTTTTCAAGTTTTTTTTTTTTAACCCGAAAAATCTGTTTTTGTCTGAAAATAACCTTTCATAGCTCAAATTTTTCATGGAAAACACAACTCGACCACTAATCAGTCTGCCCCTTAGTGTTCATTGCTCTTTCAAAAAACAGGAACCCATATTCTAAAATATCTGGCACCAAGTAGTGGGAATGGTGAAAAAGTTTAAAAATTCTCCGCTGATCAGTTTCCAGCCATCCTTACTTTTCTCTTATTATTAGACAGATGATATGCTGTAGGGTCTGGACACACGGGCAGATACGGGGAGATTAGTCGCCAGGCGACAAATTTCCTCTTCTCCGCTGTGACTAATCTCCCCGATCTGCCTTCCGCCTGCTAAAATAAAAATCGCCTGGGGGCACAGACGGAGGAAGGCAGATCGGGGAGATTAGTTGCCTGCTGACTAATCTCCCCGAATCTGCCCGTGTGGCCAAACCCTTAAGTAGAGGTTCTGAATACATCTGTTCACTGAAGGAGATGTTTACAAACTATCTCCACTTTCTCACCAGGACCTTTAATTTCCATAAATAAAACAGGCACAGGCTTGTGAAAATGTTTTCCAGCAGTGTTGTGGGTCTTTTCCTAGGAATGTGTCAAAACTTAATCATTTGTGAAGCTGAACCATCAATCTAGAAAAGGTTCAAGCACTGGACACTTGCTCTTCCACTTCATTAAACTGATTATACATTAGACGAACAGTTTTTCATCCAGTACTTTGTAAACCTGAAAGAAAATAATCCACTCTGGTTATGATTCCATATTCACGTGGGCAAGGTAGGATGTACTTATGCTATGAACCATAGCAATATATATATAAATTATTGCACACAACATCCAATAAATCTTTTGGTTGGAGGATAGCCTGCAGACCTGTTTATATTAGCATATCATTTTAAACACAACAGTGTAATAGAAAAAACATAAGCGAACCATTATTTTGATAACAAACCAGCCAGTCTTTGCTCAGAACCCAGCAGGCCGCCTTTTGACTATTCAAAAATGTTCCAAACAATATTAATGGCATATTTATTTGTTATGGCAATCATGTATGCACCATACTTTCCACCATTTAGTGCTGTGACAGATTTTTTCTTTTTAAAATATACGTATACAACTCATATATTGAATACAATGAATACATGAAGCGGGGGGGGGGCATCACAGTTTCTTTCCTTCTGGCTGGCGTGCTGAACACCCTGTTTGCCTGGCACAGGTATTTATACCCCCTGGGGCCCTACCACCTGACCTAAACCTCCCAATAGGACCCTATTCTACTACCGATTACCTCACCTGCCGAGTACAACATCCCCTATTAGGTAACCCCTTGGCAGATGAGTATTAACCCTTCACTGGACATTCCACCCGCCCATGCCTGCTTGATGTTAATTCCCATGCTAATAGTTTCTGGTGTGTCCATTTTTCAAAGCAATTCATATGCAGCATACATTAAAGTCTGTTTAAGGCTATAATGACGTGTGTATCACTCTGGAGAACCAATCTCTTTAATAAGTAATCACTTTATTTGCAAATGCACTACATGTTTCGGATCAGGTGAGGAAGGATCACCGGTTGCGAAACAGAAATTTCAGCATGTTGTTTGCTTCCAAATGGACAATACCCCTCCATCTTAGTGGATTGTAACTCCTAGTGATATAACCTACCCCAGTGGATCCCAAACTCTGGGGCTGACCCAACCAGGGGATGTGAATTAGTGACTTAAATAGACAAAAAAAATACAATAATGTACATTAAAAGTTACCTATAGGTCACTATCCTATTTCTTGCTTTTATCTCTGCTTTTGAAAATAAACCGGACTGTTTTACCAACCTGACTGACCCTTCACAATCTGTCAGTGTCTTTTCTTTTTTTTTTTTTTTTTTGCTCAAGACAAGTTACACTTTGCACATTACACATTGGCGATACATGGTATATCATACATTACATTCTTTTGGTATTCCCCCTGAGTGTAAGTGCCAGGTCTGGTACACTCTCCAGTTGAGAGATTTTAGCCGTCTGGCTTGGAATAATAATTTGGTGATTATTGGCCTATACGGGCCTGGTACCTCTGCTTTTACCACTATGTTGAGTACACCAAGTGCTGGAAGGTAAGGCAGAGTGGTACCCATTAGTTTGGAAAGGTGTTGTAGAATACTTGCCCAGTATTGCTGCAGGGAGGAGCGGTGCCTTATGGTATGGAACAGAGTGGCTGTTTGGGCACCACACCTGAGACAGGCAGAAAACATATTAGGGTACATTTTGTTTAACTTATCCCTGGTATGGTAGGCTCTGTGTATCATGTATAGTTGCAACAGCCTGTCCTTGTAACTCTTAGAGGCTCTACAAGCCCCTGCATATATCTCTGACTGTGCACCATTGCTTTTATTAATCTTTTCTAGTTCATTGAGAGGGTGCCTTTCTGCAGTGGCTGCTGGAGGGAGGCTATTACCGGGGAAGGGGCAATTGGTTTATGCTTTGTTTGCCATTTGAGGGCAGTGCAGATCTGCAAATAGACCAACCATTGTGCATTCAGTATACGGTATAGAGTTTTCAGTGTAGCAAAGGGTTTGGCGAGTTCCCTTTCCAGATATCTGTAACAGCTACCATTCACCTATTCATCCAAGCTCTGCAGGGGATGGAGTTGCAGCAGTTATGGGAATACCTTGTTTTTCCATAGGGGGTCTGTAGGGCATGATGGTTAAATTGTATTAGAGCACGCACCTTCTTCAAGGCCTGGGCCTGTGTGTTCTGAAGTGGGTTAGGAGATTCTACACCACTGTGAAATATTGCATTCCAGGGGAAGCATGGTGTATTAAAAGTTGCTGCCCATAGCTTGTATAAGGGGGGTGCAGGCCAGGATGGAGCAGTACTGTCAGGTGAGACAGCTGAGCAGATGGGAAAGTAATAGAACTTATTCGGTAAGCCCTCCTTCTCTTTGAGATTTAGTAAGCATCTGTAAGCTTAATCTAGCTCTGGAATTTCCCCATATAAAGCTTCAGAGGATAGCATCTATGTTGCCAAATAGCCTTGCAGGTATCCAGTTGGGGGAGTGCCATAGCGGGTATAGAAGTTTTGGCATAACCACCATTTTTATGGGTTGAATCCTACCAATAGGACAAAGCAGAAGGCACTCCCATGACCTTATTTTGTCTTTTAGCCATCACAATTGCTTCTCTATATTTAGGGTACCATATTTGCAGAGCTGATTGTTTACCTCTATGTCAAGATACGTAAAGTGGTCAGCCTTTTGCATTGTACAGGGGGTTGCTTGCTGACCAGGTGCTGGGAAGGGGTCCAACAGAAAGAGCACCGATTTAGTGGGACTGACTCTTAAGCCTGACAGCTCCCTGAACATCTGGGCTTTGGAGAGACATTGGGTAAGTAAGGGCCCCCTGTCCTCGAGAAATATGAGGGTGTCGTCAGCATATACCTGGATTTTCTCTTCTATGCTCTGAAGTTTGAACCCCTGAATTTTCGGATCTTGCCTGAATGCTTGGGCAAATGGTTCTAATGCCAATGCGAACAGGAGGGGTAACAAGGGGCAGCCCTGCCTGGTCTTCCTTTGGGGGAGAAGTAGAGGAGCTTGACCAGATTCTGGAAAATGAGCCCAAAGCCAAATAGTGTGAGGGTTGAGCAGAGGTACGACCATTCTACTGTGTCAACACCATGGCAATATCCAAAGCTGCAAATGCCCTAGGAATAGGCGTCTGGTGTTCAGCGCCGCAGTTCTTCCCAGAAAAAATCCAGTCTGGTCTAGATTGATTAACATGGTTGTAGCCTTACTAAGCTGTGTAGCCAGTATTTTGACTACCAATAGTAGGGCCAATACGATGGGCCTATTCACAAAGCAGACGGACAGACAGACAGACCGATGGACGACCGGACTGATGGATGGACAGACGGTCATACAGACGGATGGACGGACAACGGACAGACGATCAGTTGGACGGACAGACAGCTGGATAAACAGACAGACAAACAGATGGATGGACAGATGAATGGATGGACGGCTAGATGGACTACAGCACAGACGGACAAACAGGGGGGGGACAGACTGACAGACAAACGGTCAGACAGGACAGATAGACGGACAGACAAATAAACAGATGGACAGACAGACTGACAGACAGTCGGCGGTTAGACAGGCGGAAAGACAACGGACAGACGGACTGACAGACATACAGAGAGATGGATGGACGGACAGACAGACAGACGGAAAGAAAAACGGACAGACGGAGAGAAAGACAGACAGACGGACTGACAGATGGACAGACAGTCCGAGAAACTCTTTGCAGGATGTATTGTATGGTAGTTTCAGAGGTCTGCCAACTGTGAGGGCGAGGGAGGAGCACTTTGCCGGAGTCAGCTCCATTTTTCCAGCCTGCTAGCTGCCAGGGAGGCCTGTTTTGAGCTTTATTCTTCCCCACAAGTGCTCTCTGAGGAAGTGATTACCGGTGACTATCCTGTTGGAAGATGGATTGTAGGGCAAATTACTCAGTGTAGTTGACCATTCCATCCTCAAGATGTGACAATGAGTCAAGTAATAAATAAATAAACTAATTAACTCCTGAAAACAGGAGCTCTAAGATGTCCTAACCTCCTGAGGACACAACGAAACTGAGCTGTGTCTGCAGAGGGAGGTATAGCAGGCGGAGGGACTAGTTTGTTTTAATTGTGTCCTGCCTCCTAGTGGTGCGAGCTATACTGCACTATTCCTGTGTCCCCCAAGTTGACAATGGAGAAAGGTCAGGATAAATGAGGCCCAGGGAGAGGAGCTCTTTAGCATATGTCTGCTCACATGAAGTCTACTGCTGCACAAATATGGCATCCCCCTCACAGAGGAACATGACCGGTAATATAAACGCATTGGTGTAACACTTTTCTGGCAACTATAAATAGCAAATCAAACACAATGACAGAAAATTATGCTATTTCTTTAAAGGGCATGTAAAGGCAAAAAATAAAATCCCATTTTTACTTTATTTAATGAAAAAGAAACCTATCTCCAATATACTTTAACGAAAGTGGACTGTAACCCAGACATAAAAAGCTGTATAATAAAAGTCCTTTTCAAATTAAACATGAAATACAAATTATTTTTTATTAAAGCATTCATAGCTGTTGTAAATTCATTAAAAAATCTCAGCTGTCAAATATTGTCTGCCCCTCCTCTGTTCCTTAGGCACAATTACTTTTTACTATCCATTCAGCACTTCCTAGATGTCACTGCTCTCTCGTCACTCTCTTAATTTAATTGTGTAGCCAGGGCATGGACATCAGGTCCCCTATTCTGGTGCACAAACAAGATTCCGAGATGATACAAGGCTTGCCTTAATAACAGTGTCCACAAAATGGCTCCTTCCTGCTTGCTATAATTATGAGTTCCCAAACGGACTGAAAAAAAGATTCAAATAATTTATACATGTAATTTTGCTTGACAAACATAAAATATAATTTGGAATCATTTTTATGGGTGACTGGTCCCCTTTAAAAAAGTGACACCAGTGTTAAAAGTATGCAGTGAAATTCTCCCTTCATTTACTGCTGTGGATAGGAATTGTCAGACTATCCCTAACTGCTCTGCAGGGAAACAATTGCTTATAAAGAGCAGGCGGAGCCCCTGCCTTATTTCCCAGCCATGCAGAACTAAAGCAGCTTTGTTTTTCTCCCTGTAGAGCAGTCAACGACTGTAGAGATTTGTATTGGATTTTATATTTGCCTTTACATTCCCTTTACTGTTTCCAGCTGCAGGGACAAATATCATGGAGCCAGATTTAAACAGAAACTGTGATTCTATTTGGAGGATTATTTTGCTGCAGCCACTGGTTCTGCAGAGTTGGGAGAAAGTTTGTAATAAAAATATAAAATCCACATTAGATTACATAACACAGGACCCAGTGCAGTCTGTATATTCTGATTATTAATCAGCCTTAATGTTTTGGCTTCTGGCAGATATTTCACTTGTGCTGTTTTGATAATTTATGACGACCTCTAAGCAGCCCAGAAAACACGGAGAATGTCTTGGTCTTGCAAAGTTACAAGATGGTGACCCCCTGTGGCCAATTTTGAAAGCATAAATCATTTGTTTTATTAGGCTTCTGGTGCAGTAAGTTAATGTTTAGTATACAAAATACAGCATTTCTAGTCTTATTCTATTTTAGACTTTTTTAGTTGCCCTTTAAAGGGCCCAACCCCTTCAAATGCCCCTTTTCTGATCTTGGAAATCTAGTTGGAAGTGTTTCCATGTTTGTAGATAAATATTTGTAAGAGGCTCTAATGGAATGGACTCTGAAGCAGGGCTTGGATAAGAAATAAAAACCACAATAAAATCTGTACTACATCTAAGACTTATTGCCTTAAAATGCTCATCAGGTCAACCTGCAGCACTTTCCACAAATGTTGATTGAAAGCAGCCTGAGGCCAAATTGCACTGATCAGGTCTCTGATATTACCATATTAAATGGGGAGGCGTTATTTGACAGCATTTGTGCCTATTATCTGCTCTACTGGGTCCTCTTAACAGTCTTAAAATGTGCAACTACTCTGTTGCTGTTTGAACAGTAACAAAACTGAATTGATCTGGATTGTAACAGAGGTATACTTTTAGTGCTATATATAGCTACATAAGCATACCTGTCTTGGCCCCCCTGCCATACTTTTGATCTGACAATTCAAGTTACCATTTTATGTAAGGCATTCAACGGTCAGGAGTCCACATCTGAATTCTGGAAATCCCCAATTAAGCCAAAGGGACTTGCCCCAGTTCACAGGCAATCATATACAAAAACATTTTATATCAAAAGATCTGTCCCAAGGCCTTTTCTTTTAGTTAAAAAAAAAAAAAAAAAAAAAAAGTACATACTGACCCCACCTTAAGCGTTTCACACCCTCCGTACTTGACACCTATGATTAAGCACCAGAGGGTGTGAAACGCGCAAGGTGGGCCATGTGGGGTCAGTATGTATCAGATTTTTAATGTGAATATAAATAAATATTTTTTTTACTAAAAGTAAAGGCCTTGGGACAGATCTTTTGATATCATTTTTACCATTTTCTGTAAAACCATTATGCATGTGACCACACTACCCATAGCAACCAAATACATTTACAATCTTTACATAAGGGTGCTTGAATATTTCCCCATAAAAGATTTTCCAAAAGCAGCATATAAACTATGCCTAAGGCATATGGGGGGGGGGGTTGACTGCTCTGGTGCAGAAGTTAAAAGCATCATGTCAATCACTTTAGAGCAACATGGGAAATGTCACCTTTGGCAGAAAAGTTCACGCAGAATGTGAGTGAGCTTGCCTGTGTGCCAGAGTTTCCAAAGCTTCTATGTAAAGGGCTGTATTAACCACAGCAGTTCTCCCTGAAAACTGTCACAGCGTTGCACATGCACGTTCGGCAGTACTGACCAACTAGTTCAATAGAGGTGTATTTAGATAATGGGTGATTGGTCTTGACATACAAACCCAAGACACTTCGATATAAAAAAAAAAAAAAAAAGTGATGTGCTGTTTAGTTAACATTTATTGTCAAACAATGATCAATAGACAAAACAATATGCTAACTGCCTGGTTAAAAAGCTGTTGTGCACAGATTGATTTAAAGAGCCAATATATCTAACAAGATTCCACATACATAAAAGAAAAAAAATTTACAAAATGTAAAACCTTATAAAATAAAATTAAAAACATGACTGCTTCGTAATTCTGCTGCTCCAATCCTCACATTGAAGTTTGAGATTTACAACCAAAGTCTATCATAAAAATAAAAAAAAAACTGTACATCATGTGCTTTTATCAATATACATTTGAAAAGTCCATTCCTCGAGTTTATAAAAATATAGACAGCAATTCTGGAGGATCAATAAGAGATACAGCGTGATTCCTGGAAGAAAAACCAAGAAACAGTCAGACTTGGGACCTGCAAACAACCACTAAGAAAATCAGTTTTATTAAATCAAGTCTCCATTTACAGTAGCATGTCTGCACATTGCTTTCATGCTTTTTCACAACAGTTTGTAGTGCATTTCCACAAGCAAAACCAAAGCTACTTACTTAGGAGTTTTGTATTTCTCTCGCACAGCTTGCTGTTGGTGACTTGCTGCAGAGAGGTAGGCCTGGTATAGGTCCAAAATACAGGGTTTAAGTGTTTCAAGTGTGTAGCTTGTGTACTCCACCAGAGAATCCGGCTGCAAAAACAATTTTAGGCAATATGAACTACATGCAGTTTTACTATGATTGCACCTAACAAACATTAGCAGCCAACTAGGAACGAGGCAAACTGGCTATTCCAGCAACTGTTTGTAATGAAGTACCTTAAAAGGGAAACTATTAAATAAAAACAACTTACACTTAGAGTACTGCTTCATATAAAACATTGTCATAAAACAATACTTGGGTGCCATTTGGCGATTCCAAACTGCCATTTTAAGTACCAATGTTCACCCCAAGATTCTACAACTCACTGTTTACAGACAAACTAACCACATACATGCTAAGATACTATAAGCCAACAAATGGCCTGATCTGTCTAAATGTGGCCATACACGGAGAGATCGCCAAACGAGCGGATATCTCTCAGATATGCCCCACTTTGAGGTGGGCAATATCTGGCTGATCCGATTGTGGGCCCTAGGGCCCAACGATCGGATCCTAGTGAATGGGAACGGGTGGTCGGATCGCCGGAACACATCAACGAACAGATGCGGCCGCGATCTGATGGGATTTTTTTGTCCCATCCGATCTGCCCGACTTTCAGCCAGATCTCGATCGGGGAAGCCCATCGGGGGACCCCATACACGGGCCAGTAAGCTGCCGACTCGGTCTGTCGGCAGCTTTTATCAGCCCGTGTATGGCCACCTTTACTCCCACACTTCATCCAGTTAGAATTAGAGCTGCATCTCCTGAAAGGTGATCTGAGGGAGCACAAAATGGTGTCAAAAAAAAAATTAATGACCGCTTTAATATGGCACTTGCATAAACATTCTGTTGGTTATGCATCAATTCTGAAATTAAGTTTTCGTTAACATCCTTGACCTCATTGATATGTTTGGGGCATCAACTACTTCAAGTTAAAACGTTTTGATGGTGTGGCATACAGTGTGTTTTTTAGTAGAAAAAGTACTTCACATACCCAAGTTCTCTCATTAATTGTGTAGTTTGCAATGACAAATGCGGCAGCAGCAACAACAGAGGGCAGATACCGCAGGAAAGGATCGGCATCAATCAAGCTGAGCTCTCCCAAGAACTGCAAGGCAAAGAGATTTAATGTAACCATTTTAGAAACAACTCGGCATTTGATTATACATAGAAAGTTTATTTCCATCGCTACAATCAAACAGGGAGGTGGATATGAAACTGTTTTTCTGGGATTAAGTGAATAAATGTAAAACGCATCTGTAAAGCTGTATACATACCATGCTTAAGCTTTCCACTTTCGGAAAGACAGGATGTATTTGGAAGTACTGATTGAGGTATTGTAAAATAGTTGGAGAAGCAAGGTCAAAGGAGAGAACTTTGAGCACCAGATGCTCCATCTTGAGAACCTGTTTCTTTGTGTATGTATCATCGGTAATGTAAACAAACTCCGCCACTTCAGGAGGATAGATTTCCTCGAATTTTCTATACAAAGAAAAAAAGCTATAATGACGGTTTGGACTGAGAGTAGCCTATTATACATTAAAGGGGGAACTATTGCAAAAATGAAAACTTAACATAAGCTTTATCGTACTGAAGAAACTTTGTAATTACAATCAAATTCTGAATGGTTTCTGAAATCAAGTTAATGTTCACTATCCCTCTCTCAGTATCCGTTTCTCTTCATGGAGCAGTTGGGCGTCAGATATTCATTGACAGTTGGATCCAACAGATCTAATAGGGGGCTCCTTTTGCCTAGCAGATGTATTGGAGCTCATTCAAATAACCAATTCCAGTACAAACAAAAGTAATTCAATTTTTCACAAATCCTGCATGTAGAGAGATGTCTGGTGATTTTAATAGAGTTGGCTCTAATGCATCTTCAAGGCAAACGGAGACCCCCCTACAAGATATATTGGATTTAACCATCAATGAATATATGACACCCAACTCCTGCATGGAGAGAATGAAAAGAAACATATGCTGAAAGGAATAGTGAATATAAAATTTCAGAAACAGTATATAATTTTTAATTGGTTTAGAACATTTTTTATTTCAGTATGCTCAAGCTTATGTTAAATATTTTTTGTGATAATTCCCCTTTAAACAGGAACCCATCGCTGTATTTATTAAATAAAAAAAAAAAACCCACCCAACTGTATATTAAAGGTGGCCTTATACATTACAACTTTCCTGTGACCAATGGATGCATTAAAGATAGTTTGACCTTAATAAAACCTTAATATAACGAGCTGAAACATACAGATGTGGATATACTCTACTTTTAAATATGGTGTACATAACCCATAAATACCAATATTATTAGCAGTGTGGCCAAAAACCCCATTCAATAATTTCTTATGGCCATTTGAAGTGTACCATTTCTACTTACGATGCTAAAAGCATTGCAGCGGTTCCAACCAACTGGAGCTTGCCTCGCAATACAGACATAGACGAAAGGAACCGATCTATATAGTTAACAGCAAGGTACAGGGTCTCATTTTGCAGCTTATACTCCTCACCAACTTCAACCAGCCAGTCGACAAGGATAGCTCTCATGTTGCCGGTTATGTCTGGTTGTTTTTGCATGTAACCAGACTTTGGCTTACATTTCACCTGCAGAAAAACGTGTAAATAGGATATTTATTTGAAAAAAAATATATAAAATAAATATTCGCTTCTACAAACTGATCAGTACCTCTGCTCCACAGAAAGATTTGTAGAAGAACATATGTTTGAACAGACCACTTGAACCATGCCAAAATTAATGTGAAGCTCAACAACCATTCTTTATTTACTATTCTTCAATTCAGGTAATCACCAGTGCAATCTGTTATGAACGGATTTGCAACTATACAAGAAGAGGAAATTCAATAGGAATGGCAAAGTGTTAAAGACACCACAAGTAAACTATCAAATCTTTCCGAAGAAGAACCAGCATTTTACCCATCTTTACCAGGCTTTCCTGTCTGACTTGGATATGGCAATAAAGTAGAAATTTGTCCCAAATTACACTACTTTGAAAGTGTAGTCTTGGTGTAAAATGCCTGGGGTAGAGGTAAGATAGTGGCACTTTTATAAAGTTCCATGGGATGGAAAAAAAAATAAATTAGTTTGAATTAGGCTTTCCCGGCACTTTAATGGAAGGCTCTATTTGTGGTCCCATCGCCTTTATTGCATTTTTATTAAAGGGATACGTCATGGGAAAACATGTTTTTTTCGAAAAGCATCAGTTAATAGCGCTACTCCAGCAGACTTCTGCACTGAAATCTATTTTTTTATATTTAAATTTGACATGGGGCTAGACAGTCCGTTTTCCAGGTGCCCCTAGTTATGCGGCTTGTGCTCAGATAAACGTTAGTCACTCTTTACTGCAGATTTGAGTGATATCTACCTCACCCGAAAACAGCAATGGGAAGGTAACCATACATCAGCTTTTTAAAGGAACAGTAACATCAAAAAATTTGAGTTTTAAAGTAATACAAATATAATGTAGTGTTGACCTGCAACTGTTTTGTTTGCTTTAGAAACACTGTAGGACCAGTATGCACTTACAACTCCTGTCCAT
Source organism: Xenopus laevis (assembly GCF_017654675.1). Lineage (NCBI taxonomy): Eukaryota > Metazoa > Chordata > Amphibia > Anura > Pipidae > Xenopus > Xenopus laevis. The sequence continues at coordinate 70,577,680 of NC_054371.1, read as the reverse complement.
GTAAATGCATGTAGTGCAGTAGCCATTTACCGATGCTGTCTTAATTTTTTTTTTTTCTAAATTACACTGAAAATAATTCACTCTACCATATAAAATAATTTTTTTTTTTTGTAATATTGGTGTGTAGGCAGCCATCTCAGGTCATTTTGCCTGGTCATGTGCTTTCAGAAAGAGCCAGTGCTGCACTATGGAACTGCTTTCTGGCAGGCTATTGTTTCTCCTACTCAATGTAACTTAAGCCGTCTCAGTTGGACCTGGATTTTTACTATTGAGTGCTGTTCTTAAATCTACCAGGGAGCGATTATCTTTTGTTTAAGGAACATTAACAAAAAATTAAAGTGTTTAAAAATTTCGCCCTGCACTAGTAAAATTGATCTGTTTACTTCAGAAACACCACTATAGTTGATATAAAGAAGATACTTTGTAGCAATGGCAGACATGGGGGGGGGGGAAGCTAAATAGCACAGGTTAAATAGTGGATAACAGAACACCATTCTGTACTACAGAGCTTATATGCTGTGTAAGGGTAGGGGGTGATTCAGGGAGATTTAGTCGTCTGGCGACTAATTGCCTTGTCTTTGCGGCGATCAATCTCCCCGAACGCCTTCCCTCTGTCTTATGCCGGCTATAATGAAAAGTCGCCTGCGGCATGGCACACAAGCCGAGGGAAGGCGTTCAGGGAGATTGATTGCTGCAAAGGCGAGGCGATTAGTGACCAGGCGACTAAATTTCCCTGAATCGCCCAGCGAGTCCCTACCCTAACCAGAATCTTTACTTCTTTGAATGGCTGCCCCCATTGCTACACAGCAGATTATTTATATAAACAAAATATCTTTGTTGCTGTGATAGCACCAACTTCCATTTAAAAAAGGTATTTACTTTCAACATGTGCGTGAAAATTTCCTTATCATAGGTAAACAAGCTGGCATTTGCTACAACCGGAAATTGAGGTTAAACACATGTGCCATGTTACTATTTAAGACAAGATTAAAAGTTTACCTCCATTTCTCGCAGGTACGTGTGAATCTCTTTAGCATAATCAAGAACATTACTACAAGCGACTACTTTTTGTTCTTCATCCACAATTGACATATCCATAGGAGAGCCTAAAGAGAGTCAAAACATTCACGTTGTAATGTGCTGTAGCATTTGGGGGGGGGGGGGGCAGTAGGGCATTCAGCAAGTGACAAAACCAATCCCAGCTGGCAATAGCAGCTGAGAACACAATGAGCAAAACCAACATACCAAAGCTAGTTTCCATTGCAATCTGGATAGGTTCTAAAGGTTTTCTAGTACCAATGGTACCCAGAACCGTATTTAGTTGTCGTAGATTTTCATCTTGAACGGTCTTCTTATGAACAGGCTTTCTTCTGTTATTTGCACAGTCTGGCTCATCCACGTGGATTGTAAAAGTTGGCTGTTTGTTGGCGGCTTTTCCTGCCGGTATCTTGCCATAATTCTCATCATTAACTCCTAAGTGATTAACGGACAAAACCTAAAAATGAAAAACAAACAAATTATATATTTACAGAATGATTGGAGACATTGTCTCATTGACATTTGGTTATATATTTTAGCTATTAAGCTACCAACAGCCGCTGCTACACCACTAATTGAAAAACATTGTGATCACTATCTCTGCTAGTACCCCTACATTACCCCAACATGCAGTAGTGAGCATTTTTGAGCAAGTAAACTGCCAGGGATTCAGCAATTAGGTTATTCAAGGGAACATTGTACCTAGTAATTTTATCGCCAACACGCGCAACATCGGTGTCCTAAATGAAGACTACTTCATACCATGCCCTGGCATTTTAAGTAGAGGCCTATCAGTGCCCCAAAAGCCTGGTATAGTGTCAATGTATGGGAACGTGTGTTACAGGCTACAATATTTGACAGTCTATCAGCCCAGCCACATTCTCCACACTAGCTTGTGTACAATTGTTAGATGCTGCCACTACGCAGACACCTGGCTTATGTTTCAATCAGAAATATATGAAGAAAAGTAGGCTTTGAGAGTGCTTAAAATCCCTTCACCAGGATACAATATGGACATCATTTTAAAGATGCCTTGAATGAGCCCCTTTTTATGTAAATGTAGAACATCCCAGCCCACTCAAGCTATTCTGCATTCCTAAAATGGTAGCTTAGTCCAAGTGAACTGGAAGCGCCTGCTCATACTATGCTGCAAGCAGGTCCAATTTGGAGGGGTTTGAAGATTCACACCATGCGGCAACTCAGCCCTAAAACAAAGAGTTGTGCTGGCAAAATACATCACACAAGCTCAAGATTACCGAGGTAAAGCTTGCTTTTAAACAAGTCACAATTTATATTGACATTAAATGGGATTTAAAGGGGCAACGCAGGTAGACAAACCAAAGAGGCAAATGGTTAAAGGAGACAAAACTGATACATTTCAGTGCTAGCAGATACTTGAAATTCTTAGGTAGCCCGTGTAGCAACTTGGTTATGAGAGTAGCAGAATGGAATGTACCCATGGTGTCAAATGGCCACATGACAAGGAATGGCTGACATTGCTACCAGGGCACATGCACACAAATGAATGGGACAGTGACTTGAAATAGTAAAGCAACAGCAGCCCATGGTGTGAATGTATTCTCTGCTGAAAAATGGGTCAGACGCCGACCTTCAGGTCACAGTTGTTAGACACCAGCAGTGAAATGGCGGCGGCGGCAGCAGGTATCCCCCCCCCATACACGGTGCTCATGTGGTATAGTCAGTCCTAGCACAGGCCCTCACCAGGGAATATAAACATACTAGTAATACCTGCACCATGAAGGATGTTAGGAGTTGTAGACAAATCCCAGGGAAAGAGTGAAGACATGTCATAAGGACTTTATTATAGATAAAGTCTCTATACAATTGGCGGGACCTGATCTACCGGACAATCAGCCTTTTAGATCGCTTCTGTGCTATTAGCCATTGTGGTCGGTACACGGGCTCCATACACGTACCTGAGTCTGCTGGAGGGCCGGCTTGCCCGTTTTCAGCGCCTGGCGGCCCCGGTGGTTTTCCTGCAAGACCCCCAGCACGGTGCGTCCACCCACAGGGGCGAGGGGCTTTCGGGGCTGAACATTTTCCTGATTCTCGTCCCGCAACAGAGGGTCGGCCATACCGTGCACACCGATCCGGAGGGAGGAAGAAAGCGGGGGAAGGACTGGCGCCTGTAGGAGAGTGCGCGGCTGCACGTCTCCTGCCCTCCCTAGGGTTATAAGCAAAAGACGATGGCCGACCGTCTGTCTACTGCTCAGCTATACGCCCCTTCCCGCTTAAATGCCGGTATAGTATTCTAAAAACCTCCCACTCCCGCCGCTTCTCGCTGCACCTCTCTAACAATCCCTTCCACTACAGCAGCTGCAGCTTCTCAATTCAAGTAGCCCGCGACTATTGAAATCAGCCAATCGCAGGACAGCGCGGGGAGACGTCAATGGCCGTATGGAAGCCGGGAAGGGAACGAGGAGGAGAACGCGTTTTCCTTGCACCCGTGACGTCATTTAGTCTATAGGGCAAGGTTTGAGGTTTACTTGAAAACGATTGTATTTCTAAGGCGCCAACACGTACTGGAGCACGGTACAATAGAAGGGTGTATTCATAATCATAAAAAAATTACATTACAAACATATACTGACCGACACAGGAGGCCCTGCATATTACAGTTTAGATTCTACATTTATGATATCTTACACTTATTTTGTTTTGGTTTAGTCATCAATTAGAATTTGTAGCTCATAATTTCTGGGACATTGCATTTGTTGAAGCCTTGTAGGGAAACCACTTATAGGAGCCCTTATGTGTGCAGTTTGTATAAATTGTAACAACCAGTCAGCAATGAGATTTGATCTGCATAGGCAGGGCAGCCTTACAGGACAGGGGCTCTTTGAGGCAACATGGGAATCTTAGGCTGTACAAATGGCTGCTAATAGCTGCTCCTGGAAACTTTAAGAGACACATTTATTGATTTTTTAACCAAAAATGTGTCTTCTTTAACACAGAGAGTGCATTTGTTTCCTTAAGCTTGCACCAATGCAAGTAGGGTTGCCACCTTTTCTGGAAAAATAATAACGACCTTTATATATAGTTATCTTTTTTCCCTATTAATAACATTGAAATCAAACATCATTTTTACCAGCCAGGCAGGTAAAATACAGGCCAGTTGGCAACCCTGAGGTTAAAGGGATTCTGTCATGGGAAAGCATGTTTTTATATTTAATTTTGAAATCTGACATGAAACCAGGCATATTGGCAGCTTCTCAGGTGTCCCCAGTCATGTGACTTGTGTTCTGATAAACTTCCAGTCACTCTTTACTTCTGCACTGCAAGTTGGGATGATATCACCCCCTCCCTACCCCCTCCCCCTGCAGTCCTTCGGTAGAACAATGGGAAAGTAACCAGATAACAGCTCCCTGACACCTACATCACTATAAATACTCCCACCCTAGTGGTATGAGAACAGCATTCAATAGTAAAAATCCAAGTCTTGCTAACCCAAGGCAGACTGCTTTAGTTACATTTAGGCTTGCCACCTGGCTGGTATTTTACTGGCCTGGCCGGTAAAAATGATGATTGATCCCAATGTTATTAATAAGGAAAAATGATAAATATATAGGAAGGCCGGTATTTTTTTTCTGGAAAAGGTAGCAATCCTAGTTACATTGAGTAGGAGAAACAATAGCCTGGCTGAAAGCAGTTCCATTGGGAAATGCTGGTTCTTTCTGAAAGCACATGGCCAGCCACAATGTCCCGAGATGGCTGCCTACACACCAATATTATAAAATGTCATGACAGAATTCCTTTAGAGGGGGCAGTACCAGGATTGTTCTTATAAGTGGGCCAATCATTTTGTAATATATTTGCTATTACTTCCCATTCTTTATGTGCCTCCCATTAGTATGCTCCACCAAATTTTCTAAAAGTTTGCTTTACTGGCTAATTACTTTAAAATGCCTCCTCACAGGGCCAGAGTTACATTGATCCATTGATTCGACTTATTGGAAGTTAATCTGTCCATGATTGTGACAGCAATTTGACAAGGCCGAAGCAGAAGGTCAGACACACAAGTGTAAGGAGCTCCCAGTAATGAGAATCACTGTACAATTTGAGTGAGCAACAAAAAGTAAGGTTCCTCTTGGGTGAGGAAAATCTGGAACTAGTTTGCTACTATGTAAACACTTGCCACATCTTAGCCAGCATTTTACTGGTCTAGCCATTAAAATATCAGCCAAGGTCAATATTACGTGCCAGTAAATTTGTAATCTCTACTCATTACATCGCTGACCTGCCTCCAAACCAGAGATTCATAATATCACCTTGTGAAAAGCATACCTTAGTAATACTGGATGCCATTCTGTCTGAACTTATAGTATGATGTTGATGGGGATTTGCATTTAGTCTTCAATACACTTATTTTATTTTTTTTAATTAGCTTTTTTTGGGTTAGCTCTTAGGACTTACTAATATGAATATGGGAGGAAATCACAGTTAGTTTATTTTGGTTGCTGAAACTGACAACTATATAGTATTTTCAGTTGCAGAATAAAACTAGGCAAAAAAGAACTGCTAACAGTAAAACATAATATAACAAAAAATAATGAAGACCAACTAAAAAGTTGCTAGAATAGGACCCTCTCTAGCATACTAAAAGTTAATTTAAAAGTTATTTTTCCCTTTAACTGTGGACAGTTTGCCATAGTAGAACTCCACAGATATATTCATCAGTTGGCCTCCATTTTATATTTTTATAGTTTTGAATTATTTGTCTCTTGTATTTCTTTCCAGCTTTGCAATGAGGGGGATCAGTGTGCACAGCAGCCAAAAAAAATATTGCTCTTTAAAGTTATAGTTTTGTTTGGGATGTACTTAATTTTGGGATTTGGCCGAATCTCGAATCTTTCACATACAATTTGTAACTCTAATAAGCATAAGCAAATTAGTGCTCAGAATGGCAAAACAGATGTTGTAAAAAATGTTTTCTTAAATGTGTGATTATCTTTCATAAAAGCCATGTGATATTTAGGGTCCGGATTCAGTTCAGCCAGATTCTGGATTTGGTGCATCCCTAATTTTGTTACTTTTTATTACTTATCTTTCTTGCCCTCTCCAATCTATCTTTCAGGTTCTCAATGGTAATGCTCTGGATCTCATATTTACCAGACTCTGTTCAACCACCAATTTTACTAACTCACCATTTCCCCTCTCTGATCACAATATGCTCACATTTCAACTCTCACTAACTCCCTCCTCACCCCCTGCTATTCCCCAAACACGTACTTACCGTCACTTGCAGGCTGTAGACGTGTCACATCTCTCTTCTTCCTTTGACTTTCTTCACTCTAATATCTCAGCCATCTCAATGTCCTAATGTGGCTACCTCTGTCTACTATAGTACTCTCACCACTGCCCTCAATGAGCTTGCTCCTATAAAAACTAAATATTCTAGACCCAAACCACTTCAACCTTGGCATACTGCTCATACAAAAGCGCTCCAAAGACACTCACGTGCACTTGAGCGTCGCTGGTGCAAATCCCGCTCAGAATCACAAATCTGCCCTGCGCTCCTATAACACCAACCTCTTCCAAGCCAAACAAACATACTTTACTTCACTCCCTTTCTAAAAAAATAGCACATTTCTTCTCCTTTAACACTCTCCTTTCCCCTTCTCCACCCCTTCCATGCACATCTGTCTCTGCTCAAGATATTGCTGAGCACTTCAAAAACAAAATTGACACTATCAGAAGGGACATTATACTACTCAACCCCCCTAGACTTCCACCACCCTCCCTCCACACTCCCCAGTCTCTCCTGTGCTCCTTCACCCCTGTCACTGATGAGGAAGCCTCAAAGCTTCTGGCCTCTTCTCACCTTACCACCTGCCCGCTTGATCCAATTCCCTCAAAACTTCTCCGCCATACCAATCCTTGTCTAATCAAAGCCTTAACTCACCTATTTAATCTCTCGCTCTCAACTGGACTGTTTCCTTCTCAACTAAAATGTCACTCTTGTCACCCCCTCTGAAAAACCCTCTCTTGATCCCTCCAATCTAGACAACCTCTGATCTCTTTGCTACCTTTCATCACTAAACTACTTGAGTGCCTAGTCTACAACAGACTAACCTTCTTCCTCTCTGACAATAACCTGCTGGACCCCCTACAATCTGGTTATAAGCCACAACACTCCACTGAAACTGCCCTGACCCAACTAACTAATGACCTTTTAACCGCTAAAGCCAATAATCATTTCTCACTACTAATACTGCTTGATCTCTCAGCTGCATTTGACACTGTAGATCACCCTCTCCTCCTCCAGTCCCTCCATTCGCTTGGCCTTCGTGACACAGCCCTGTCCTGGTTCTCTTCTTACATCACCAATTGTTCCTTCAGTGTCTCCTACAACGGAGTAGCATCTTCTCCCCTACCTCTTTCTGTTGGGGTTCCTCAAGGCTCTGTCCTGGGCCCCTAACTATTCTCCCTCTATACTTCCTCCCTTGGCAAATTAATCAACTCGTATGGTTTCCACTACCACCTCTATGCTGACGATACTCAGATCTATCTCTCATCTCCTGATCTCAACCCAGAACTCCTAACTCGTGTCTCATCCTGCCTGTCCACTATCTCTACCTGGATGTCAGAACGCTACCTTAAATTAAACCTCTCTAAAACTGAAATGGTTCTCTTTTCTCCAACTAACACCAGTAACATCCGGAAGTATCCATCATAGCTAACAATTCCACTATCACCCCCTCTCCCCAGGCTCGGTGCCTTGGGGTTATCCTAGATTCTGCCCTGTCATTCACTCCTCATATCCAGTCACTTATTAAATCATGTAATTTCCACCTAAGGAACAAAATACGATCATTTATCACCCAAGATGCTGGCAAAATTCTTATTCACTCTCTCGTTATATCACGTCTAGACTGCTGTAACTCTGTTTTATTTGGCCTTCCCCTCCAGAGACTGTCACCTCTCCAGTCCATAATGAACACTGCTGCGAGGCTCCTACACCTCAGCAACCGCTCCTCCTCTGCCTCGCCATTCTGTCAATCCCTGCACTGGCTTCCGTTACCTTTCAGAATCAAATTTAAATTAATGACCCTGACATTCAAAGCACTTCATAACCCTGTCCCACCCTACATCTCTGAACTCATCTCTATATACTCGCCCAAATGCTTACTACGCTCCTCTACTGACCTACTACTCAACTCTTCTCTCATTACCTCCTCACATGCTCGCATTCAAGACTTTGCAAGGGCTGCACCCCTCCTCTGGAACTCTCTCCCACGGTCTGTCCGAATCTCTTAAAACGCACTTCTTTCGAGAAGCCTACCCTCACTCTGCTTAACTACCAAACGCAACACCACATACAATACCACATTTCTCACCCACTTAATTTGATCTTGCCCACTCCCACACCTTGTGTATTACGCCCTTCCCTTTAGAGTGTAAGCTGTTTCTGCATAGGGCCGTCCTCACCTTTTGTACCAGTATTGATTGTGATTGTATGTAATTACATATGTTCTATGTATATAATTCATGTGATTTAGTTGTATAATCACATTTACTTTACAGTGCTACGCAATATGTTGGCGCTATATAAATACATGTTAATAATAATACTGCCTGGTTGCTAGGATAAATGGGACCCTAACAACCAGCTGCAGAAATTCCAAAAAGCCAGAGCTAAATAGCTATAAAAAAAAAATATACACATTGACAGATTGCTAATTATTTCAATCAATGTACATCATACTAAAAGTTATTTTTTAAAGTTTCACTACCCCTTTGACAGTATCATTTTGGCCAATCCTGTGCATGGCATGTCATCTGTCTAGCCTGCAGGCCAATTGGTTGGATACCCCAAAGTGTTAGCCTGTGTATAGTCAACTTAAAACTTTTTGTAAACTCATATTTGGGAAGCAAGTTTGAGCACACCCAAAAACATGCTTATTGATTCCAGTTTATAGTGCCTTTTTGTACACATTTATTAAACTATGCATTTTAATGAGTGTGGATAGTGTATTAAGGGCTCATATGGGCAGGCGTTTTTACCCTGTGCTCCCTGTGATCTTTTTTTCCTGTCTTCAAGGAAAAACCGGAAAGCAGGATCGGGTGAGATCAATCCAATTATTTTGGGGGGCATTTACAGCTCAAAAAAAAGAGGTAGTGGGGGACGCCCAACAAATCCCTTTGGAAACCTGTTTTTCATCTACAGCCTTATACAAATTAGCTTGATAATCCACTGAGAGAAGTACCTTGTACCCTATACAGATTTACCGTATTGGAGAACTATAACTCACACTCTAAACACAAAATAACTTTTCCAAGTTGAACTTTAACTCACAGGGGCAAATTCACTAAGCACCACACTTCGCCAGGGCGCAGCTAATTCACTAAAATCCAAAGTTGCGCTCAGGAGGCGAAAGGTAGCAAAGTTGCGATACCGTTAATTCGTCAAGCAAATCGAAGTTACGCTAGCGATGCCTAATTTGCATACGGCTTCAAGTTAAAGTACAATGGACGTATATGTAGCAGCAAATACATTACACTACACAAGCCTGGGAAAGCTTCATAACATAAAATAGAGTTGTTATTTTGCCCTATACATGTGCCCACTATATAGACTAGGTGCCATATGTTAGGAAATGTAGGGGGGAAGGGAGGTACCCCCAAAAAAACTTACAATTTTTTTCAGCCTATCACCCTTAAAAAAGTAAAAGACACCAGCGTTTTTTGGGACTTAGAAAAAATTTCAAATTTTTTTGAAGCAAGCTCTATCTACTCTATTGCACTTCGCCTGGTCTGAGGCGGCGAAGGCAAGTCTGGCGTTAGAGGTAACGTTCAGTAAAATCCACAAGTTAGTGAATTAGCGTAGTTACGTCCCTTCGCCATATCGCAACTTCGCATGGCGTAAGGGTGCGAAGTAGCTCTAGAGTAGGTCCACTTCGCTAGCGAATTTACGCCATCTGTTAGTAAATCGGCGAAGTAACGAAATGACGTCACACTGGGGAATTTTCGCCCCACAGTCTTCCTTGCTATATCATAATTGGGGCAAGCACCTATCACAACTAAGGAGCATATATTGTATTATTTAAATTTAAACAAGTGATTACCCACCTGGAATAACTTGACAATTGTTTTTATGTACTTTTATTGATTATCTATTTATTGTGTTTCCTGGCCGGACAGTTTTTAAGAATTTTGTTTGATAAATAAATTTTACTCTTTTTGAATATATTGGTCTTATAATACACCTTCAATTTACTCTTTTGATGTGTTCTTCCTTAATGCCACAATACCTCAAATTATAACTTTTTTTCCTGTGTTCCACCGCAGGGAGAGCAGAACGAAACACAGCTGACTGTTCCTTACCCATACTGACACAGGCGTTGAACGAAGGTGAAACGCATCAGGATGCACAGGGTGAAAACACCCATCTGTATGAGCCCTTAAACAGGGGGAAATCACAAAATTGTACTTGTACATGCATTAAAAAACTCCTAAATGCAATGCTGTATATGTATTTTGATATGTTCATGCATGCATATCCACATTCGTGTCTGTAAGAGTCCTAAGTCTTTAGACATCAGCTCTAACTACAGTAATTCGTGTAATAGTATAATTGAACTGTTGAGAGCGAAGCATTTTACAGCACACTAACAACTCATTTGGATTGCATCATTTATTGAAAAAAGAAAGGAAGGTTTGCCAGACAATGGTATTAACTAATTGCCCACCACACTATGTAGTTGCAACTAGCCAGAAAGGCATTTACCAGTTTGCACATGCAAATTGGTAGTGGGAGATTCAGTTAGATCCCTTTTCATTGACATGCTAATGTGCTGTACTTTGCCCCACGTATGCTCCGGGAAAGAATTTACGTTGAGTGTGTAGAACAGATGTCTCCTTTGTTTTTCATTTGAGATGATGCCAGTGAGGGTAAACAATGTACACACTTCCAAATAGAATAAAGCCTGAACATAGTATTCACAAAAGTGTAGGAAACTAAAACTGGAGTAAGAGGAGTCTATGATGTTAGGAGCCATACACACAGACATTTATGCTTGCCCCTGTACTCACAGCACTGTGCTGAACCAGCAAATCCAGGTGTGATGCAAAATGAAGTCTGCAGTCAGAGGAAGAGCACAGTGTTGTGAGTACAGGCAATATAGAGAAGAATGGGCTCTGAAAATGCACGTGGGTTCCTGTGAGTGTAAAAATTAATACAATAATAACCACCTTTGTATGAGGGCCCTATGAGTTTACAAAAAGAAAGTGAACACCAAAAAAATCTTACTCCAGTTTCAAGAATTCATTTTTATGAATTTAAGGAATTACAGTTTTTTTGGTGTGTGTCATTAACACTTGTTAACAATGTCATATTCATAAAGATTGAGATGAATTGGTAAAGCTGACTTACACTAACCTTTTGAAGGGAAATCACAAAAAAAGAGCACATAACTTGGACTAAGAAATTGTATTGGGCTCAAATTGAGTTAAAAGACTAAAGCTGTCCATAGACGCAAAGATCCGATCGTTCGAATCTTCGAACTATCGGACTTCCCCATCTCCCGACCTGCCACTAACCATTCAGATCAAATAAAGTAGTAAAAGAACAGATCAGCTGATGTTCTGCCCCTGATAGCAATCGTAAAAAAGTACTGAAAATCAACAGACAAAATTGGTGTAAGTTTTTTTGGAGGTATCAATGCCATTTTGCTGCAGTTAATAACGTTGCATTCAAAAAGATGGCATTAAACTGGCAAAATTGCTTTACTATACCTTTTTCATAAAATCAAAAAAACATTTTGCAGTAGGGTGGTGCAGAATTTTTTATTTAGATATTTGTGATTGATTTCATGGTGTAAACAAACATGTTACACTAAATAAAGATATTTTGTCTGTGAGGCCTATTCCTCCTACAGTATTGTGTCCACTCTGTAATGATCATACCATTAACCCTTCTACTTCTGCAGGGAAGCAGATGCATATTGCCGAGCAAATCACAGTTCCTATAGAATGGATCCCCGAGTGTCAGCTCTGTAAATTTTTTACATTTAGCGGCAGGTATGTTGTTAGAGATTAAAGGAATTGTTCAGTGTAAAAATAAAAACTGGGTAAATATATAGGCTGTGCAAAATATAAAATGTTTCTAATTTAGTTAGTTAGGCAAAATGTAATGTATAAAGGCTGGAGTGACTGGATGTCTCACATATCAGTCAGAACACTACTTCCTGCTTTTCAGCTCTCTTGGTTTACACTGACTGGTTACCCTGGCTACCAGGCAATAACCAATCAGAGACTTGAGGGGAGGGGCACATGGGTCATATCTGTTGCTTTTGAATCTGAGCTGAATGCTGAGGATCAATTGCAAACTCACTGAACAGAAATGTACCATGTGGCCCCCCTTCAAGTCACTGACTAACTCAGAGTTATAGAGCTGAAACGCAGGAAGTTGGATTCTGGCTGTTTTATTAGACATCCTGTCACTCCAGCCTTTATACATTACATTTTTGCCTAACTAACTATATTAGAAACATTTTTTATTTTGCACAGCCTATTTACCCAGTTTTTATTTTCACACTGAACTGTTCCTTGTTTTTTTATGTGAGTTGGTCAGTAAAAAATCTGTAGGGTACTTATAGGTAAATCCTTGATGGCATTAGGTACTTAAGGATAATAGACTTAAGCGGGCCATACACTCAGATATAGTCCTATATTAGACAAAGTTCATAAGGTCCACGGTACATTTTGTATGAATGTATGTATAACTTTATTTATGAAGCACTGCAAGGATATGCAGCACTGTACAATTGTCATCATCTGTTAAGATCCTACTATTGATATCTTTAGGTCATTCATTTATAAATATGTTGTCATTCCAATGAAAGGATACCACCACAAGTACTTTTTAAACCTGTTTGATTGCCAGTATCCATGGTGTGATTATGTCTATGCCAGATTTGTGGGCATGATACAAATGCCCAGCCATAGGGGAGCAAATTTTTGGGGACTGCATTTTTCGAGCAGTCGACCCTCTCAGTCGTCTCAGTACAGTCCTGGGCAGAAACAGTTTTTGAAACCTCAAACCTGACCCAGACCCACAAACCACATTTTTACCATTACCCAACGTGCAACCTGGTGACCACCATTAAACTGGAAGTACTGTTGCTGCAAACCAGAAGTGACATCATCAAGTGGACAGGGCAGAAAGGAGTAAAATATAGACAATATAATATAAAAATATATAGACCAACAACCTGACATCCATGCGAAAATCCTACCACAGCCCTGCGGGAGTCCAGATTGGGAGCTTAGGGCAAATGTCCTCTCTAACCCCCAATATATTCAGGGTGCATGGTATTTGAACAGAGAGATAGTTTATAGTTACAAGGGATCAATGAACCAATGAATATCACATGCAGTTGTTTAGCCAACCTCCAAACAGAATTATTTTGCAAGTAGTATTAATTGAGGATTAAGGAATTAATGTTTAATGAGAGACCAGCTGCACCAAGGTATTTGTTGTAGAAACAGAAAACCCTTGAGCATTAGGGCGCCTACCATCGGGGACTGTGTAACGCCGTTTCTATGGCTGAAATAACAGAAAGAGACTCTACTCATTAATAGTGGCTTCTTCCCAGAATGTAAGGAAATGAGTGGGGGGAGGGTAACCAGAGATCAGCGTTTTGTTCTACCATTTCTGTTCACTACAGGGCTGGTTAATAATCCCTTGTTATTAGCAAAGTAAAGCCAATTGCTAAAAATAACTGAAGCTAACGGGCTTTGTTACTAGGAGCAATGAAGGGGCAGGAAAACATTCACACCTCGTATACGGAACGTTAATGAACACAGGTAAAACATTTACATGCACCCTCCCAGATGGATGCACAGCAGTTTATATAACATTGTATAGCTGGAATTGGGTTTAGCTAATTCAACAAGACAGGCCACTTTCACTGTTCCAAATGTTGTAGAATTAACTCCCATCAATTCCTTCAGTTTACTTTTTTATTTTTATTAAACAAAGCTTGAGAACTGTATTGTTTTTTAATGATTTATGGGCACATTTACTAGGGGGAGGGAAAAATGCAAAAAAAAAAAAAAACATCTGCTATGTTAGAGTAAGGGCTCTTACACATGAGCGTTTTGACCTGCGCTCCCCTGCGTTCCGTTTTTTGGCGTTCAGCCGCAGGGGAGCGCAGGAATAGATGCAAGTCATTATTTCAAATGGGGCTGTACTCACTCAGGCGCGTGTAGGCGCCGAACGCAGGAAAAATGCAGCATGTTGCGTCTGAACCTGCGTTCGGCGCCTACACGCGCCTGAGTGAGTACAGCCCCATTTGAAATAATGACTTGCGTCTATTCCTGCGCTCCCCTGAGGCTGAACGCCAAAAAACGGAACGCAGGGGAGCGCAGGTCAAAACGCCAGTGAGTAAGAGCCCTTAGAACTGGGCAATCATTATGTGGTTGCAAGGCAATCTATAGCAAGAACCTGCTGCAGGTGTTAAGTACAGAGTTTCCTTGTTACAGACTGAAGGAATTTGTGATTTGCACTGGGTTTACTAATAAAGGAATAAGGACATAGACCACAGCAGAATGCAGAATGAAATCAAGTAGTATATGCACAGTGGAGATATAAAGATGTGGTGCATGGCAAACATATGATACATAAATTCTCAATGGTATGTTCCTATACAGTATGTTGGGTTACTGGATCAACCCCTAAACTAAGAAAATGGCATTTGCAATTACCCAAGCAGGACATATTTGTCATAAAAGAGTTATCTGATCAGGCTATGTTAATATGTATCAGTGCATAGGGGTTGTTGTACCACATACACAGCTCCACCTTATTCTCTAGTCTGTTTCATCCGCTTCCCTGCTGTGATGTTATGCCCAACACCTACACTGTTTTGAGACGCAATGCATACAATTTGGACTATAGGGAGGAAGAAAGAAGGCAGTCCAGAATAGAACACAGTGGGGCTCATTTATCAATACTGGGCAAATTTGCACATCGGCAGTTACCTATAGCAACCAATCAGTGATTAGCTTTTTGAAGCCAGCTGCAAGTAGAACAATGAATGCAGCAATTTGATTAGTTGCCATGGGTTACTGCCCATGGGCAAATTTGCCCAGTGTTGATAAATGACCCCCCGTATGTAAGTAGGGGAGATCAAAAGGATATAACTTGAGCAGAGACATTAACCAACCCCATGTCATCCAGTCCTGGATTTTTTAGCCCTAAATTCCTCTTCACACAAATAGTATCAAAAAGGCCCAGAGTTGATCATTATAACCCTCATGACATTGGGGTGGTTGATGTCTTTGCTTTAGGGCAAGGGCACGCAAATCGTTGGCTCTGCTGCTATCAGCCTCCATTTTCTGCAAGCGGAGAGAATCGGATCCACTGCAGTTTTGCGGAGTGTCATTGTCAGGCCAATCTCCATTCTGCTCCATGCACTCGAGAGGCTGTACTTTTTCATTGCAGATAAACAGCTGCAGAATAAAAGCAGGATGAGAGCAGCAGAACGAGCACTCCTTGTGCCCTTGCTCTTAGGGCCCTAATAGTTTGCTAATAACAGTTTGGCGAGCACTGGTATGCATGGCAATGAAACTATTTTATTCTCTGTTACAACTTCATTCCAGTAGTGAATAAATGCCCATAGATCCTACCCAAAAGCAGCCACAAATTACTTATCAGATAAATCTTAGAACCCCCAATCACTTAAGCCCCTAAGTACTGGTGTAAGGGTTACTTACTGTATACTTTTGTAAAACAAGGGCTAAAAGTTTAAAGAAACCCTGCACTGAGCATCAAAGGGCAACTAATGTCTGTGTTAAACTTAGGGTGTATGGAGTGACATGTGGCCGACTTGCTTTTAATAGCCAGCAGCCCTTCCCGGGCAGTCCCAGGTAAGTATACTCTGGCAATGCACTGTACATAGATACAATGAGCTTTATACACATTTCCAGTAGTACACTGTCATGCTTTTTACTGTGGAATCTGTAGCAATGGATTAGTACTAAATTATATTTTCTACCAGCATTCCACAGGGTATTTTAACAGCTGGGCAATGCTGGCATTTGTAGTTGGGAGCAGGTGTAGGGTCATGGTTCTGCTGCTCAGCATTAGCGATTTTCTCGCATAAGCACGTTACTCACGAGCTAGACTTAAATGGGCCACCTGTCACTATACAAAACAATGCAATCTATTTTTAGCTTCCGATAGGATTTGTCTGGGTTTTTTTTTTTTTTTTAGTTCAAACAAGACCAAACTTGCATACAAAACAAAGATCTGCACAAAGCTGGACCATTGAATATTCACGGGTGGATTAAAGGGGTGTTTCACCTTAACACTCACCTTAAAAGGGCACTCCACCCTGACAAGTATTTTTACTCCATTTTTTAACTTAAACTGCATTCTTTCAAATCAGCAAGTAGAAAGGAATAAACAAGTACTGCTTTCAAATGCGATTACAAAAATCCACATCCTGCACAAGTAACTAGCAATACATTTACATGCAGATTGCTGCTGTGGCAACCCTATCTGGTCCTGAGGAGTATACAGGCACACTGGGTAGAAAATTGACAATATTCCATAGTTTTGCTTTGTCTAATAATACTTTCAATATTTTTCATTTCATGAAAATAGGCCAAAATTTGACTCTGAAAATATTTAAGTGGTTTGTAAAAGACACAATGGGGCAAATTTACTAAGCGAGGAAAATTCGCCACCGACGGCTTCGCAGGCAGCACAACACTTTGCCAGGCGAAAATTCGCTCAGACGATGCTAATTCGCTACCATGCAAAGTTGTGTCCAGGGTGCTGAAAGCTGACGAAATTGTGCTAGCGTTAATTTGGCAAGCAGAGTGAAGTTGTTACACTTACACTACACTTACACTACACCAGCCCTGGAAGCTTAATAAAATAAAATAGAGTTGTTATAATGCCCTACACATGAGCCCAGTGTATAGTTTAGGTGCCATATGTTAGGAAATGTAGGGGGGAAGCCGGTTACCTCAAAAAATTTGTACGATCTTTTGCAGCCTATCACCCAGAAAAAAGGTAAAGACGCCAGCGTTTAACCTCTATGTTTTAAGGTTTTGTGTCAGAGAATGTTATATTATTATGTGATGGTGAATAACCAAACACCAAACAGAAATGTATATTGTAGTCATCTAAATAAATGAACATTTAGGCACTGCCTGTCTGAGCAGCATACCTATCCCTAAATATTTAGGGGGTTATCAAAGGTCAACTTTATCAGGTTTTTTTCTACTCAAATACCTCAAATTTATTAAGTTTTCCAGGGCAAATCACTGTAAAACACCCGAAAATCATGAAGGTAAAAAACATTTTCAAACGGTTAAAGGGACCTCGACAGGTTTTAGCTGGAGTATTTTCAGATTTGGGCTTTAAAGGAAAAAGAAAGGCATCCTGCACTTGGGGGTGCCAAATGTTAGGAACCCCTAAGCAGGACTGCCATCAGAAATCGCAGGGCCCCATACGACAAAATTTCCTGGGCCCCCTGGGCTACGCCCACCGCAAGCCCCACCTACAGGTCCGCCACAGGTCCGCCCTCCCCACCCCACAGGTCCGCCCCCCACCACACAGTAAAAAAACAAAAAAAATATTGGTGGCTAGGGTTCCCACATGTTAATAAAAAAATATTGGTGGTCAGGGCCCCCCATAAAAAAACATTTGTGGCCAGGACCCCCCCCATTAAAAAATATTGGTGGCTAGGACCCCACATGAGAAAATAAATTTGGTGGCCAGCCCCCCCCCCCACATTATAAGAAAATTGGTGGCTAGGGCCCCTTAAACGATGTGGGGCCTGGCTCCGAGTAAGTGTGGCATGGCTGGGCCCCCCTTACCCTCGGGCCCCCTACAACTCTCCCTCCTGTCCCCCCCTTATGGCGGCCCTGCCCCTAAGTGATTATATTGACTGCAGGCAGGTGCTCCTATCATTGCACCGGCCTGGGGTTAAACCAGTGAGCACCACGGAGTGTCTTCCGATTTCTTTGCGTGGCTGCACATGCGCAATAGAACGTAAATCTGAACTTTAACTAAAAAGTCAGCTATTTCGTTCAACTGCACTTGCATTTGCCCTGGGAAATTCGAAGCAAGAAGAAACTGGAAGAGGATCGCTCTGTGGTGCTCACTGGTATAACCCCGGACCAGTACAGTTTTCTGCTGATAGGAGCACCGGCCCGGGGTTTCAGGTAAGTCAATAGAATCATTTGGGGGGTGCCTAACATTTGGCACAACCAAGTGCAAGATGCCTTTCCTTCTCCTTTAAGCAGCTTCTGGGCCCTTTTCAGAGAGAGAAACTACACTAAAAAAACTAGAATTTTTTGAAACAACACAACTCAAACATAACGCCTATAATATGTTAGATTGGATCCTATGACATTAGATACTCAGGTTAATAAAATGGCCAGGGCCTCCGACAGAAATCACATGGTCCCCCAACAATTAAAGGGGTAGTTCACCTTTAAAAACAACTTTTAGCACGATATTGATATTCAAATTCTAGGACTATTTGCAACTGTTTTTTTATTATTATTTAGCTTTGTATTCAGAAACTCTCCAGCTTGGCATTTCATTATGGTACCTCAGACTCCAAATCCTCTGTTTTTCATAAACTTATGTATTTTCCATGTTGATTGAAATACGTTAAGTACACAACATGCAAGGCATTTTATCACTGCCAAAGTAATTTTAAAGCTTTATGAAGATGGGGCCTGCTTTTGGGAACAAATTAAAGAACTAATGGCCATCTAAGCCTGTCCCTGCCAATATCAATGAGAATACTGTTCAAGTTTGGGTCTGAATCTACAACTAAGCCTACTTTATTGTGGCTTTTTCTTCTATTTTTTACAGAAACTTTAAACATTCCTTAAACCTAAACATAAAACTAAGATGAAAACAATAAGTTTATATTTTTATCCAGAGGCCATAAAGTACAGGTATGGGACCTATTATCCAGAATGCTCGGGACACAGGGTTTTTAAGGGGTCTTTCCGTAATTTGGATCTCTATACTTTAAGTCTGCTGAAAAATGATTTAAACATTAAATAAACTCAATAGGATTGTTTTGCCTCCAATAGGGGTTAATTATATATTAGTTGTAATAAAGTACAATGTACTGTTTAATTATTACAGAAAAGGGAAGTATGTTTTAAAATATGCATTATTGGATTATAATGGAGTCAATGGAGATGACCTCCCTGTAATTCAGAGCTTTCTAAATAACAGGTTTGCGTATAACTGATCCCATACCTGTAATAGCATTATCATATATAAAAATCTGAAACAACTTTACCAAAATATAAACTACATGATTTGGTAATTCTAAACCAAAATCAAAGTTAAACTACATAAACCAAAAACAATTGGAAAACCTAAAACAACTTACAGTATATACTAATTGAACCTGGAATATAGCTGTAGAAAAGCTGGTGATACAATCTAAAATGAACTAAAGCATTGTTCCTAGAAACAGAATTGCTTCTGCCATATCCTCTTAACTCTCGGACAGGTAAAAAGATTTATTTCAGCTACTGATAAGATCTCTGCATGTATTGCCTATATGACGATATCAACGGGAGATTGCCACTACTATGTGTCAGACATAACTTACGTACAATTGCTGTTCATCAATTAATGGTCTGAGCATCATGTGATTTGTTCTATTTACTAATTCATATTAATCTGAATGGTTAGTTGCAGGTCAGAAGACTGTCATAGACGATCGTTTGTCTGACATAGGCTATAATTTGTGTGTTTTTGGTGCTTAAAGGTGGTCACACACTATAAGATCTGCTCGTTTGGAGAAGTCAGCAAAGCGGCTCTTTTACAGAAATCTAAAGGGCCCAAATGGGCAGATTAAATCTTCCTGTGTATGGCCACCTTAAGGCTAAAGCGGGTGGAGTAAATAATATACTATTACATTGTGTTGCAATTTCCTGACGCATAAATGCACATGAAGAGCTTCCAAGATCTCTACCTGATGAAGTATTTGGTCTGTTATGTCACAGCATGAAATCAGTTTCTTCCCATTTGCTTGTTTGTTTATTCAGAGGTGCTAGGGTAATTAAGTTCTATCAAAAACAAAGCTGGACAGTAAACAAAAACTGAAAGAATTCACCTGCAAACTGTCTTAAAGGTGGCCATACACGGAGAGATTCGCTCGTTTGGCGATGTCACCAAACGAGCGGATCTCACTCCGATATGCCCACCTTGAGGGACCGCATAAACTAACAGATGCGGCCGCGATCCAACGGGATTTTTAGTCCCATCTGATCGAGATCTGGCCGACTTTCGGCCAGATCTCGATCGGGGAAGCCCGTCGGGGGGCCCCATGCACGGGCCAATAAGCTGCCGACTTGGTCTGTCGGCAGCTTTTATTGGCCCGTGTATGGCCACCTTTAAGGTCCCCATAGACCTTTCGATTTTTCTTTGCCGAACGACCGATTTTAACGAAGTCCTACAAATTTGTCAAATTATCGTGAAGTTAGTGGGATTCAAACGATCGTACATCTTATGATTTTTCGTCCGACATCTGTCGGAAAATTGATCGGCCAGGTTAAAAAAATCTTTATCAGTCCCAGTGCAATCTATCTATGTTTGCAGGGCCAAGCAGGAAGCTACCCTCAGTTTTGCTGGCAATATCTCCTAAAATGGTCTTTTTGGTTGATGGACACTTAATGTACATTTAAACGATCGTTTCGAGATAATTGTGGTCTCATGATAAAGTAAAGATCTTTTAAAGATCTTTACATCTATGGCCAGCTTTAAAATCCAGTTTGCTACTATGTAGAGTTGTAGACAGTGGTATTCTAAGGTAAACCAGGTAAGGAAATGAAGGAAAAGGTATGCAGTATAAAAAATAAACAATATAGGGAAAGGAAGGAAAAGGTAAAAACTAAGCAGTATAGCCATACGCCTATTGCAAATTCAGGTTGCTGGATGGCTACATTATTTGAACAGTACATGAGTAGTTCCTATCACACTATTCACATCACACTGTTCAAATCACATTCAGTCTGGCTCACAAGTGAAAACTTCCTACACAGGTTACCAGCTAAATAAATAAACATCTAGATCAGTGCTGTATATCCATTTTGAGCCATGGCCAGTCCTGCAATGGCATTCTGCTGATTTATACCAAATGCCAGAGGGGCTGCTGTAAGCTGCCATAAACAGTCACTATTTAGGGCATTGGCGACTGGGAGATTTGTCTGCCACTGTGGGTGACAAATATAGTGAAAATGCCTCTCCATTGGAAATAATTAAAATCGCTGGCAGCATGACCAACATATCGCTAAGTCGCCTGAAGTTTCCTCCAGAGGCAACTTCCAGTGGAGAGGCATTTTCGGGAGACTTGTCATCTGCAGTCGCTAATAAATAATAGGGGGCGACAAATCTCCCAGTCGGCCACTGCCCTTATCGAACCTGTTCTTTGGGCCTCTGGGTACTTAACATGCTGGGGCCTATTTTGAATCTCAGTCTGAACATGGCCGTGGCAAGGGGTGGTCATAAAAAGCCTTGGAGAATCTGATCGGGCCAACCGATATCTAAATGTTAAAGGGATCCTGTCAATCGGAAAACATGTTTTTTTCAAGATGCATCAGTTAATAGTGCTACTCCAGCAGAATTCTGCACTGAAATCCATTTCTCAAAAGAGCAAACATATTTTTTTATATTCAATTTTGAAATCTGACATGGGGCTAGACATTTTGTCAATCTCCCAGCTGCCCCTGGTCATGTGACTTGTGACTGCACTTTAGGAGAGAAATGCTTTCTGGCAGGCTGCTGTTTTTCCTTCTCAGTGTAACTGAATGTGTCTCAGTGGGACATGAGTGTTGTTCTTAGATCTACCAGGCAGCTGTTATCTTGTGTTAGGAAGCTATTATCTGGTTACCTTCCCATTGTTCTTTTGTTTGGCTGCTGAGGGGTAAAGGGAGGGGGGTGATATCACTCTAACTTGCAGTACAGCAGTAAATAGTGACTGAAGTTTATCAGAGCACAAGTCACATGACTTAGGGCAGCTGGGAAATTGACAATATGTCTAGCCCCATGTCAGATTTCAAAATTGAATATAAAAAAATCTGTTCGTTCTTTTGAGAAATGGATTTCAGTGCAGAATTCTGCTGGAGCAGCACTATTAACTGATTCATTTTGAATTTTTTTTTTTCCCATGACAGTATCCCTTTAAGTTCAGCATGTTCAGAACATATGATTTTATCTTTAAAGGCATTGTAAAATATACAAATAATAGACATTTGCTGCACAACTCATAAAGAGAATAATTTAATAAGTTATTACAAATTTTTCAAGATAATGCAAATTAACTGTCACATTTTTAAGACAAGTGCTGTGGACAAGGTTATCAGGTAAAAGCAAGTCAGACTGATAAACTTGTTTTTTTCATGTTTGTACTATAGGAGTTGGAAGCACTGGAGCCCCCACTCAATGATTTCAAAGACCACAGATGCTGAAAATTAGCATACATTTGCATGTGTGTGTAAAGCCTCTATTATTCCTGCAGGTGTGCAAAAGTGTGAAACTGTGACAAATCAACGTCGGACAGGGGTTCCGGGACTCCGATCTCAAGGGCCCCACTTGTGATTTGAAGGGGCTCCCCTACTGACGTAACCCCTCTTCATCCCTCGCCGTCACTGTGCTGCATACCTTTTACATTCACTTACGATTGGGCGAGAGGGTGCGTTTGAGGTGCTACAGGGAGTGGGCCTGGGTCGGCAGGGCCCATGAAGGCTGCGGAGCACCTGATTTTTGCCCAGTGTCCCACCAGCCCAGTCCAATCCTGGTGATGGTCATTTATTCTGTATTTCACTTCTGTAGAATAAACTGTAATGGTCAATCATTCACCATACTCTATCCATTTCTCTTGATTCCAAGCAATGCTGATCTTATTTATATCCTAGACACCAGTATAAAAACTCTCAATCACTATGTGTTACTACTGTTGGAACTGTGATTACCCCTGAAATCAATGCTCCCCGTACGAATGACAGGGAAATCAGCAGGTTCTGTAGCTTTACTGTGCTGTTTTTTTGTAATGGCATATACTAATTAACTCAATAGCCACATTCCTAACATAGGAAACACAATAATAGGAATGTTACTAGTATCATCTTTCAAACTACACAAACATTTATGAATAAAAGACTGTTGGGAAGGAGGTCAAACAGAGAGACTGGAGAAATAAATACTATTCATCAGGCATATCAAACGTGGTTCCTTGGGTGTTGTTGAACTATTCTACAACCCCAGAATGGCCAGATTCTGCTATTATACATGACTGCCTTGATTCACATTACTCTGAGCTGTATCTGACTCACGTAAACTCATTGTGCAGTCTCAAAAAAAGCCATAAGAGCATTTTGTTCATAGTTGTCCAAAATCTCCAGCAAGAGAGGGACCTTCGTTTTCACATTTGTGCCCTTGAATTTGAACTTGTCAATGAAGAGATCAGTGATCATACCTGCAAAAACAAACAAAAAACTATACTGAATTGTCAGCTACTTTCAGAGGAGTGTTTTTATTCCCCTTTACAACCACCTTTTTGAGTTTGACTCATTCCAACAGAATCTCTTTATTAGTAGAGCCATAACTGATCACTAGTTTATTTCTATAGGGTCTATACAAAAGCATTTTTACTTTCTGTTTGAGGATTGCAGATATTATTAGGTAAGTGCAAATTGCTTTACTTTTACTCTATAAAGATAATAGTGACTCAGCTTGCAGTTCTAGCATTGTCTACTGTCACTGGTTGCATCCTTTCTTATCATCTGTTGTAGGTCTGTTAAAAATTTGCATTTGTGCATGGTCTGGCATTAGATATAACTAGGGGTGTAGTCCGTAGAGCAAAGCTGTAAGTGAGAATCTTTGCAATGGGATAAATCCCTATATACCATAAAAAAAATACAAAAAAGGTAAGTTCTGCTCACTACTACAAACATTGTGGCTAAAATACAGAGCCCATGTATAAAAAAACAACAAAAACCAACCATAAAGTCTTTCAAGGTGTGCAGGTTGCTTCTTGTATTCTTCCTGAAGTTTTTCGGCCTCTTCTAAAATAGAACGGTACTCTGGGATCAGAAAGTCTGTGTTTCCTTCATGAACTTGCAGCTCCTTTTGGACAAAACCATATTTTGATTTTAATTCAGTGCTAAGAGCATTAATTCTACTCTATGGGGTAAATTTACTAAGCGGCTAGAATTCACCAGCCGACGGCTTCGCAGCCATCGAAACACTTGGATGGCTTTGGTTTTTCAAAGTCGCCCGAAGTTTCTAACAACTTTGGAAAACTGAAACGATCCGAGTGCCATCCCGCCAGCGATTCACATTCTAGCCGGGAGGAAGGCATTTCGGGGAGATTAGTCGCTCTAAGAAGAGGAGATTTGTCGCTGGGCGACTAATCTTCCCAAAATGCTACGTGTGCCAACACCCTAAGAGGGAGAATAAGACAAAGGAGTGGGATCCTTCCCACGACGGGAAATGAAGAAGCGAGTCTCACTCCTGCTAAGCTCATGGTGTCAGATAGGTTCCTAACAAGACATGTGGAAAGAATAGAGCTGGCAGAAGTGCCAGAGAAGGACAAAACTATGTGCCCAACTGAAAAACGTTGATTTTATGAAATTTAA
The DNA here is from genome assembly GCF_017654675.1 of Xenopus laevis. NCBI lineage: Eukaryota > Metazoa > Chordata > Amphibia > Anura > Pipidae > Xenopus > Xenopus laevis. Next base: position 70,552,990 of record NC_054371.1, on the reverse strand, counting down.
GTTCTGTGTTTAAAGGGGTTGTTCACATTTAAAACAACTTTTAATATGATGTAAAGACTTATATTCTGAGACCATTTGCAATTGGTTTTCGTTTTTTATTATTTGTGGTTTTTGAGTTATTTGGCTTTTTATTCAACAGCTCTCCAGTTTGCAATTTTAGCAATATGGTTGCTAGGGGCCAAATTACCCTAGCAACCATGCGTTGATATAAGTAAGAGACTGGAATATGATTAGGAGGAGCCTGAATAGAAAGATGAATATCAAAAAGCAGCAATAACAATAAATGTTTAGCTTTACAGAGCATTTATTTTTTAGATGGGGTCAGAAAGAATCAGAAGAAAATGGCAAAATATTCAAAAACGATAAAAAAAACAAACAAACAATAAAGACTGTTTGTAAAGTTGGTTAGAACTGGCCATTCTATAACATACTAAAAGTGAACTTAAAGGTAAACCACCACTTTAATATGATTATCCATATACTGCCTCATTTGCAGTGTTCTAAAATGTCCTTTGACATAAATGATTTTGAATACATGAGGAGAGAATGACCAGCTAACTAACTAGAATAAGCACACACACAAGAAGAAACTCACATTTTACTCACCTTTAGAGCATCAATTAATTGTACTTTTTTGGCTAAGAGCAGCTGGTACTCCAGTTTTGGATGAATCATTTTCAAAGTGTGCCCAACAGATTCTTCATTTATATCTATATATAATCCAAAAGAAGTGGGACAAAACATAGTTTTATATGGCCAGAACAAAGATGTAAAGCTTGCCACGCACGGACAAACTGCAACATTCATTCTAGTAATTACTAACTAAACTGCACTAACATTGGTCCATGTGTGAGGCAACTGCATGCACTTATATTCCAAGGAAACCTACTTCCTGGGGATTGTTGCTGGCTTCCTCTCTGTTGTAAACTTATTGTAGCTGCAGAATATCCCCTATGAGCTCATGGAAAATAATAGCACTAAAAAAGGTTGCTTGATATCCTTTTGAAAGGGTGTTAAAGGGCAATAACACCACTTTTTTAACAACTTTTTCTTCAAATTTAAAGGAAACTATACCCCAGAACTAGCCATATGCTTGTTGAGAAAGCCTCGACCTGCACTGCCCCTCCCCATCCATTTTTAGACAAGCGCCGCAACAGGCCGGGACAGGCTCTAGTCTATAAAACAGGAAGCCAGCAATCTAAGGTCACGGGTGGGGAGAGCAGGCAGAAGAGCTCAACCCGAACCCACCAGTGACCCGCAAGAAGAGCAACGAGGTGGACATGAACGCGCCCGACCTGTGGGTAAACATGTGGATCTCGCGAGTATCAGGCCGGCCCTCACATTACTACCCTGAACAATGTAGGTCTCTGTAATTCATGGACAAAGTTCAGTCTTTAACTCCCACCTTCTAGTTCAAGCTGTATTATTTCCTGTCATGAGATCTCAGAGAGCACAGAAAATATCATAAAATGGGGGCTCTATATTCCAGTTTGGTAAGATTCTTTAATAGGCCACTTAATGATATAAAATATGATACAAACTATGTGTTGTTTAAGTATTCATTCTGGCAGTATAGCTTATATTAAAAATGCTGTCACTGACATTTACATAGTTACATAGTTACATAGTTAAATTGGGTTGAAAAAAGACAAAGTCCATCAAGTTCAACCCCTCCAAATGAAAACCCAGCATCCATACACACACCCCTCCCTACTTTTAATTAAAATTCTATATACCCATACCTATATTAACTATAGAGTTTAGTATCACAATAGCCTTTAATATTATGTCTGTCCAAAAAATCATCCAAGCCATTCTTAAAGGCATTAACTGAATCAGCCATCACAACATCACCCGGCAGTGCATTCCACAACCTCACTGTCCTGACTGTGAAGAACCCTCTACGTTGCTTCAAATGAAAGTTCTTTTCTTCTAGTCTAAAGGGGTGGCCTCTGGTACGGTGATCCACTTTATGGGTAAAAAGGTCCCCTGCCATTTGTCTATAATGTCCTCTAATGTACTTGTAAAGTGTAATCATGTCCCCTCGCAAGCGCCTTTTTTCCAGAGAAAACAACCCCAACCTTGACAGTCTACCCTCATAATTTAAGTCTTCCGTCCCTCTAACCAATTTAGTTGCACGTCTCTGCACTCTCTCCAGCTCATTTATATCCCTCTTAAGGACTGGAGTCCAAAACTGAACTGCATACTCCAGATGAGGCCTTACCAGGGACCTATAAAGAGGCATAATTATGTTTTCATCCCTTGAGTTAATGCCCTTTTTTATGCAAGACAGAACTTTATTTGCTTTAGTAGCCACAGAATGACACTGCCCAGAATTAGACAACGTGTTATCTACAAAGACCCCTAGATCCTTTTCATTTAAGGAAACTCCCAACACATTGCCATTTAGTGTATAACTTGCATTTATATTATTTTTGCCAAAGTGCATAACCTTGCATTTATCAACATTGAACCTCATTTTCCAGTTTGCTGCCCAGTTTTCCAGTTTAGACAGATCACTTTGCAAAGTGGCAGCATCCTGCATGGAACCTATAGTTCTGCACAATTTAGTATCATCTGCAAAAATAGAAACAGTACTTTCAATGCCCACCTCCAGGTCATTAATAAACAAGTTGAAAAGCAAGGGACCTAGTACAGAGCCCTGCGGTACTCCACTAACAACACTGGTCCAATTAGAAAATGTTCCATTTACCACCACTCTTTGTAGTCTATCTTTTAGCCAGTTCGCTATCCAGGTACAAATACTATGTTCCAGGCCAACATTCCTTAATTTAACCAGTAACCTTTTGTGTGGCACTGTATCAAATGCTTTAGCAAAGTCTAAGTAAATCACATCCACTGCCATCCCAGAATCGAGGTCTCTACTTACATTCTCGTAAAAAGAAATTAAGTTAGTCTGGCAAGATCTATTACGCATAAAACCATGCTGGCACAAACTCATAGTATTATGATTTGCTATGAAGTCCAGTATCTTATCCTTTATTAACCCTTCGAAAAGCTTTCCTAATACTGACGTCAGACTAACTGGCCTATAGTTTTGAGGCTGAGAACGGGATCCTTTTTTGAATAGAGGCACCACATTAGCAATTCGCCAGTCTCTTGGCACAATACCAGATCTCAATGAATCCTGAAAAATTAAGTAAAGAGGTTTGGCAATCACAGAGCTAAGCTCGCTAATTACCCTGGGATGAATACCATCTGGCCCTGGACCTTTGTTAATCTTAACCTGTTCAAGTCTCTTTTGAATTTCTTCTTGTGTGAACCATGCATCATTAGTTGTATTACTAGAATTGGGAGTGTTAAGAAGGAAACCTTCACTTACTGGTTCTTCATTTGTGTAAACAGATGAAAAATACGAGTTCAGAATCTGCGCTTTTATTTTGTTTTCATCAACCAGCTGATCCCCCTCTGATAGTAAGGGTCCCACCCCTTCCTGCTTCATTTTTTTACTATTGACATATTTAAAAAATAATTTGGGATTTTTTTTACTGCTTGCTGCAATATCCTTTTCTATAGCAATTTTAGCTTGCCTTATAGCTTCTTTGCATGATTTATTGGCCTCCTTGTACCTTATAAATGTTTCGGCTGTACCAGCTAACTTGAAAGCCTTAAAAGCACGTCTTTTCTTACCCACCTCAACACCAACGCTTCTATTGAACCAAAAAGGTTTTGCTTTGCAACGACGTTCCTTGCTTACAAGTGGAATATACTGACAAGTATATTTATTAAGCAGCATTTTAAAGACTTCCCATTTTTGTTCTGTGTTTAACCCTGTGAAAAGCATTTCCCACTTAATATGTTGCAGAGATGCCCTTATACTGTCAAAGTTTGCACGTCTGAAATTTAGTGTTTTAGTTACTCCCTTATAGAATTGCTTCTGCAACAGAATCTCAAAGGAGACCATGTTATGATCACTATTCCCTAAATGCTCACCCACACAAATGTTAGAGATGAGTTCAGTATTGTTAGTTATTACAAGGTCCAAAAGAGAGTTATTCCTAGTAGGTTCTTGAACGAGCTGGAATAAAAAGTTGTCATTCAGCATATTTACAAACCTACTAGCTTTTTCTGTCTTAGCAACCCCATTACCCCAGTCAATGTCTGGATAATTGAAGTCACCCATAGCAACAACTTGACCCAGCTGTGAAGCCGCTTGTATCTGCAAGAGTAGCTGGGCTTCATACTCGACACTTATACGAGGTGGTTTATAGCATACACCAATGATAATTCTTTTTGATACCTTTTGCCCAGTCGAAATCTCTACCCAGAGTGATTCTACACCCTCACCAGTGCCAGCTATTTTTATTTCTTTAGCGCATGGCTTTAATTCAGGCTTTACATACAAACCCACTCCTCCACCCTTTTTAATCCCTCTGTCCCTCCTAAAAAGGGTGTAACCATTTAAATTCACAATCCAGTCACATGTTTCATCCCACCAGGTCTCAGTGATACCAATTATATCATAATTTTTAGAGCATGCAATTAATTCTAGGTCTCCCATTTTACCTGACAAACTCCGTGCATTTGCCAGCATACAGCGGAGGTTACTACTTTTACTTTTGAAATGTGCATTACTTAGTGAAGAATTATACGTTAAGTTAGTATTATTCTGTTTTCCTTGTAACAGAGGGACCTCCTTAGCTGGTAAACTGTATGCCCCCCTCACTCCTCCCCCATGACCCCTTACTAACCCCACTACCCCGTCTACACTAGCTTCCCCATAATCCTTTATCTCACCCACCCCCCTCTTGCCTAGTTTAAACACTCCTCCAACCTCTTAGCCATTCTTTCCCCTAGCACCGCGGACCCCCTTCCATTGAGGTGCAAACCGTCACGGCTATATAGGTTGTACCCCAACGAAAAGTCAGCCCAGTGCTCTAGGAACCCAAACCCTTCCTTCCTGCACCAAGACTTGAGCCACGCATTAAGCTCCCTAATCTCCCGCTGTTTTCCTAAACTTGCACGTGGCACAGGCAAAATTTCAGAAAAGATTACATTGGAAGACCTTTCCTTGATCTTAGAGCCTAGATCCCTGAAATCATTCTTTAAGGTCTTCCATCTACCATTTATTTTGTCATTAGTACCGATATGCACTAAGACAGCTGGGTCGTGCCCAGCCCCACCCAATAATTTGTCTATCCGATCAACCACATGCCGAACCCTGGCACCAGGTAGACAGCAAACTGTTCGGTTGTAGCGATCCGGACGACAAATTACCCTATCCACTTTCCTAATAATTGAGTCCCCTACAACCACAATCTGCTTAGGCCTGACTCTACTCTCCCCCCCACCACTACTAGAGAAACTGGTCTCCCGGCTGTTAGAGAGATCAGCCCCATCTAGAATTGCCAATCCAGAGTTCATACTCCCATCATCTTCACACAATCTGGCAAATTTGTTGCGATGTATAATCTCCGGATCAGCCTCCATTTTCCTTTTGCCCACCTTAGATTTTCTAACTGTCACCCAGCTAGCTGCCTCAACATCCTGCTGCTGTGCTGTTCCCCCCAAACTATCTGACCCCGCTAGGTCCTGCTCAGTGAGCAAAAGACTCCTTTCAAGATTTGACCAATTTATCTCCACTTAAACGAGCAGCATACACCTTTGCTAAAAATTAACACAATAAATAGGACTTGTGTTGATAACAGTTGCTGCCTAAGCTTTTAATTAAAATAGTGTAATTATTTCAAAGGGAGATAACGAGTTTTTTTTAAAAACAATTCCCTCCTATTCCTAATTCGCACCTTTTGTAATTAGGAACAGCTCATTATACAAATAGTAAATCGTATTAACAGGACAGATAAAATGTATATTTAGGTGCAGCCCTATTCATTAACCTTATATTTAAAAAAAGAGATGTACTGCCTTTTGAGATAACAAAACCAGTGTATACTAAGGCTGGTGCCACACAGGCCAATGTGTTTCAGCAGGCCGGGAAACAGCATAGGGACCGATTTTCTGTCTTCATTTTTCAGCGGGTTAATTTCAGCACCCATGTCGGCACTAGCCTAGACAGCTCATCTGATACCTTCTATGTAAATTATGCTCCATTCATTCCTATTGGAACTTGCATGGCTTACTTATATAAACTATAGTGGAACCTACAAAGCAAAATGTACTAGTTCAGGTAGTTGTACATTATATTTCATTTGACACAAAGGCATGCTATCTAGTTGCTATGGTTAACTAATCCTAGAAACCAGGCAGTAATTTAAAAGGGGACGTAAAGCAAAAAATATTTTTTGTTTCCTAATGAAAGTAACTGTTATTCTAAGCAATTTTTAACATTGATAAAATATTTCAGTGTTTTATATTGATTGATGAAAAAAATACTCTTTCAGACAGAAGACTAAATAAATAATGTAATTTCTAGTTTCTAACATATCTAGAATAATTAAGTGCCTAAATGTGCTAATTAGATGGTACACACAATTTAACTACACTAAATACCTCCAGACCTCAAAATAAATTAGTTGACTTGTGATAGTCTGCATTACA